>NC_091438.1:59239861-59578590 GCF_964237555.1 Oryctolagus cuniculus
ATAGCCATCCTAATATCAGACAAAATAAACTTTAACACAAAACCCATTAAGAGAGACAAAGAGGGGCACTATATAATGATTAAGTGATCCATTCAACAGGAAGAAGTAACTACTATCAATGTATATGCACCTAATTACAGGGCACCGGTTTATTTAAAATTTTTGTTAAGGGACTTAAAGAGCCACTTAGACTCCAATACTATAGTATTGGGGGACTGCAATACTCCACTTTGAGATATAGACAGACCAACTGGACAGAAGATCAACAAGGAAACATCAGATTTAATTGACACTGTAGCCCAAATGGATCTAACAGATATCTACAGAACTTTTCATCCTACACATAAATCATTTACTTTCTTCTCAGCAGTACATGGAACCTTCTCTAGGACTGACCACATACTAGGCCATAAAGCAAGTCTCAGGAAATTCAAAAGAATTAGAATCATACATTGCAGCTTCCCAGACCACGGTGGAATGAAGCTGGAAATTAGCAACTCAGAAATCCCTAGAGCATATGCAAACACATGGAGACTGAACAATATGCTCTTGAATGAACACTGGGTCATAGAAGAAATTAAAAGAGAAATCAAAACCTTTCTGAAAGTAAATGAGGATAACAACACACCATACCAAAACTTATGGGATACAGCAAAAGCAGTGTTAAGAGGAAAGTTTATAACAATAGGTGCCTACATCAAGAAATTGGAAAGGCACCAAATAGATGAGCTTTCAATTCTTCTCAAGGATCTAGAAAACCTGCATTAAACCAGACCCAAAACTAGTAGGAGAAGAGAAATAATTAAAATCAGAGAAGAAATCAACAGGCTTGAATAAAAAAAAATTACAAAAGATCAGCCAAGTGAAGAACTGTTTTTTTCAAAAAAAAATTAACAAAATTGACACCCCATTGGCCCAACTAACTAAAAAAAGAAAAGACCCAAATCAATAAAATGAGAGATGAAAAAGGAAATGTAACAACAGACACCACAGAAATAAAAAGAATCATCAGAAATTACTACAAGGACTTGTATGCCAGCAAACAGGGAAATCTATCAGAAATGGATAGATTCCTGGACACATGCAACCTACCTAAATTGAACCAGAAAGACATAGAAAATGTAAGCAGACACAAAACTGAGGCAGAATTTGAAACAGTAATTAATGCCCTCCCAACAAAGAAAAGCCCAGGACCAGATGGATTCAAAGCTGAATTCTATCAGACATTTACAGAAGAACTAACTCCAATTCTTCTCAAACTTTTCAGAACAATGGAAAAAGAGGGAATCCTCCCAAATTCTTTCTATGAAGCCAGCATCACCTTTATTCCTAAGCCAGAAAAAGATGCAGCACTGAAAGAAAATTACAGACCAATATCCCTGATGAACATAGATGCAAAAATCCTCAATAAAATTCTTGTCAATAGAATGCAACAACACATCAGAAAGATCATCCACCCAGACCAAGTGGGATTTATCCCTGGTATGCAGGGATGGTTCAATGTTCGCAAAACAATCAATGTGATACACCACATTAACAGACTGCAGAAGAAAAACCATATGATTATCTCAATAGATGCAGAGAAAGAATTTGATAAAATACAACACCCGTTCATGATGAAAACTCTAAGCAAACTAGGTTTGGAAGGAACATTCCTCAATACAATCAAAGCAATCTATGAAAAACCCACGACCAGCATCCTATTGAATGGGGAAAAGTTGGAGGCATTTCCACTGAGATCTGGTACCAGACAGGGATGCCCACTCTCAGCACTGCTATTCAATATAGTTCTGGAAGTTTTAGCCAGAGCCATTAGGCAAGAAAAAGAAATTAAAGGGATATAAATTGGGAAGGAAGAACTCAAACTATCCCTCTTTGCAGATGATATGATTCTTTATTTAGGGGACCCAAAGAACTCTACTAAGAGATTATTGGAACTCATGGAAGAGTTTGGCAAAGTAGCAGGATATAAAATCAATGCACAAAAATCAACAGCTTTTGTATACACAGGCAATGCCATGGCTGAGGAAGAACTTCTAAGATCAATCCCATTCACAATAGCTACAAAAATAATCAAATGCCTTGGAATAAACTTAACCAAGGACGTTAAAGAACTCTATGATGAGAATTACAAAACCTTAAAGAAAGAAATAGAAGAGGATACCAAGAAATGGAAAAATCTTCCATGCTCATGGATTGGAAGAATCAATATCATCAAAATATCCATTCTCCCAAAAGCAATTTATAGATTCAATGCAATCCCAATCAAGATACCGAAGACCTTCTTCTCAGATCTGGAAAAAATGATGCTGAAATTCATATGGAGACACAGGAGACCTCAAATAGCTAAAGCAATCTTGTACAACAAAAAGAAAGCTGGAGGCATCACAATACCAGATTTCAGGACATACTACAGGGCAGTTGTAATCAAAACAGCATGGTACTGGTACAGAAACAGATGGATAGACCAATGGAACAGAATAGAAACACCAGAAATCAATCCAAACATCTACAGCCAACTTATATTTGATCAAGGATCCAAAACTAATTCCTGGAGTAAGGACAGTCTATTCAACAAATGGTGCAGGGAAAACTGGATTTCCACGTGCAGAATCATGAAGCAAGACCCCTACCTTTCACCTTATTGAAAAATTCACTCAACATGGATTAAAGACTTAAATCTATGACCTGACACCATCAAATAATTACAGAGCATTGGAGAAACCCTGCAAGATATAGGCACTGGCAAAGACTTCTTGAAAAGACTCTGAAGGCACAGGAAGTCATAGCCAAAATTAACTATTGGGATTGCAACAAATTGAGAATTTTCTGTACTTCAAAAGATACTTTCAGGAAAGTGAAGAGGCAACCAACAGAATGGGAGAAATTATTTGCAAACTATGCAACAGATAAAGGGTTGATAACCAGAATCTACAAAGAAATTAAGAAACTCCACAACATAAAAACAAATAACCCACTTAAGAAATGGGCCAAGGACCTCAATAGACATTTTTCAAAAGAGGAAATCCAAGTGGTTAACAGACACATGAAAAAATGTTCAAGATCACTAGCAATCAGGGAAATGCAAATCAAAACCACAACAAGCCTTCACCTCACCCAGGTTAGAATGGCTCACATACAGAAATCTACCAACAATAGATGCTGGCCAGGATGTGGGGAAAAAGGGACACTAACCCACTGTTGGTGGGAATGCAAACTGGTCAAGCCACTATGGAAGTCAGTCTGGAGATTCCTCAGAAACCTGAATATAACCCTACCATTCAACCCAGCCATCCAACTCCTTGGAATTTACCCAAAGGAAATGAAATTGGCAAACAAATAAAGCTGTCTGCACATTAATGTTTATTGCAGCTCAATTCACAATAGCTAAGACCTGGAATCAACCCAAATGCCCATCAACGGTAGACTGGATAAAGAAATTATGGGACATGTACTGTATAGAATGGTATACAGCAGTCAAAAACAATGAAATCCGGTCATTTGGAACAAGATGGAGGAATGTGGAAAACATCATGCTGAGTAAACTAAGCCAGTCTAAAAGGGACAAATATCATATGTTCTCCCTGATCGGCGACAATTAACTGAGCACCAAAGGGGAAACCTCTTGAAGTGAAATGGACACTATGAGAAACAGTGACTTGATCAGCTCTTGTCCTGACTGTTGATGTACAATGTAATACTTTATCCATTTTAGTATTTTTTTTGTTCTAGCACTATTGGTTGAACTCTTTAATTAACACACAATTATTCTTAGGTGTTTAAGTTTTAACTGAAAAGTGATTCCTGTTAAATATGAGTCGGAATAAGAGAGGGAGGAAATGTACAGTTTGGGACATGCTCCATCGGAATTGCCCCAAATGGTGGAGTTAGAAACGTGCCAGGGGATTCCAATACAATCCCATCAAGGTGGCATGTACCAATGCCAACTCACTTGTCCAAGTGATCAACTTCAGTTCACAATTGATCACACTGATAGGTGTAAGAGTCAAAGGGATCACACAAACAAGACTAGTGTCTGCTAATACTAACTGATAGAATCAAAAAGGGAGAGAATGATCCAACATGGGAAGCGGAATACACAGCAGACTCATAGAATGGCAGATGTCCTAAATAGCACTCTGGCCTCAGAATCAGCCCTTAAGGCATTCAGATCTGGCTGAAGAGCCCATGAGAGTATTTTAGGCATGGAAAGCCAAGACACTCTGGCAAAACACACACACACACACACACACACACACACACACACACACAAAAAACAAAACCTAAATGAAAGATCTCTGTGAGTGAGATCCCAGTGGATAGAACGGGGCCATCAAAGAAGGAGGTACCTTTCTCTGAAGGGAGGAGAGAACTTCCACTTTGGTATGACCCTGTCGGAATAAGATCGAAGTAGGCGAACCCAAAAGGCTTCCATAGCCTTGGCAACTCATCACTAGAGCCTAGGGAGATTACTGATGCCATAAAGAAGAGTGTCAAGTGTTAAGTCAACAACAAGAGTCATTGTGTACTTCTCATGTGGGATCTGTCCTTAATGTGTTGTCCAATGTGAAGTAATGCTATAACTAGTAGTGAAACAGTAATTTACACTTTGTGTTTCTGTGTGGATGCAAACTGATGAAATCTTTACTTAATATATACTGAATCAATCTTCTGTATATAAAGATAATTGAAAATGAATCTTGATGTGAATGGAATGGGAGAGGGAGCTGGAGATGGGAGGGGTGCGAATGGGAGGGAAATTATGGGGGGGAGCCAATGTAATCCATCAACTGTACTTTGGAAATTTATATTTACTAAGTAAAAATAAATAAATAAATACATAAAAATAATCTTCTCTTTATGTTTCACTTTGGTGAGTTTGATTACAACGTGTCATGGTGAGGATCTCTTTTGATCATGTTTACCTGTGGTTGTATGAGCTTCCTGTACTAGGATGTCTCTGTCCTTCTCTAAACCTGGGAAGTTCTCTGCTAGTATTTCACTAAAAAAGCCTTCTAATCCTTTCTCCCTCTCCATGCCTTCAGGAACTCCTAGAACCCAAATGTTGACTTTTTTTAATAGTATCCTGTAGATTCCCAACAATATTTTTTAGGTTTCTAATTTCCTCTTCTTTTCTTTGGTTTGACTGTATACTTTCCTGTTCTCTGTCTTCTAAGTCCGATATTCTCTCTTCTGCTTCACCCATTCTGTTTTTAAGGCTCTCTAATGCGTTTGTCATGTGATCTGTTGAATTCTTCATTTCATTTTGATTTGTCTTCACTATCACAATTTCATGTTGTACTAGATTCTTCATTTCATTTTGATTCCTCCTTAATATTTCATTTTCGCAAGAGAGATTTTCTATCTTGTCCAGTAAGTATTTCTGTAGTTCAAGAATTTGTTTTTGAGAGCTTCTAAATGTTCTTATCATAAATTTTTTGAAATCTGTATCTTGCATTTCTTCTATCTCATCATCTTCACAATCTTTAATTTGAGTGTCCTTTCTTTTGGGGGCATCATAATGTCTTCTTTGTTCTTGTTTCCTCAGTTTCTGTGTTTGTTGCTTGGCATTGTGGAGATATTCTTTGGTTTCTTCTTCTTTTTTCCTCGATGTGGTTGCTTTTTTTTGTTGTACTATGACTCTTGATAAGTGGACTTTCTGCTTTTGTGGATCTTTAGAGGCTTGTGATGGGTGTGGCCAGAGAGCTCTGTTCAGTTCTTCAGGGTTAAGGGTGTGCCAAAGTTGACACACCCAGCTTTGGCATGGTATATCTTCTCTCTCTCTCTCTCTTTTTTTATTCAGAAGGGAAGTAATTCTGCACAGCTGAGCTATTCTCCTTGAAGTCAATCATTGAGCGCTAGCCCTTGTGGGTATAATATTTATCTGCTCTGTCCCAAGGGCCACAAAAAGGATCTGTGCAGTCCTCAGTGTAAACTCAGATATCCTGCAATCTCCCACTGGGTTGCCAAGGTTACTGAGTTTGTGGCGTCTCCCACCGAGTACTCATGAATCAGGCACTCCGTGAGTTCTCTCACACACCCTCAGTTTTTTTTTTTTCACAGTCCAAGTTCATGAGCTCCACATATTCACTAGGTCTTAACCTCCTGTTATTTCTCCCCACTAGAGTCAGGTTTTTCTGCTTGGTTGTGGGCAGGCACAGCCCTGAGGTGCTGCATCCGTTACGTATGTGCAAAATGGTGCTTGCTCTTTGTCTTGCTTGCCTTTGTAAGGTGAGTGGAGAGAGAGAATTTTGTCCAGACTGGTCCCTTTTATTTATTTTTTTCTCTCTCTAGTTAGCCTGGTGAACTTTCCCCCATGGGGTTTCAAGCCTCGTCCCTCTAGTCTCTTCCTTCCGCTTTCCTGCCAGTGTTTCGGGCTACTGAGGTTCACCTCACATTCCTTTGCAGCACTGGTGCATAGACTTGGCGACTGGGGTCCCGAGCCTTGGGTGCCCGTGACCTCCACATAAGTCCACCATGTCCCACTAGTTCCGGAAGAGTTTCCTCTGCAGTTTTTTCCCTAACTCTTCCCTGAAACTACAGTATCTACACTTTTATTAAACTATCTTTTACCGAACTATCAGTATGTTCTCTCCCTATTCCACCATCTAAACCAAAATCCTGCTGTATAGTATTCTATAGAGTACATATCCCATAATTTCTTTATCCAGTCATCTGTTGATAGGCATTTAGGTTGATTCCATGTCTTAGCTGTTGTGAACTGAGCTGCAATAAACATTGAAGTGCAGACAGCTCTTTTTTTCCAGTTTAAATCCCTCTGGGTAAATTCCAAGGAGTGAGTTGGCTTGGTCATGTGGTAGGGCTATATTCAGGTTTCTGAGGACTCTCCAAACTGTCTTCCATAGTGGCTTTACCAGTTTGCATTCCCACCAAGAGTGGATTAGTGTCCCTTTTCCCCTACATCCTCGCCAGCATCTGTTAGTTGATTTCTGTATGTGAGCCATTCTAACCTGGGTGAGGTGAAACCTCACTGTGGTTTTGATTTGCATTTCCCTGATGGCTAAGGATCCTGAGCATTTTTTGATGTGTCTGTTGGCCATTTGGATTTCGTCTTTTGAGAAATGTCTGTTAAGGTCCTTGGCCCATCTTTTCATTGGGTTGTTTGTTTTGTTGCTGTGGAGTTTCTTGATCATTTTATAGATTCTAGTTGTTAATCCTTTATCAGTTGTGTAGTTTACAAATAATTTTTCCCATTCTGTTGGTTGCCTCTTCATTTTCCTGACCGTTTCTTTTGCTGTAAAGAAACTTCTCAATTTGAGGTAATCCCATTTGTTTATTTTAGCTTTGACTACTTGTGCCTCTGAGATATTTTCCAGGAATTCTTTGCCTGTTCCAATGTCTTGAAGGGTTTCCCCTATCATCTCAATTAATTTCATGGTGTCGCGGCATATATCTACATGTCTGATCCATGTTGAGTGGATTTTTGTATATGGTTATGATAGGGGTCTTGTTGCATACTTTGACATGTGGATCCAGTTTTCCCAGCACCATTTGTTGAAGAGGCTATCCCTGTTCCAGGGGTTGGTTTTAGTTCCTTTGATGAATATGAGTTATAGGTGTTTGGATTGATTTCTGGTGTTTCTATTCTGTTCCATTGGTCTATCCATCTGTTTCTGTACCAGTACTAGGCTGTTTTGATTATAACTGCCCTGTAGTATGTCTTGACATCTGCAATTGTGATGCATCTGGCTTTGTTTACATTGTAAAGGATTGCTTTAGCTATTCCCGGAATCCTGTTTCTCCATATGATTTTCAGCATCATTTTTTCTAGGTTTGTGAAGAATGGCTTTAGTATTTTTATTGGTATTGCATTGAACCAGTAAACTGCTTTTGGGAGAATGGACATTTTGATGATATTGATTTTTCTAATCCATGAACATGGTAGATTTTTCCATTGTTTTGTGTCTTCTATTTTTTTCTTTAATGTTTTATAATTTTCATCCTAGAGATATTTGAGATCCTTGGTTAAATTTATCCCAAGGTACTTGATTGTTTTTCTAGCTATTGTGAATGGGATTGATCTTAGAAGTTCTTCCTTGGCCACAGCATTTTCTGTGTATACAAAGGCTGTTGATTTCTGAGCATTGACTTTGTATGCTGCTACTTTACCAAACTCTTCTATGAGTTCCAGTAGTCTCTTAGAGGAATTTTTGGACCCCCTTTATATAGGATCATGTCATCTGCAAATAGGGGTAGTTTGACTTCCTCCTTTCCCATTTGTATCCCTTTAATTTCTTTTTCTTGCCTAATGGCTCTGGCTAAAACTTCCAGGACTATATTGATTAGCAATTGTGAGAGTGGGCATCCCTGTCTGGTGCCAGTTTTCAATGGAAATGCCTCCAACTTTTCCCCATTCAATATGATGCTGGCCATGGGTTTGTCGTAAATTGCTTTGATTGTATTGAGGAATGTTCCTTCTATACCAAATTTGCTTAGGGTTTTCATCATGAAAGGGTGTTGTATTTTATCAAATGCTTTCTCTGCATCTATTGAGATAATCATATGATTTTTGTTTCTCAATTTGTTAATGTGATGGATCACATTGATTGATTTGCGAACATTTAACCATCTCTGCATACCAGGGATAAATCCCACTTTGATCTTTCTGATGTGTAATTGGATTTGGTTTGCCAGGATTTTGTTGATATTTTTGCATCTATGTTCATCAGGGAGATAGGTCTATAGTTTTCTTTCTCTGTTCTGTCTTTTCCAGGCTTAGGAATTAAGGTAATATTGGCTCCATAGAATGAATTTGGGAGGAATCCCTCCCTTTCAATTGTTTTGAATAATTTGAGAAGAACTGGGGTTAGTTGTTCTTAAATGTCTGGTAGAATTCAACGGTGAAGCCATCCGGTCCTTGGCTCTTCTTTTTCGGTAGTACTTTTATTAATGATTTGATTTCTTTCATGGTTATGGGTCTGTTTAGGTTTTCTATATCTTCATGGCTCAGTTTAGGAAGGTTGTATGTGTCCAGGAATCTATCCATTTCTTCCAGGTTCCCCAATTTGTTAGCATGCATCTCTTTGTAGTTGTTTCTGATGATTCTTTTGATTTCTGTTGTGTCTGTTGTTACATTTCCATTGCCATCTTTAATTTTACAGATTTGGATCTTCTCTCTCCTTTTTTTAGTTAGTTGGGCCAATGGTGTTTCTATTTTGTTAATTTTTTTTTCAAAGAAGCAGCTCTTGGTCTTGTTGATCTTTTGTATTTTTTTTTTGGTTTCAATTCTGTTTATTTCTTCTCTAATATTTAGTATTTCTTTTCTTCTGCTGGGTTTGGGTTTGGTTTGCTACTGTTTTTCTAAATCCTCGAGGTGCATGGAGAGGTCATTTGATTCTTTTCCAGTTTTTTGATGTAGGTACCAATTGCTATAAACTTTCCTCTTAGCACTGCTTTTGCTGTATCCCACAAGTTTTGATAGGTTGTGTTGTCATTTTCATTTGTTTCTATACATTTTTTATTTTTCTTTTGATTTCTTCTATGACCCACTGTTCACTCAGAATAATGTTGTTCATTCTCCATGTGTTTGCATATGGTGTAGAGATTCTTGAGTTGTTAATTTTGAATTTCATTGCATTATGGTCTGAGAAGATGCATGGTATAATTTCAATTTTTTTTGAATATTTGAGGCTCCCTTTATGGCCTAGCATATGGTCAGTCCTAGAGTACGTTCCATGTACTGAGGAGAAATATATGAACTTTGTGGCTGTTGGATGGAAGGCTCTGAAGATATCTGGTAGGTCTATTTGATCTATAGCATCAATTAGCTTTGTTGTTTCCTTGTTGGTTTTCTGTCTGGTTGATCTGTCCATTGGTGAAAGTGGGGTGTTGGAGTCCCCTCTTACTATTATATTTGAGTCTATATCTCCCTTTAAGTCCTTTAGTAATTCTTTCAAGTAGCCAGGCACCCTCTAATTAGGTGCATATACATTTATAATAGTAATGTCTTCATGTTGGATTGATTCTTTAATCATTATATAGTGCCCTTCTTTGTCTCTTAATAGTTTCTGTGTTAAAGTCTTTTTTGTCTGATATTAGGATGGCCACACCAGCTCTTTTTTGATTTTTGTTAGCTTGGAATATCTTTTTCCATCCTTTCACTTTCATTCTGCATGCATCATTGTTGATAAGGTGTGTTTCCTGAAGGCAGCATATAGATGGATTCTCTTTTTTAATCCAATCAGCTAGTCTGTGTCTCTTGGTTGTAGAGTTGAGGGCATTTGCATTCAGTGTGACTGACTATTATTAAATACTGTCTTTTTCCAGTCATGGTTCCTTAAACAAGCTGTTTATGTATTTTGAGATTTGTTTGTAGTTTAGTTGGGTCATTTTCTACATTCATCTTTCTTTGTAGTGAAGTTCTTGTTTTTGTATTTCTGTGTGCATCATGTCTTTGAGCTAGTGTTGCACAAGGATACAAATTCTTGCAGTTTCTATTTGTTATGGAAGATCTTTATTTCCCCTTCATTCATAAATGATAGCTTTGCAGGGTATAGTATTCTAGGTTGGCATTGTTTGTCTTTTTTTTTTTTTTTTTGGACAGGCAGAGTGGACAGTGAGAGAGAGAGACAGAGAGAAAGATCTTCCTTTGCCATTGGTTCACCCTCCAATGGCCACCGTGGCCGGTGCGCCACGGCTGGCGCACCGTGCTGATCCAATGGCAGGAGCCAGGTACTTATCCTGGTCTCCCATGGGGTGCAGGGCCCAAGGACTTGGGCCATCCTCCGCTGCACCCCCTGGCCACAGCAGAGAGCTGGCCTGGAAGAGGGGCAATGGGACAGAATCCGGCGCCCCAACTGGGACTAGAACCCGGTGTGCCAGCGCCGCAAGGTGGAGGATTAGCCCAGTGAGCTGCGGCGCTGGCCGGCATTGTTTGTCTTTTAAAACTTGGAAAATATCATGCCATTGTCTCCTTGCCTGTAGTGTTTGCGAGGAGAAGTCTGGGGTGAGTTTGACTAAATTACCCCTGAATGTGATTTGACATTTTTCTCTGGCACATTTTAGGATTTGTTCTTTGTGTTTCACTGAGCTGAGTATTGCCACAATGTGTCATGGTGAATTTCTCTTCTGGTCTAATTTGTTGGGGCTCCTGAGTATTTGTTGAATTTGGTTGTTTCTATCAATATGCTTCTGTTGGAAGTTTTCTGATATTATTTCATTGAAAATGCCTTCCAATCCATTCTCTCCTTCCACACCCTCAGGGACTCCTATTATTTGGACATTGCAATGCTTGATTAAATCTTGTAGGTCTCCAACTGTATTTTTTAATTTTCTGATTTCTTCTTCCTGTGTTTGATCTGACTGTATTATTTTTGGAAGTTTGTCTTCAAGTTCTGATATTCACTCTTCTATTTCATCAGTTCGATTTCTGAGGGATTCCAAGGTGTTTTTTATATGGTCAATTGAATTTTTGATTTCCAGTATTTCATTCTGGCTTCTCTTTAGGATCTCTAATCCTTGGGCATGCTTTTCATTCAGATCTTGAATCTGTTTCTCATTACTTCTAAGTAATCTGATTATTAATTTTCTGGATTCTTTTTTTGGCATGACTTCAAATTCTTCTTCTCCAGCCTCTATTATGGATGGTTTAGCCTGCTCCATTGGTGAGTTCATAGGTTCTTCTATATTCTTACTCAGGATTTTTCCTTTGTTCTTCGGCATTTCTGTTTGGCTTAATTTTCAGGTTGATTTCCCTCTGCAATGGGCTACTATGGCTCTGTACCGATGGCCAGTGTAAGCAGGCAGCTCTATCGGCTAGCGTTTGTTTATTTCTGGTAACTTGAATAGGCTGGTGCCAGGGCTTTGAGGTGCCAAACTTCACCCCACTTGGGGCCAGTTTCCCTGTTCCTTTGTTCTCCCCAAAGTGCCTGGGCCTCCATAGTTCAGCGTCCCCAGTCACTGTGCCCACTGCATGACGAGTGGGGAGTCGTTCCAAACCGCTGTGGTCCCCGCCACTGAAGTTCCCACATTCAGAAGGGGAAAGCAGAGCCCTCCCTCTTTCACACCCAAATGTAAACAAACAAAATGGCTGCTCTCCACCTGCTGCAGCTCTGATTGGGGGTGGGGAGACACCAAGGGATCCTGGCATGTTCAGTCTCTCAGTTCGTCCCCTTGGATTGCACCCTTTTCCTGTGGGTGCTATTCACTTTTTTTGATTTCCTCCCCCACTCAACCGAGCGTGTGTCTCACCTGTCCATCCCAGGGTGGATCAGAGGTGGTGGTGGTGGCTGTGGCTCCAGCAGCCTCCTGCTATTTTTTTTTTCTGTTCTCTTTCTGCAGTTCTGGGTACCTCTACCTGCCCTGGGGTGGACCCCTACACTCTCTGGCATGCTCCTGTGTCACTCTAGCCAACCTTTTGTGGTTCCGTCACCTGACTGTCCCCTCTATTCATCAGTTTCTCTCTGTGCAACACGACACACTTTGCTGCTATACCGCCATATTGACCCCTCCCAGTCCCATAAGTTTTTATATTCTGTGTTTTTGCTTTCATTACTTTCAAGGAATTTTAAAATTTCTCTTTCAACAAAACATCAAAAAGATCATCCACCATGACCATGTGGGATTTATCCCTGTTATGCAGGGATGGTTCCAATATGCAAATAAATAAACATGATACATCACATCAACAAAGTAAAGGACAAAAATAATAGATTATCTTAATAGGTTCCAAGAAAGCATTTGATAAAATACAGCATCCTTTCATGAAAAATTCCGTGATAAACTGGGTGTAGAAGGAACATACCTCAACGCAACAAAACCTATTATACAATACAGTTCTGGAAGTTTTAGCCAAAGTCATTAGACAAGAAAAACAAATCAAGGAGTACTAATTGGAATGAAGGCAGTCAAATTGTACATGTTTGTAGAAATGACATGCTTCTTTATACAGGAGAACCAAAATATTCCACAAAGACTATTAGAACTGATAGGAAATTCAACAAATTTACATGACATAAAATCAGTACACAAAAATCAATAGCATTCTTATACACCAACAATGTTTTGGTTGAGAAAGAAATTATAAGAATAATCCTATTCACAATACCTTCAAAAAAGTTTAAATACTTTGGGGTATTTTTTTAAAGATTTTTTTATTTGTTTGAAACACAGAGTTAGAGAGAGAGATACATACACAGAGAGAGGTTTTCCACTTGCTGGTTCATTCCCCAAATGGCCGCAACAGCTGGAGCTGCACCAATCTGAAGCCAGGAGCCAGGAGCTTCTTCTGGGTCTCCCACATGAGTGAAGGGGCCCAAGCACTTGATCCATGTTCCACTGTTTCCCAAAGGCATAGCAGAGAGCTGGATTGGAAGTGGAGTTGCTGGGACTAGAAACGGCACCAATATGGGATGCTGGCACTGCAGGAGGAGGATTAAGCTACTGCACTGCAGCACTGGCCTCATCCTTGGGGTAAATTTAACCAAGGATGTGAACTGTCACTATGATGAAAATCACAAAACATTAATGAAATATTTGAAGAAGACACAAAAATGGAAAAATATTCCATGTTCATGGATTGGATGAATTAATATTGTCACAATGCCCATATTGTCCAAGGCTACTTACAGATCCAATACAATCTCCATAAAAATTACAAAAACTAGAAAAAAATCCTAAAGTTCAAATGAACACACAGAAGGCCCAGAATAGCCAATGCAACTATAAAACATAAAAACAATCTGGAGATAGATATCACAATATCAAATTTCTAAAAGGACTATTATAATTAAAATAGTATATAGTATATATTAAAATAGTATGTAGTATATATAAAAGTTGATATGTAGGCCAATGGAACTGCCTGGAAATCCCCTGATGACTGCTGCAAAGCTGCCTGTGGCCTTGTGGAGGTGTCTCACAAATTTGCCTGTTCCTGTCGCAGGCTTGTGCTCTGAAGACCTATTCTCCCTGCCACCCAGACACCCACCACATACCCACTCCATCAATTGCTGATCACCTATTCCTCTACATGAACTCCCAAGAGTTGCCTCTGGCTTTCCTAGCAACTCCAGATCAACCCCAGTCAAATTATCCAGTGGGCTGAACCACATATTCTTCAATAAAGTCTGAACCCTTTTGCATTTAGCCTTCCTTGGGTGTGCTTCCTCAGTCCAAATGGTAACAAATAGAGTTTCCTTATATCTTATAGTCTTTTTTTGTTTAAGGTATATGACATCATATATTTAATATATACAAATTTGGGAACATGGTGATTCTTTCCCTTCCACCATACTCCAACATTTCTTCCTCCCTCCTCTTCCTTTCACATTCTTATTTTTAACAGGGATAAATTTTCATTTAATTTTATTTTTTTTAATTTCTTTTTTTTTAACTTTTATTTAATGAATATAAGTTTCCAAAGTACGAATAATGGATTACTATGGCTTCCCCCCCATACCGTCCCTCCCACCCAAAACCCTCCCCTTTCCCACTCCCTCTCCCCTTCCATTCACATCAAGATTCATTTTCGATTATCTTAATATACAGAAGATCAGCTTAGTATACATTAAGTAAGGATTTCAACAGTTTGCTCCCACACAGAAACATAAAGTGAAAAATAATGGATGATTTTTTTTTAATGATGATGAAATCAGATCAGACCTATTGTCATGTTTAATCCCAGTGAGAGTCAAGTTGGGAGTTGATAGTTTCTTTTCTTTTCTTTTTTTTTTCCAGAGGATCAGTTTAGTATGCATTAAGTAAAGATTTCATCAGATTGCACACCCATAGAAACACAAAGTGAAATATATTCTTTGAGTACTCGTTATAGCATTAAATCTCAATGCACAGCACATTAAGGACAGAGATCCTACATGAGGAGTAAGTGCACAGTGACTCCTGTTGTTGACTTTACCAATTGACACTCCTGTCTATGGCATCAGCAATCCCCCTATGCTCCAGTCATGAGTTTCCAAGGCTATGGAAGCCCCCCGAGTTCTCCGACTCTTATCTTGTTTAGACAAGGTCATAGTCAAAGTGGAGGTTCTCTCCTCCCTTCAGAGAAAGGTACCCCCTTCTTTGAAGACCTGTTCTTTCCACTGAGATCTCACTCACAGAGATCTTTTGCCAGAGTGTCTTGGCTTTCCATGCCTGAAATACTCTCATGGGCTTTTCAGCCAGATCTGAATGCCTTTAGGGCTGATTCTGAGGCCAGAGTGCCATTCAGGACATCTGCCATTCTAGGAGTCTGCTGAGTATCTCACTTCCCATGTTGGACCACTCTCCCCTTTATTTATTCTATCGGTTAGTGTTAGCAGGTACTAGACTTGCTTATGTGCTCCCTTTGACTCTTAGTCCTTTCATTATGATCAATTGTGAACTGAAATTGATCACTTGGACTAGTGAGATGGCATTGGTATATGCCACCTTGATGGGATTAAATTGGAGTCCCCTGGTATGTTTCTAACTCTACCATTTGGGGCAAGTCAGCTTGAGCATGTCCCAAATTATATATCTCCTCCCTCTCTTATTCCTACTCTTATGTTTAACAGGGATCACATTTCAGTTAAATTTCAACACTTAAGAATAACTGTGTATTAATTACAGAATTAAACCAGTCATATTAAGTAGAACAGACAAAAAAACTACTAAGAGGGATAATGTATTAAGTTGTTCATTAACAGTCAGGGCTATGCTGATCAAGTAACCGTTTCCCATAGTGTCCATTCCACTTCAACAGGTTTCCTTTTTGGTGTTCAGTCAGTTGTCACCGATCAGGGAAAACATATGGTATTTGTCCCTTTGGGACTGGCTTATTTCACTCAACATGATGTGTTCCAGATTCCTCCATTTTGTTGCAAATGACTGGATTTTGTTGTTTCTTACTGCGGTATAGTATTCTAAAGAGTACATATCCCATAATTTCTTTATCCAGTCTACCGTTGATGGGCATTTAGGTTGGTTCCAGGTCTTAGCTATTGTGAATTGAGCTGCAATAAACATTAGGGTGCAGACCGCTTTTTTGTTTGCCAATTTAAATTCCTTTGGGTAAATTCCAAGGAGTGGGATGGCTGGGTCGAACAGTAGGGTTATCTTCAGGTTTCTGAGGGATCTCCAGACTGACTTCCATAGTGGCTTGACCAGTTTGCATTCCTACCAACAGTGGGTTAGTGTCCCTTTTTCCCCACATCCTCTCCAGCATCTGTTGTTGGTAGATTTCTGAATGTGAGCCATTCTAACCGGGGTGAGGTGGAACCTCATTGTGGTTTTGATTTGCATTTCCCTGATTGCTAATGACCTTGAACATTTTTTCATGTGCCTGTTGGCCATTTGGATTTCCTCTTTTGAAAAATGTCTATTGAGGTCCTTGGCCCATCTCTTAATTGGGTTGTTGGTTTTGTTTTTGTGGAGTTTCTTGATCTCTTTGTAGATTCTGGTTATTAACCCTTTATCTGTTGCATAGTTTGCAAATATTTTTTCCCATTCTGACGGTTGTCTCTTCACTCTCCTGACTGTTTCTTTTGCAGTACAGAAACTTCTCAATTTGATGCAATCCCAATAGTTAATTTTGGCTTTGACTGCCTGTGCCTCCCGGGTCTTTTCCAGAAACTCTTTGCCTGTGCCAATATCTTGAAGGGTTTCTCCAATGTTCTCTAGTAACTTGATGGTGTCAGGTCGTAGATTTAGGTCTTTAATCCATGTTGAGTGGATTTTTGTGTAAGGTGTAAGGTAGGGGTCTTGCTTCATGATTCTGCACGTGGAAATCCAATTTTCCCAGCACCATTTATTGAATAGACTGTCCTTGCTCCTGGAATTAGTTTTAGATCCTTGATCAAATATAAGTTGGCTGTAGATGTTTGGGTTGATTTCTGGTATTTCAATTCTGTTCCATTGGTCTATCCATCTGTTTCTGTACCAGTACCATGCTGTTTTGATTACAACTGCCCTGTAGTATGTCCTGAAATCTGGTATTGTGATGCCTCCAGCTTTGTTTTTGTTGTACAAGATTGCTTTAGCTATTCGAGGTCTCTTGTGCCTCCATATAAATTTCAGCACCAATTTTTCCAGATCTGAGAAGAAGGTCTTCGGTATCTTGATTGGTATTGCATTGAATTTATAAATTGCTTTTGGGAGAATGGATATTTTGATGATATTGATTCTTCCAATCCATGAGCATGGAAGATTTTTCCATTTCTTGGTATCCTCTTCTATTTCTTTCTTTAAGGCTTTGTAATTTTCATCGAAGAGATCTTTAACGTCCTTGGTTAAGTTTATTCCAAGGTATTTGATTGTTTTTGTAGCTATTGTGAATGGGATTGATCTTAGAAGTTCTTCCTCAGCCATGGCATTGTCTGTGTATACAAAGGCTGTTGATTTTTGTGCATTGATTTTATACCCTGCTACTTTGCCAAACTCTTCTATGAGTTCCAATAGTCTCTTAGTAGAGTCCTTTGGGTCCCCTAAATAAAGAATCATGTCATCTGCAAAGAGGGATAGTTTGAGTTCTTCCTTCCCAATTTGTATCCCTTTAATTTCTTTTTCTTGCCTAATAGCTCTGGCTAGAACCTCCAGAACTATATTGAATAGCAGTGCTGAGAGTGGGCATCCCTGTCTGGTACCAGATTGCAGTGGAAATGCTTCCAACTTTTCCCCATTCAATAGGATGTTGGCTGTGGGTTTTTCATAGATTGCTTTGATTGTATTGAGGAATGTTCCTTCCAAACCCAGTTTGCTTAGAGTTTTCATCATGAACGGGTGTTGTATTTTATCAAATTCTTTCTCGGCATCTATTGAGAGAATCATATGGTTTTTCTTCTGCATTCTGTTAATGTGGTGTATCACATTGATTGTCTTGCGCACATTAAACCATCCCTGCATACCAGGGATAAATCCCACTTGGTCTGGGTGGATGATCTTTCTGATGTGTTGTTGCATTCTATTGGCGAGAATTTTATTGAGGATTTTTGCATCTATGTTCATCAGGGATATTGGTCTGTAATTCTCTTTCAGTGCTGCATCTTTTTCTGGCTTAGGAATTAAGGTGATGCTGGCTTCATAGAGAGAATTTGGGAGGATTCCCTCTTCTTCGATTGTTCTGAATAGTTTGAGAAGAATTGGAGTTAGTTCTTTAAACGTCTGGTAGAATTCAGCAGTGAATCCATCTGGTCCTGGGCTTTTCTTTGTTGGGAGGGCCTTTATTACTGTTTCAATTTCTGTCTCAGTTATGGGTCTGTTTAGGTTTTCGATGTCTTCCTGGTTCAATTTAGGTAGGTTGCATGTGTCCAGGAATCTATCCATTTCTGATAGGTTTCCCTGTTTGCTGGCATACAAGTCCTTGTAGTAATTTCTGATGATTCTTTTTATTTCTGTGGTGTCTGTTGTTACGTTTCCTTTTTCATCTCTGATTTTATTGATTTGGGTCTTTTCTCTTCTTTTTTTAGTTAGTTGGGCCAATGGTGTGTCAATTTTGTTTATTTTTTCAAAAAACCAGCTCCTCGCTTGGCTGATTTTCTGTAATGTTTTTTTTGGATTCAATCCTGTTGATTTCTTCTCTGATTTTAATTATTTCTCTTCTCCTACTAGATTTGGGTCTGGTTTGCTGTAGGTTTTCTAGATCCTTGAGGTGAATTGAAAGCTCATCTATTTGGTGCCTTTCCAATTTCTTGATGTAGGCACCTATTGATATAAACTTCCCTCTTAACACTGCTTTTGCTGCGTCCCATAAGTTTTGGTATGTTGTGCTGTTATCCTCATTTACTTCCAGAAAGTTTTTGATTTCTCTTTTGATTTCTTCTATGACCCATTGTTCATTCAGGAGCATGTTGTTCAATCTCCATGTGTTTGCATATGCTCTAGGGATTCCTGAGTTGTTCATTTCCAACTTCATTCCTTTATGGTCTGAGAAGCTGCATGGTATGATTCTAATTCTTTTGAATTTGCTGAGACTTGCTTTATGGCCTAGTATGTGGTCAATCCTAGAGAAGGTTCCATGTACTGCTGAGAAGAATGTAAAATCTTTAGCTGTAGGATTGAAAGTTCTGTATAAATCTGTTAGATCCATTTGGGCTATAGTGTCGTTTAAATCTACTGTATCCTTGTTGATCTTCTGTCCGGATGATCTGTCTATTTCTGAGAGTGGAGTATTGAAGTCCCCCAGTACTATTGTATTGGGGTCTAAGTCTCCCTTTAAGTCCGTTAACAAATCTTTTAGATAAACCGGTGCCCTGTAGTTAGGTGCATATACATTGATAATTGTTATTTCTTCCTGTTGAATTGATCCCTTAATCATTATGTAGTGTCCCTCTTTGTCTCTCTTAACGGTTTTTGTGGTAAAGTTTATGGTGTCTGATATTAAGATGGCTACGCCTGCTCTTTTTTCATTTCTGTTGGCATGGTATATCTTTTTCCAGCCTTTCACTTTCAGTCTGTATGGATCTTTGTTGGAAAGATGTGTTTCTTGTAAGCAGCAAATAGATGGGTTTTGTTCCTTAACCCAATCAGCCAAACGGTGTCTTTTAACTGGACAGTTCAGGCCATTCACGTTCAATGTGACTAATGATAAGTGGTAACTTTGCCCTGCCATTTGCCAAAGATAAGTTCTAATATATGCTTTGAATTCCCTGTGATCTTTTGCTGTGAGCTTTTCTTCCTTGGTTTCCTTCCTTTACCTTCTTTCATATTGATGACCGTGTTTCTTTGTTTCTGTGTGTAACACATCTTTAAGCATCTTTTGCAGGGCTGGACGAGTGGCAACAAATTATTTCAATTTCTGTTTGTTATGAAAAGTCTTTATTTCACCTTCATTCACAAATGATAGCTTTGCAGGATATAATATTCTGGGCTGGCAGTTGTTCTCTCTTAGTACCTGGGCTATATCTCGCCATTCCCTCCTAGCTTGTAGAGTTTCTGATGAGAAGTCAGCTGTGAGTTTGATTGGAGATCCTCTGAGAGTAATCTGACGTTTCTCTCTTGCACATTTTAGGATCTTTTCTTTATGTTTCACTGTGGAGAGTTTAATTACAACGTGTCGTGGTGAGGATCTCTTTTGGTCGTGTTTATTAGGGGTTCTGTGAGTTTCCTGTACTAGGATTTCTCTGTCCTTCTCCAAACCTGGGAAATTTTCTGCTAATATCTCACTAAAAATGCCTTCTAATCCTTTCTCCCTCTCCATGCCTTCAGGAACTCCTAGAACCCTAATGTTGGGTTTTTTTAATAGTATCCTGAAGATTCCCGACAATATGTTTTAGATTTCTAATTTCCTCGTCTTTTCTTTGGTCTGACTGTATCCTTTCCTGTTCTCTGTCTTCTAAGTCCGATATTCTCTCTTCTGCTTCACCCATTCTGTTTGTAAGGCTCTCTATTGTGTTTTTCATTTGATCTATTGAATTCTTCACTTCAGTCACTATCCCAGTTTCCTGTTGTAGTAGTTGTTTCGTTTCATTTTGATTCCTCCTTAATATTTCATTTTCACGAGAGAGATGTTCTATCTTGTCCATTAAGGATTTCTGTAGTTCAAGAATTTGTTTTTGAGAACTTCTTAATGTTCTTATCAATTTTTTGAGATCTGCTTCTTGCATTTCTTCTATCTCATCATCCTCATAATCTTCAATTGGGGTGTCTTTTTCATTTGGGGGCGTCATGGTGACTTCCTTGTTTTTATTACCTCGGTTTTTGTGTTTGCTATTTGGCATATTGGAGATATTTGGTTTCTTCACTGTGGTGCTTTTTCTTGTTATACTATGACTCTAGATTAAGTGGACTATCTGTTTTTGATGGAGCCTTAGGGCTTGAGATGGGTGTGGCCTGAGAGCTCTGCTTGGTGTGCCAAAGGTGACACTCCCAGGTTAGGCGTGGTAAACCTCTCTCTCTCTCTCTCTCTCTTTTTTTTTTTTGATTCAAAAGGGAAGTTATTCTGCACAGCTGAACGAAGTTGGAGGTAGTTAGCAGGCAAATGATATACCCACAGGAGCCAGAGATCGGAAGCTCTTTCCCAAGGACCACACAGGGAATCTGTTCTGCCCTCAGAGTGGGCTCAGATTCTCCTTCAGTCTCCCACTGGGTTGCCAAAATTATGGAATTGTAGCGTCTCTGGAGAGTACTCACGTGAATTCTGTGAGTTCTCTCCCCCACCATCTCTTTTTTCACAGTCTCAGTTCAGTAGCACCACAAATTTACTAGGTCCTAATCTCCTGTTAATTCGCCCCACCCAGAGTCAGGTTTTTCTGCTAGGCTCAGGGCTGGTGCAGACCTGAGGTCGCTCTGCTTATGACGTATGTCCAAGATGGCGCCTGCTCTTTGTCTTGCTCGCCCTTGAGAGGTGAGCAGAGAGAGAGAAACCCATGTCCGTACCAGTCACCTTTTCTCTCTCTCTCTCTCTCTCTCTCTTCCAGTTAGCCTGGTGAACTTTCCCCCCCCCCGGGGGTCGTTCCCTCTAGTCTCCTCTCTCCGCTTGCCTGCCGGTGTCTCAGGTTATTGAGGTTCGGCTCACCTCGCGTTCCAGCGCTGGTGTGTTGAGTCTGCCGCTGGTTTCCCGAACTGTGGGCTCCCACGCTCTCCACGCAGGTCTGCTCCCCTTCCAGCGCCGATGTGTGGACTCGGAGCCCTGGACATCCCAAGTCTCCCCACTGTTGCACTCCCCTTCGAGCACTTGCGCGCAGACCCTGCAGCTTGTGCAGCTCAGTCCCGCGGCTCGGCTTCCGCGGCTCGGTCCCACGGCTCGGTCCTGCGGCTCGGCTTTCACGCGCGGTGGGCGACCTTGTTCTCCCAGTAGGTCCTCCGATTCACGCCCACTGGATCCAGAAGAGTTTCGTCTCCTCCTCCTCCTCCTCCTCCTCCTCCTCCTTGTCTCTCCCTCCTGGCCACCGGCGCGGCCCAGCCGGCGACGCCTTTTCATTTAATTTTATACTCATAAGATTAACCCTACACTATGTTGACAGTTCATTGAATAGCATGAAGAAAAAGGAAAAAAAGAGCCAAAACAAACAAACAAGAAAAACATTGTTCTTTGACAGTCACAGCAAGGGCATTTTAAAATTGCAGTATCTCAAGGTGTCAGTTTTTCTCCTATAATTACCTTTTAAGTACTCTATTATTTACCACAGATCAGAGCGATCATATGGTATTTGTCTTTTTGTGACTGGCTATTTTCATTAAGTATAATGATTTCTAGTTCCATCCATTTTATAGCAAATGACAGGATTTCATTTTTTACCACTGTAATATTCCATAGTGTATATATACCATAATTTCTTTATTCAGTCTTCAGTTAATGGACATCTGGGTTGATTCCATATCCTAGCTATTGTGAATTGAGCTGTAATGAACATGGGGGTACAGATCACTCTTCCATATGCTGGTTTTATTTTCTTTTTTTAAATTCCAGGAGTGGGATGGTTGGGTCATATGATAGGTCTATATTCAAATTTATGAGATATTTCCATACTATCTTCCATAGTGGCTGTACCAGTTTACATTCCCATCAACAGTGGATTAGGATACCCCTCTTCCCACATCCCTGACAGCATTTGCTGTTTGTTGATGTCTGTATGAGAGCCATTCTAACTGGGGCTAACTGGGGTGAGATGAAACCTCATTGTGGTTTTGATTTGCATTTCCCTGATGGCTAGTAATCCTGAGCATTTTTTCATGTGTCTATTGGCCATTTGAATTTCCTCTCTTGAAAAAAATGTCTGTTCAGTCCTTTGTCCATTTCTTGAGTAGGTTGTATTTGTTGAGTTTCTTGAGCTCTTTATTGATTCTGGAGGTTAATTCTTTATCAGTTGCATAGTTTGCATATATTATCTCCCATTCTGTCAGTTGGCCTCTTCACTTTACTGAATGTTTCTTTTGCAGTGCTTAAGATTTTCAGCTTGATGTAACCCCATTTGTTAATTTTGGCTTTGATTGTCCATGCTTCTGGGGTCTTTTCCAAGAAGTCTTTCCCTGTGACAATGTCTTGTAGGGTTTCCTCAATGTTCTCTAGCAATTTGATGGTACCATGTTGTAGATTTAGGTCACTGATCCATTTTGAGTGGCTTTTTGTGTAAGTTGTAAGGTAGGGGTCTTGTTTCATAATTCTGCATGCAGAGATCGATCCAGTGTTCCCAGCACCATTTGTTGACGAGACTGTCTTGGCTCTAGGGGTTGACTTTGGCTCCTTTGTCACAGATAAGTTGGTTGTAAATGTGGAGATTAATTTCTGGAATTTCTATTCTGCTCCATTGGTCTACATGTCTGTTTTTGTGACAGTACCATGTTTTTTGATTGTAACTGCCCTGTAGTATGTCTTGAGGTCTGGTGCTGTTTTTATTGTTTAAGAATGCTTTAGCTGTTCAGGGTCTCTTGTGTTTTCATATGAATTTAAGCATCATTTTTTCTAGATCTGAGAAGAATTTCCTTGGTGTTTTGATTGGAATCGCATTGAGTCTATAAATTGCTTTCAGTAGTATGGACATTTCAATGATGTTAATTCTTCCAATCCATGAATATGGAAGATTTTTCCACTTTTTAATGTCTTATTCTATTTCTTTCTTTAATGTATTGCAATTCTCATCATAGTTATCTTTGACATATTTGGTTAAATTTATTCCAAGGTATTTAATTTTTTTGGTAGCTATTGTGAATTGGATTGATCACAGAAGTTCTTTCTCAGCTATGGCATTCTCTGTGTATACAAAGGCCATTGATTTTTGCATGTTGACTTTATATCCTGCCACTTCACCAAACTCTTATGATTTCCAATAGTCTCTTCATGGAATCTTTTGGATTCCCTGTATATAGAATTATGTCATCAGAAAATAGTGATAGCTTGACTTCTTCCTTTCCTGTTTGTATCTCTTTGATTTCTTCTAGGACTATATTAAATAGCAATGGTGAGAGTGGGAATCTGAGTCTGTTTCTGTATCTTAATGGGAATGCCTCCGATTTTTCCCAATTCAGTAGGATGCTGGCTGTGGTTTTGTTATAAATTGTTTGATTATGTTGAGATTATATTATACCTAATTATACCAAATTATACCTAATTTGCTTAAGATTTTCATCATAAATGGGTGTTGAATTTTGTCAAATGCTTTCTCTGCATATATTGAGATAATCATATGGTTTCTGGTCTTTAGTTTGCTAATGTGGTTTATCATACTTACTGATTTTTGGATGTTGAACCATCCCTGCATACCAGGGGTAAATCCCACTTAGGTGAATGATCTTTGTGATATGTTGTTGGATTCAATCGGTTATTATTTTGTTGATGATTTTTGCATCCGTGTTCATCAGGGATATTTGTCTGTAGTTCTCTTTCTCTGTCATATATTTCTCTGGTTTAGGAATTAGGGTGATACAGGCTTCATAGAAGGAGTTTGTGAGGATTTCCTCCTTTTCAATGGTTTTGAATAGCTTTAGAAGGATTGGAATTAGTTCTTCTTCCAATGTCTCATAGAATTCAGCAGTGAAGACATCGGGATCTGAGCTTTTCTTTGTTGGAAGGGTCTTCATTACTGATTCAATTTCCATCTTGGTTATTGGTCTGTTAGGTGTTCTATGACTTCATGACTCAATTTAGGTAGGTTGTATGTATCCAAGAATTTATCCATTTCTTCTAGGTTTTCTGATTTGTTGGCATACAGCTCTTTGTAGTAATTCCTGATGATTATTTTTATTTCTGTGGTATTGATTATTGCATTTCCTTTTTCATTTCTAATTTTATTGATTTGGATCTTCTCCCTCTTCTTCTTCTTCTTCTTCTTCTTCTTCTTCTTCTTCTTCTTCTTCTTTTGGTTAGTTGGGCCAATGGTGTGTCACTTTTGTTTGTTATTTCAGAATAACAGCTCTTCATTTCATTTATCTTTTGTATTTTTTGGGTTTAAATTTTGTTTATTTCTTCCTCAATTTTAATTATTTATTTTCTCCTAGTAATTTGGGATTACTTTTGTTATTTTTCTATGTCCTTGAGATGCATTGACAGCTCATTTATTTAGTGACTTTCTAGTTTGTTGATGTAGATCGTGATTAATAATGTTTCATTTTAAACTTTCCCATTTGAATATACATTGTGATTTCTGTTCATTGGTTGTATCTAGACAAATGCACCCACAGATCCAAGAAGTTCAGCAAACTCTAACTGAATATATAAAAAACAAAAAAGGACACATTTTCAAGTTGTTGAAAAGCAAAAGCAAAGGTAATGAGAAAGATCTTGAAAGCAGCCAGAGGAAACAATGTACATTGGATTTATGGGGAAAACCTTGAACAAATGGCTAAATTCCTAGACACACATAACCTACAAAGATTAAATCAAGAAGACACAGAAAATCTAAACAGAGAATAAAGTAAGTGACTGAAGCAGTAATTGTCTACCATGAAAGAAAAGTCTGTGGGCTGTCGCTGTGGCATAGCAGGTAAAGCTGCCGCCTGAAGTGCTGGCATCCCATGTGGGCGCCGGTTCGAGTCCTGGCTGTTCCACTTCCAATCCAGCTCTCTGTTATGGCCTGAGAAAGCAGTGGAAAATGGCCCAAGTCCTTGGGCCCCTGTTCCCGCATGGGAGACCCGGTGGAAGCTCCTGGCTCCTGGCTTCGGATTGGCACAGCTCTGGCTGCTGTGGCCATCTGGAGAGTGAACCAGCGAATGGAAGACCTCTCTCTCTCTCTCTCTCTGCCTCTCCTTCTGTCTCTGTGTAACTCTGACTTTCAAGTAAATAATGAATAATAAAAAGGAAAAGTCTGGGACCTGATGTCTTTACAACTGAATTCTACAAAAATATTTAAGGAACAATTAACTCCAATACTTTTCAAACTATTCCAAAAAATTGAAAAGGGTAAAACTCTGCCAAAGTCCAATTACAAGACCAGCATTACTCTGAAACTAAAACCAAGCAAAAATGTAAGATGAAAACTACAGGTCAATACCCTTGATAATAATAGGTTCAAAAATCTGCAGCAAAGTACTATAAAACCAAATCCAACAGTACTTCAAAAATCACATCCCATGATTGACTAGGATTTATATCAGAGATGCAAGGATGATTAAATATTCACATATTTATAAACATATTCACATATTAATAAACATAACTACATCAACAGAATAAAAAATAAAAACAGTGTTATCAAAAAATTAACTTGATAATATCCAACATGCCTGCATGATAATTCATGGAGATTAAATATAGAAAGAATATGCCTCAAACTAAAAAAGACTTTATTTGAGAAGCCCACAGCCAACATTATATTGAATGATGAAAAGCTGAAAGCATTTTCCCTAAGATCTGGAGCAAGACAAGGATTTCCACTTTCACTACTGTCATTCACTATATTATCAGAAGTATTAGCAAGAGAAATTTGGAAAGAAAAAGAAATAATGGGAATCAAAATTGGAAAAGAAGAAGTCAGGGCTGGCGCCGGGGCTCACTAGTCTAATCCTCTGCCTTGCAGCGCCGGCACACCAGGTTCTAGTCCCGGTCGGGGTGCCGGATTCTGTCCCGGTTGCCCCTCTTCCAGGCCAGCTCTCTGCTGTGGCCAGGGAGTGCAGTGGAGAATGGCCCAAGTGCTTGGGCCCTGCACCCCATGGGAGACCAGGAGAAGCACCTGGCTCCTGGCTTCGGATCAGCGCAGTGCACTGGCTGCAGCGTGCCGGCCACGGCGGCCATTGGAGGGTGAACCAACGGCAAAGGAAGACCTTTCTCTCTGTCTCTCTCTCTCACTGTCCACTCTGCCTGTCAAAAATAAAAAAAATATAAAAAAAATAAAGAGAAAAGAAGAAGTCAAACTACTCCTTTTTGCATCGGACATGATTTTGGAAGAGGAAAACTTGGATATTCAACCACAAACTATTAGAACTGATAAAGAAATTTGGTAAAGTTTCATGGTATAAAATTACCTTACAAAAGTGGTAGCATTTTTATACAGCAATGGTGATTGTGCTGAAAGGGGAGTAAAGAAAGGAATCCTATTCACAAAAGCTACAGAAAATAAAATATATTGGAATAAATTTCGCCAAAGAAGTAAATAATATATAAAATGAAAATTATAAAACACTTATAAAATATCATGGAGAACACACAAAAAATGAAAATATTCCATGCTTGTGGATTAGAAGAATTAAAATTGTTGAAGTGTACATACTATTCAAAGAAATCTTCAAATTAGTGCAATCCCTATCAAAATACCACTGACATTATTTACAGAATTAGAAAAAAAGTACCAAAATTCATATGAAACCACAAAAGACCCAGAACAGCCAAAATGACCTCAAACAAGCAAATAACAAAAACTGGAGCCATCACAATGTATGACTCCACACATACTACAAAACTATAATAATTATTTCAATGTGGTACTTGCATGGCATAGAAACTGACATGGTTCAGTTTGAACAGAATAGAGAACTCAGAAGTTAATACACGGCCAGCGCCACGGCTCAATAGACTAATCCTCCACCTAGTGGCGCCGGCACACCGGGTTCTAGTTCCGGTCAGGGTGCTGCATTCTGTCCCGGTTGCCCCTCTTCCAGGCCAGCTCTCTGCTGTGGCCCGGGAGTGCAGTGGAGGATGGCCCAAGTGCTTGGGCCCTGCACCCCATGGGAGACCAGGAGAAGCACCTGGCTCCTGCCTTCAGATCAGCGTGGTGCGCTGACCACAGCGCACCGGCCGCGGCGGCCATTGGAGGGTGAACCAACGGCAAAGGAAGACCTTTCTCTCTGTCTCTCTTACTGTCCACTCTGCCTGTCAAAAAAAAAAAAAAAAAAAAGGAGAAGTTAATATACGTGCATGCAGCCAACTTCTTGTGACAAATATTTCAAGCATACACAGTGGAAAAAGGATAGTCTTTTCAGTAAATGCTGAAAGGAAAATGGTATATACATATGCAGAGAAATGAAATTAGATCGCAACCTCTTACCTTACACAAAACCAACCCTAGATGGGTTAAATACCTAAATGTAAGATCTGAAACCATGCAATTACTATAAGAAAATGTAAGAAAATATAGGGAAAACACTTCATGACATTATGCAATGATTTTTCTATAAGACCCTAAAAGTGAAAGCAACCAAAGTGAAACTGGACAAATGGGAATATATCAAATGTAGGAGCTTCTACACTGGAAAGGAAACAACCAACAGAGTGAATAAACAAACAAAAGAATGAGCCAAAATATTTTTCAAGCTACTCAACCAACAAAGGGGTTACAATCCAGAATATATAATGAACTCTAAAAACTGCACAACAGCAAAACAACCAGTTTCTCACCCAATGCAGTCTAGAGGTGGACAAAGGACCTGAGTAGATATTTCTCAGAAAAGGAAATACAGATGATCAAAAAATATATGAAAAAATGCTCAATATATAACTAGCTATCAGGGAAATGCAATCAAAACAACAATAATTTGTCACTGCACTCCTATTAGAATGACTATTATGAAAAAGACAAAAATAACATGCTCACAAGAGAGTATAGAAAGAGAAACTCATATACCTTTGGTGGGAATGGAAATTAGTACAGTCACCATGGAAAGCAGTATGGAATTTCCTTTAAAACTAGAAATAGAGAAGACTTGGCAAGATGGCGGAATAGGAAGGGAGCACACTGATAGTCCGGGGAGAGACAGTTTAATAAAAGTGGAGATACTGCAGGTTCAAGGAAGAGTAGGGGAGGAAACAGCAGAAGAAACTCTTCCAGAACGCGTGATTCACAGTGGACCTGTGTGGAGAGTGTGGGAGCCCACAGTTCGGGAAACCAGCGGCAGACTCAACACACCAGCGCTGGAACGCGAGGTGAGCCGAACCTCAATAGCCCGAGACACCGGCAGGCAAGCGGAGAGAGGAGACTAGAGGGAACGACCCCCGGGGGGGGGGAAGTTCACCAGGCTAACTGGAAGAGAGAGAGAGAGAGAGAGAGAGAGAGAAAAGGTGACTGGTACGGACATGGGTTTCTCTCTCTCTGCTCACCTCTCAAGGGCGAGCAAGACAAAGAGCAGGCGCCATCTTGGACATACGTCATAAGCAGAGCGACCTCAGGTCTGCACCAGCCCTGAGCCTAGCAGAAAAACCTGACTCTGGGTGGGGCGAATTAACAGGAGATTAGGACCTAGTAAATTTGTGGTGCTACTGAACTGAGACTGTGAAAAAAGAGATGGTGGGGGAGAGAACTCACAGAATTCACGTGAGTACTCTCCAGAGACGCTACAATTCCATAATTTTGGCAACCCAGTGGGAGACTGAAGGAGAATCTGAGCCCACTCTGAGGGCAGAACAGATTCCCTGTGTGGTCCTTGGGAAAGAGCTTCCGATCTCTGGCTCCTGTGGGTATATCATTTGCCTGCTAACTACCTCCAACTTCGTTCAGCTGTGCAGAATAACTTCCCTTTTGAATCAAAAAAAAAAAGAGAGAGAGAGAGAGAGAGAGAGGTTTACCACGCCTAACCTGGGAGTGTCACCTTTGGCACACCAAGCAGAGCTCTCAGGCCACACCCATCTCAAGCCTCTAAGGCTCCATCAAAAACAGACAGTCCACTTAATCTAGAGTCATAGTATAACAAGAAAAAGCACCACAGTGAAGAAACCAAATATCTCCAATATGCCAAATAGCAAACACAAAAACCGAGGTAATAAAAACAAGGAAGTCACCATGACGCCCCCAAATGAAAAAGACACCCCAATTCAAGATTATGAGGATGATGAGATAGAAGAAATGCAAGAAGCAGATCTCAAAAAATTGATAAGAACCTTAAGAAGTTCTCAAAAACAAATTCTTGAACTACAGAAATCCTTAATGGACAAGATAGAACATCTCTCTCGTGAAAATGAAATTTTAAGGAGGAATCAAAATGAAACGAAACAACTACTACAACAGGAAACTGTGATAGTGACGAGAAATCATAATGAAGTGAAGAATTCAATAGATCAAATGAAAAACACAATAGAGAGCCTTACAAACAGAATGGGTGAAGCAGAAGAGAGAATATCGGACTTAGAAGATAGAGAACAGGAAAGGATACAGTCAGACCAAAGACAAGAAGAGAAAATTAGAAATCTAAAACATATTGTCAGGAATCTGCAGGATACTATTAAAAAAAACAACATCTGGGTTCTAGGAGTTCCTGAAGGCATGGAGAGGGAGAAAGGATTAGAAGGCCTTTTTAGTGAGATATTAGCAGAAAATTTCCCAGGTTTGGAGAAGGACAGAGAAATCCTAGTACAGGAAGCTCACAGAACCCCTAATAAACACGACCAAAAGAGATCCTCACCACGACACGTTGTAATTAAACTCTCCACAGTGAAACATAAAGAAAAGATCCTAAAATGTGCAAGAGAGAAACATCAGATTACTCTCAGAGGGTCTCCAATCAGACTCACAGCTGACTTCTCATCAGAAACCCTGCAAGCTAGGAGGGAATGGCGAGATATAGCCCAGGTACTAAGAGAGAAAAACTGCCAGCCCAGAGTATTATATCCTGCAAAGCTATCATTTGTGAATGAAGGTGAAATAAAGACTTTTCATAGCAAACAGAAATTGAAAGAATTTGTCGCCACTCGTCCAGCCCTGCAAAAGATGCTTAAAGATGTGTTACACACAGAAACACAGAAACGCGGCCATCAATATGAAAGAAGGTAAAGGAAGGAAACCTCACAGCAAAAGATCACAGGGAATTCAAAGCATATATTAGAACTTATCTTTGGCAAATGGCAGGGCAAAGTTACCACTTATCATTAGTCACATTGAACGTGAATGGCCTGAACTGTCCAGTTAAAAGACACAGACTGGCTGATTGGGTTAAGGAACAAAACCCATCTATTTGCTGCTTACAAGAAACACATCTTTCCAACAAAGATCCATACAGACTGAAAGTGAAAGGCTGGAAAAAGATATACCATGCCAACAGAAATGAAAAAAGAGTGGGCATAGCCATCTTAATATCGGACAACATAAACTTTACCACAAAAACCGTTAAGAGAGACAAAGAGGGACACTATATCATGACTAAGGGATCAATACAACAAGAAGATATAACAATTATCAATGTATATGCACCTAACTACAGGGCACCGGTTTATCTAAAAGATTTATTAAGTGACTTAAAGGGAGACTTAGACCCCAATACAATAGTACTGGGGGACTTCAATACTCCACTCTCAGAAATAGACAGATCAAAAGGACAGAAGATCAACAAGGATACAGTAGATTTAAATGACACTATAGCCCAAATGGATCTCACAGATATATACAGAACTTTCAATCCTACAGCTAAAGATTTTACATTCTTCTCAGCAGTACATGGAACCTTCTCTAGGATTGACCACATACTAGGCCATAAAGCAAGTCTCAGCAAATTCAAAAGAATTAGAATCATACCATGCAGCTTCTCAGACCATAAAGGAATGAAGTTGGAAATTAGCAACTCAGGAACCCCTAGAGCATACACAAACACATGGAGATTGAACAACATGCTCCTGAATGAACAATGGGTCATAGAAGAAATTAAAAGAGAAATCAAAAATTTTCTGGAAGTAAATGAGGATAACAGCACAACATACCAAAACTTATGGGATGCAGCAAAAGCAGTGTTAAGAGGAAAGTTTATATCAATAGGTGCCTACATCAAGAAATTGGAAAGGCACCAAATAGATGAGCTTTCAATTCACCTCAAGGATCTAGAAAACCTATAGCAAACCAGACCCAAATCTAGTAGGAGAAGAGAAATAATTAAAATCAGAGAAGAAATCAACAGGATTGAATCAAGAAAAACATTCCAAAAAATCAGCCAAGTGAGGAGCTGGTTTTTTGAAAAAATAAACAAAATTGACACACCATTGGCCCAACTAACTAAAAAAAGAAGAGAAAAGACCCAAATCAATAAAATCAGAGATGAAAAAGGAAACGTAACAACAGACACCACAGAAATAAAAAGAATCATCAGAAATTACTACAAGGACTTGTATGCCAGCAAACAGGGAAACCTATCAGAAATGGATAGATTCCTGGACACATGCAACCTACCTAAATTGAACCAGAAAGACATCGAAAACCTAAACAAACCCATAACTGAGACAGAAATTGAAACAGTAATAAAGGCCCTCCCAACAAAGAAAAGCCCAGGACCAGATGGATTCACTGCTGAATTCTACCAGACTTTTAAAGAAGAACTGACTCCAATTCTTCTCAAACTATTCAGAACAATGGAAAAAGAGGGAATCCTCCCAAATTCTCTCTATGAATCCAGCGTCACCTTAATTCCTAAGCCAGAAAAAGATGCAGCATTGAAAGAGAGTTACAGACCAATATCCCTGATGAACAAAGATGCAAAAATCCTCAATAAAATTCTCGCCAATAGAATGCAACAACACATCAGAAAGATCATCCACCCAGACCAAGTGGGATTTATCCCTGGTATGCAGGGATGGTTTAATGTGCGCAAAACAATCAACGTGATACACCACATTAGCAGACTGCAGAAGAAAAACCATATGATTCTCTCAATAGATGCAGAGAAAGAATTTGATAAAATACAACACCCGTTCATGATGAAAACTCTAAGCAAACTAGGTTTGGAAGGAACATCCTCAATACAATCAAAGCAATCTATGAAAAACCCACAGCCAACATCCTATTGAATGGGGAAAAGTTGGAAGCATTTCCATTGAGATCTGGTACCGGACAAGGATGTCCACTCTCACCATTGCTATTCAATATAGTTCTGGAAGTTCTAGCCAGAGCCATTAGGCAAGAAAAAGAAATTAAAGGGATACAAATTGGGAAGGAAAAACTCAAACTATCCCTCTTTGCAGATGATATGATTCTTTATTTAGGGGACCCAAAGAACTCTACTAAGAGACTATTGGAACTCATAGAAGAGTTTGGCAAAGTAGCAGGGTATAAAATCAATGCACAAAAATCAACAGCCTTTGTATACACAGACAATGCCATGGCTGAGGAAGAACTTCTAAGATCAATCCCATTCACAATAGCTACAAAAACAATCAAATACCTTGGAATAAACTTAACCAAGGATGTTAAAGATCTCTACAATGAGAATTACAAAACCTTAAAGAAAGAAATAGAAGAGGATACCAAGAAATGGAAAAATCTTCCATGCTCATGGATTGGAAGAATCAATATCATGAAAATGTCCATTCTCCCAAAAGCAATTTATAGATTCAATGCAATCCCAATCAAGATACCGAAGACCTTCTTCTCAGATCTGGAAAAAATGATGCTGAAATTTATATGGAGGCACAAGAGACCTCGAATAGCTAAAGCAATCTTGTACAACAAAAACAAAGCTGGAGGCATCACAATACCAGATTTCAGGACATACTACAGGGCAATTGTAATCAAAACAGCATGGTACTGGTACAGAAACAGATGGATAGACCAATGGAACAGAATTGAAACACCAGAAATCAATCCAAACATCTACAGCCAACTTATATTTGATCAAGGATCTAAAACCAATTCCTGGAGCAAGGACAGTCTATTCAATAAATGGTGCTGGGAAAACTGGATTTCCACGTGCAGAAGCATGAAGCAAGACCCCTACCTTACACCTTACACAAAAATCCACTCAACATGGATTAAGGACCTAAATCTACGACCTGACACCATCAAGTTATTAGAGAACATTGGAGAAACCCTTCAAGATATTGGCACAGGCAAAGAATTTCTGGAAAAGACCCGGGAGGCACAGGCATTCAAAGCCAAAATCAACTATTGGGATTTCCTCAAATTGAGAAGTTTCTGTGCTGCAAAAGAAACAGTCAGGAGAGTGAAGAGACAACCGACAGAATGGGAAAAAATATTTGCAAACTATGCAACAGATAAAGGGTTAATAACCAGAGTCTACAAAGAGATCAAGAAACTCCACAACATCAAAACCAACAACCCACTTAAGAGATGGGCCAAGGACCTCAATAGACATTTTTCAAAAGAGGAAATCCAAATGGCCAACAGGCACATGAAAAAATGTTCAAGGTCACTAGCAATCAGGGAAATGCAAATCAAAACCATAATGAGGTTTCACCTCACCCCGGTTAGAATGGCTCACATACAGAAATCTACCAACAACAGATGCTGGTGAGGATGTGGGGAAAAAGGGACACTAACCCACTGTTGGTAGGAATGCAAACTGGTCAAGCCACTATGGAAGTCAGTCTGGAGATTCCTCAGAAACCTGAATATAGCCATACCATTCGACCCAGCCATCCCACTCCTTGGAATTTACCCAAAGGAATTTAAATTGGCAAACAAAAAAGCAGTCTGCACCCTAATGTTTATTGTAGCACAATTCACAATAGCAAGATCTGGAACCAACCTAAATACCCATCAACGGTAGACTGGATAAAGAAATTATGGGATATGTACTCTTTAGAATACTATACTGCAGTAAGAAACAACAAAATCCAGTCATTTGCAACAAAATGGAGGAATCTGGAACACATCATGCTGAGTGAAATAAGCCAGTCCCAAAGGGACAAATACCATATGTTCTCCCTGATTGGTGACAACTGACTGAACACAAAAAAGGAAACCTGTTGAAGTGAAATGGTCACTATGAGAAATGGTGACTTGATCAGCATAGCCCTGACTGTTAATGAACAACTTAATACATTATCCCTCTTAGTAGTTTTTTTGTCTGTTCTACTTAATATGACTGGTTTAATTCTGTAATTAATACACAGTTATTCTTAAGTGTTGAAATTTAACTGAAATGTGATCCCTGTTAAACATAAGAGTGGGAATAAGAGAGAGAAGAGATGTACAATTTGGGACATGCTCAAGCTGACTTGCCCCAAATGGTAGAGTTAGAAACATACAAGGGGACTCCAATTTAATCCTATCAAGGTGGCATGTACCAATGCCATCTCACTAGTCCAAGTGATCAATTTCAGTTCACAATTGATCATAATGAAAGTTCTATGAGTCAAAGGAGCACGTAAACAAGTCTAGTACCTGCTAATACTAACCGGTAGAATAAATAAAGGGGAGAGTGATCCAACATGGGAAGCGAGATACTCAGCAGACTCATAGAATGGTGGATGTCCTAAACAGCACTCTGGCCTCAGAATCAGCCCTAAAGGCATTCGGATCTGGCTGAAAAGCCCATGAGAGTATTTCAGGCATGGAAAGCCAAGACACTCTGGCAAAAGATCTCTGTGAGTGAGATCCCAGTGGAAAGAACAGGTCTTCAAAGAAGGAGGTACCTTTCTCTGAAGGGAGGAGAGAACCTCCACTTTGACTATGACCTTGTCTGAACTAGATAAGAGTCGGGGAACTCAAGGGGCTTCCATAGCCTTGGAAACTCATGACTGGTGCATAGGGAGATTACTGATGCCATAAACAGGAGTGTCCATTTGCAAAGTCAACAACAGGAGTCACTGTGCACTTACTCCTCATGTAGGATCTCTGTCCTTAATGTGCTGTGCATTGAGACTTAATGCTATAACGAGTACTCAAACAGTATATTTCACTTTGTGTTTCTATGGGGGTGCAAACTGTTGAAATCTTTACTTAATGTATACTAAACTGAACTTCTGTTAAAAAAAAAAGAAGAAGAAGAAATTATCAATTCCCAACTTGACTCTCACTGGGATTAAACATGACAATAGGTCTTATCTGATTTCATCATCATTTAAAAAATCATCTATTATTTTTCACTTTATGTTTCTGTGTGGGAGCAATGTTGAAATCTTTACTTAATGTATGCTAAACTGATTTTCTGTATATAAAGAGAATCAAAAATGAATCCTCATGTGAATGGAAGGGGAGAGGGAATGGGAAAGGGGAGGGTTGTGGGTGGGAGGGACGTTATGGGGGGGAAGCCATTGTAATCCATAAGCCGTACTTTGGAAATTTATATTCATTAAATAAAAGTTTTAAAAAACTAGAAATAGAACTGCCATTTTATCTAGTCATTACACTATTGGAGGTGTACCCAAAAGACATGAAATCATTGTGTCTAAGACGATACCTGCACCACCATGTTCATTGCAACACTATTCACAACAGCCAAGATATGGAATAAAGCGAGGTGTCCATTAAAGATGAGTGGATACATAAAATGTAGTATGTATATACCCAATGAAATCTTATTAATCCATAACAAAGAATGAAATTGTGTCATTGGCATCAAAATTGATGGAACTGGAGGACTTTATATGAAGTGAAATAATCAAGACAGAAAAAGACAAATACTGCATATTTTCTCTTATATGTGGAAGTGGAAAAAAATCCATCTGAATATCCAATAGTAATGACTAGAGACTGAGAGAGGTGGTGGAGGGACAGAGGGAGATTGGATAAATGGTTCCAAATCACAACTAGAAGGAGAAAGTTCCTAGTGTTACACAGCACTGTGGTGTGACTACAGTTTACAAGAACCTATTCTGTATTTTCTGAACAAATAGAAGAGAAGAGCTCCAGGGGTGCAATCATAAAGTAATGCCAAAGAAGGGAAATTTTGGTTATCCTGATGTTATCAGCACACACAGTATACGTATTTTTAAAGATAACACTACATCCCATAAATATGTACAATTATTGTTAATAAAAATTCATAAAATAAGAAATTCAGGCTTTTGCCAAAGGACTGTTTATGGCAAAGCTAATTGATTAAAAATTTGACTCATTTCTATGAAAAACAAGCTTGCTTTTTGTTTGGCAGTTAATCAGTGCCACAGTAATCACTGTCATGTGTGACTGAAACATGGAAGAACTGAAAGAAAATGTGAGAAGGTGTCTCAGTTGTCCACCACTTTATAAAACTTCTCAAAATTAGTGACTTCAAAGAACAACTATTATATATGCTTACAATTCTGTGATTTAACAATTTGGTGCTTGTACTGGTCTTAGATAGGTGGTGCTTGTACTGGTCTCAGTTGGTAAGATTCATGTAGCTGCATTCATTTGACACCTCGGTTAGGACTGGGTGGTCTAATGTGGACTGACTCGCATATAGAGCCATGGATGCTGTTAACTGGGCCGTATCTCCATGAGACTCTTTCATACTGTTTTACAAAGCATCAGAATCATTTGGAATTGGCAAGATCCACAAAGCCTCTTGAGAATTAGGTCCAGAAGTCTAACAATGTCACTTAACTACCTTGTGTTGACCAAAGCAGGTCACAAGTCCTACATGTCTTTTTTTTTTTTTTTAGCTTCTAAGAATGATGAAATATAATATGTCTCTTGATGGATGCTTAAAGGAATTTGTGACAATATGCAATCTGTAATTGTCCTTCCCACAGCTACAATTTTATTTTCTATTTCTCCCCTATGTAAAATGTGCTTATTACATCCAAGTAAACACAAGGTAACACAACAGACAGGCCTGGGTCAGGTCAGAGTCAGGAGCCAGGAACTCCATCCTGGTCTCCAATATGGATAGCAGGTGCCTAAGTGCTTGGGTCATTATCTGCTGTCTTACTAGTCACATTAGCATGAAGCTGCATCAGAAGTGCAGTAGCCAAGACTCGAACTAGCACTCTGATGTGGAATTTAGGCATTTCAAGTAGTGGCTTAATGTACTGAGCCATGTTGCACCCACATCCCCACCCCCAACCCTTGCCAGCAAAGCAATTTTAAAACTGAATTTGACAAATATTGTCAGGCTCCCCTACACTGGTCTGGACCAGCTTTGTTCCCTCACTGGGGGCCTCGTTCTGTTTCCTGGAATGGTTGCCTATTCCATAACTCTCTGTAGACATGGATTCTATGGAGTTTTTGCCTTTGCCTTCTGAGACATTCTCTTTTCCATACAAAATTGACTATGTTTACAGCTGAAGGGCATTCTCTGTCTGCTTCCTTTCCAAACACATTTGAGGAGTCTAAGACCTCTTTATTTTTAACTTCCTCAGTCCCTTTTGGTATGATTTAATTGTGCCTTTGCTAACATGGGCTTAGAAAAAAGTTAGTGGGTTCCTATGAGTGATAGTGGTTTATTCCATGTGCCAATAACAATATCTGTAATTCTTTTTGAGATAGAACATTCTTTAGGCATACTAGGTTGCTGTTTGAAAATGTCCTTAATATTATTAGAAACTCTTGACTAAAAATGTTTATTAGGAAATTTCTTTATTCTCTCAGAATTGTTAATAAAGGCTCACACTCTTGATTTTGTATTTATCCCAAGTCCACTTCTTACTTTGAGAACAGTGTATCAGTAAGTAGACAAGAGACAAGAAAGTTTTATTGTCCAGCACAATAAATCCTTAGACTTCCACATTTTAATTTATGCTTGAAAATGACAGTTTTTTATTAGTTCATCTCTCTGTTTCTGTACCTTTTATGCAACTGGAAGAAGCTACTTGACTCTGGCAACAATATTCCTATATGATTCCTTGGGCAGATATGCAAGTTCTTTAGGTGTATTTCCTGTTTTCCAAGTTTATTTAGGCAGTAATTTTTAGCCATTTGTTTCACACTGCACAATATAAGTCAGTATTTTTCTCAATCACATTGCCCTAACTACTTTTGTGGCCTCCACCTGCTGCCTAGTCCCTAAACCAATAAAGCATGTTTTAGTTTTTTTTAGAGTACCATATTTTAGACACCATCTTTTAATTCAGTTATTTATGGCTGCATAACAAACCATCCTCAATTTTAACTTGAAACAATGAACATTTTATATCTTCGCAATTCCTTTGCACTACTAGTTTTTATTGGGATCAGTTGGAGAGTTCTTATGCTGGTCTCCACAAAATTCTCTAATGTATCTGGAGTTATTTCTTGATATGGCTGTAAGTATTCTAAGATGGCAAGAACATAAACTGTAATACTTTTTAAAAAATATTTCTTTATTTGAAAGTCAGAATAAGAGAGGGGGAGAGACACAGAAAGAGATATATTCCAACCACTGGTTCACTCCCTAGATGGCTGCAATGGCTGGCACTGGGCCAGGCTGAAGTCAAGAGCCAGGAGTTTCATCTGGGTCTCCCACGTGGGTGGTGGGGACCATCCCCTACTGCTTTTCCTAGGCCATTAGCAGGGAGCTGGATTCGAAGTGGAGCATCCAGGACTTGAACCAGTGCCCAAATGGGATGCTGACATTGCAGGTGGTATCTTTACCCACTATGCCACAATGCCAGTCCCCTAATACATTTATTTTTATTTTTATTTTTATTTTTTAACAGGCAGAGTGGACAGTGAGAGAGAGAGACAGAGAGAAAGGTCTTCCTTTGCCATTGGTTCACCATCCAATGGCCGCCGCGGCCGGCGCGCTGTGGCCGGCGCACCGCGCTGATCCGATGGCAGGAGCCAGGAGCCAGGTGCTTTTCCTGGTCTCCCATGGGGTGCAGGGCCCAAGCACCTGGGCCATCCTCCACTGCACTCCCTGGCCACAGCAGAGAGCTGGCCTGGAAGAGGGGCAACCGGGACAGAATCCAGCGCCCAGACCAGGACTAGAACCCGGTGTGCCAGCGCCGCTAGGCGGAGGATTAGCCTAGTGAGCCGCGGCGCCGGCCCCCTAATACATTGTGTATGAAAATTCTACCTTCAGTTATTTTCCCAGTTCTGGAAATAAATAAATAAAAATAATATGCTTCAGCTATGTAATTCAACTATATTTACTATGGTTAAAATTAACTCTAATTGGTAAATTCCATCCGGCCTTTGAGAGATAAAAATATTTCATAAGAAGTAATATCTTTGGGTTATCCTTCATGCAGGCCTCTTGCTACTGGGCAAATCCCTGTGGGAATACTGGGAGCACATGGAGTTATATCAAGCTGCTGAGGAAGCAAAGCTTTTTAGAAGAGCAACTTCACAGTTCACTCAATGCAAATCTCATTATTTTGGAATTGAGCTGTCGGGGAGTCAGAGAAAATAACTTCTGAGGGGTTGTGATGGTCTAGATGCAGACCAAAAGGGACATAGAGGATGCCATTTGTTTTTGGCTGACTAACTGGTTGTCCTAGTTTGTCTCTTTCTGGGAAGGCTCAGTGTGCTGCTGGCATTCAGTGCAGTTTTGAACCTCTTTGTATTCCATCATTTAGTTACTGCCAAGGTTCTGCCCTAAATTGAGGGTCTTGTCCTCCTAGAATGCCTGAGATTTCACTTCCAGCCAGCCCTGTCTCACCAAGAGGAGAAAAGCTCTACCAGCTTCCAGAGTAAGGAACAGACTGACAATTGGCTAGTAATGTTACTTATGTTCCAGCTGGGCAGAAGTTGAAAGTGGAAAGGTTACCACCCCCATGCCAGAGATGGGCCTCTGGGTCTATGTAAGATAGTTCTCTGGGTTACCTTGGACCAATACAGTTCTCCCCCCTTAGCTTGTAGTTCTCAGGAATAATTATGGGATTGCCAGAAATGCAGTATCATGAGGTGTGGAGGAACTGCCCCAAACAGCCCAGACTTTGTTCCTGTCCCTGCTAGAGAATGTAACATCTTGTGTTGGGGGAGAAACTGCCCAAAACAGTTCAGATTTTGTTCATTTCTTTTCTGGAAGCAAAATGCCCTTCAAAGTTTTGCCCACCGAGTCGCATGCTCCCTGAAGTGTATAACTTAGGATACCTTTCAGAGTATCTGAGCTGTGGTGCAAAGGGAGGCACAAACAAGACTCCATTCACCTGGGCAACTTTCTTGAATATTTAGAGAACAGTTCACAAAGTATCTAAGACTTCTGTTCCTTGATGATTATCTATAAGTAATAAACCTGCTTTCTATAATTTCTATAAACAAGCTTTCTATAATTTGTCTCACCAGACTCAAACTAATAGGTAACCAATGTATGGTGGATTTATATAGTCGTCCAGGATTAAATGGACAAAAATATGTGGACTCATGTTCCTGGTAGCTGGCATAGTCATGTTCTTTGCTTTTCTAAACACAATAGAATATCCCTGGGGACTAGTAATTAACAAACCTGCTTCACATCAGGTGCTAGGTATTAACTGATTCATCAGCAGATGTAGGCTGGTGACCATCTTAGATATGGAGATAAGGGAGCTTCCTATTACTCAAATGTTTTATGTTCCTCACAAGTCCTGAGCAATGATCAGGCATCTCCTTAAAGGGAAGTCTACAATGGCATTCCATAATTATTAATAACAAGGGCAACCCCTTACTAAATACCTTGCTGCTATCAATCTATCCCAACATCAGAGGGTATTGCAGGTCCTCTCCCTGGGATCAGTAGCCTAAATTCGTATGGGCTGGGGCATCACTGGCAAGAGCTTTTGATTCCAACAACTTCCAAAACATTGGAGGACATTAGCCAATTACTCAAGAAATTTGCAATCCCTCCACAATGTGCCTGGGCTGTACTTAATTTGCTTCATACCAATATACCAAGGTGCCTCGTCTAACTACTAATGTCTAGAAACTCTTCCAAATGGAGACCTAACTACTGCAGCTTTCCTAGATACAGATGCCCATCCAGCTGAGGTCATTTGGGACACCTTAGAGAGGGAGGCTGCTAAGAGAAGGATCATCTAGAGGAAGAACTCAAGATCTTTCTAGTCACAACCCAAAAGGTCAAGAGCATGAGAGACACTACTCTTTTCCTATGGTGTCTTGGTGTCCTTGTCAAGAATTAGTTGATTGTGTATATGTGAGTTTATTTCTGAGCTTTCTATTTTGTTCCATCGGTGTATGTACCTGATTTTATGCCAGTACCATACTGTTTTGATTAAAATTGCTTTACAATATAATCTAATGTGATTCCTTCAACTTTGTTTTTTCTTTCTCAAGATTTTTTTAGTACTTGAGGTCTAAAATTTGTTCTTTGATTTCTATAAAAAATGTCTTTGGAATTTTGATAGAGATTGTGTAAAATCTGTGTATCACTTTGGGTAGTATGGGTATTTTAGTAATTTTAATTATTCTAACCCAAAAACATGAGGTATTTATGTCATCTTTATTAATATTTCATTGTAAAAGTCTTTCAGCAAGGACACATACAAGAAATGGAAAGATATTCTTTGCTGATGGATTGGAAGAATTTTGTCTATTGTACCTAAAGCAATCTACAGATTCAATGTAATATACATCAAAATATCAATGACATTCTTTACAGAATTAGAAAAATAATCCGAAAATTTATATGGAATTGTGAAAGAGCTAGAATAGCCAAAGCAATCCTTAGCAAAAAAAAACAAAACAAAACAAAGTAAACAAAAGCCACACAAGCTGGAGGCATCACATTACCTGACTTCAAAGCATGTCACAGAGCTATAATAATTAAAACAGCATGGTACTGGCATAAAAACCAACACATAGATCAATGAGACAGAATAGAGTGCCCAGAAATTAATCCACATAGATAAAGACAACTGATTTTTGACAGAAATGTCCAGACCCCAGAAACATAAGAAATCAAAGCCAAAATTGAGAAGTGCGATTACATCAAGCTGAGAAGCTTCTTCACTGCAAAAGAAACACTCAGCAAAGTGAAGAGACAATTGACAGGATGGGAGAAAATATTTGCAAACTATGAAACTGATTAAGAATTAGTATCCAGAATCTATAAGGAGCTCAAGAAACTCAGTAACAACAAAACAAACAGTCCAGTTAAGATATGGGCAAAGAACTTGAACAGGCATTTGTCAAAAAGGAAATTCAAATGGCCAACAGATGCATGAAAAAATGGTCAGGATCACTAACTGTCAGGGAAATGCAAATCAAAACCACAATGAGGTTTCACTTCACCCCAGTTAGAATGCCTCTCATATAGAAATCAGCAAGTAATAAATGCTCATGAGGATGTGGGGGAAAAGGTACATTAATCCACTGTTGATGGGGCAGTAAACTGGTGCAGACATTGTGGAAGACAGTATGGAGATACTCCTGAAAACAGATCTACCATATGACCCATCCATCCCACTCTTGGGAATTTACTCAAGGAAAGTGAAAGCTGCATATGAGTTATCTGTACCCCCATGTTTACTGCAGCTCAATTCACAATAGGTAATATGTGTAATCAACTCAGATGTCCATCAACTGGTGACTGGATAAAGAAATTATGGCATATATACACTACAGAATCCATTCAGTGGCGAAAATACGAAATCCTGTGCACAGCGGTTTAAAGCCCCAGTCTGCAGTGCTAGCATCCCATATGGGCACCGGTTCGAGTTCTGGCTGCTCTACTTCCTATCCAGCTTTCTGCTATGGCTTGAGAAAGCAGTGGAAAATGACTCAAGTCCTTGGGCTTCTGCACCACATGGGAGACTTGGAAGAAGCTCCAGGCTCCTGGCTTCAGATTGGCCCAGCTCCAGCCATTGCAGCAATCTGGTGGAGTGAACCAGTGGATGGGAGACTTCTCTCTCTCTCTCTCTGCTGCCCTGCAACTCTGACTTTCAAATAAATAAATAAACCTTAAAAAAAGAAATATTGCACTGTGTACTCCATAAAATATACAAGTATTACATGTTAGTAAAAATTAATTCTAAAATGCTTACAAATTAGCAGTAACTGAGGCATAGTCTTAAAATAAAATCTCTGGGTATTAAGTATTCTCATTTTCATTTTTAATAGATCATACCATAGTGAGCTCCATAACTGTGTTAATATTTTTTCATCAAAATCTACAAAGTGTGAGTATGCTGTTCTTCATATTATTGCCAAATCTAGCCATTATTGATGTTTAGCTTTAAAATATTCTTTCTCAGTAAAAAGAAAATCTTTCATTTCCTTGATCACATTTATGTCTAAGTATTTAATTCTTTTTGATGCTATCATAAATGGGTCATTTTCTTGATTTCTTTGATATTGCATGTGCATTTGTTAGTTCTCACAGTTTTAGTGGAATCTAAAGGGTTTCACACATATAGAATCCTGTTACAGCAAACAGGAATAATTTCACTTTTTCCTTTATGACTTGAACGACTTTTATTTTTCTTAGCTGATTGCTCATGGTAGTATTTCTAGTACTGTGTCAAATTGAAGTGATAAGAGTTGTACACCTTAAATGTATACATTACAAAAGCACAAAAGATCATAAGGAACTAGAAAGTGAAACTCCAAATTTCATGAGTCTAGAAATTCAAGTTATTTTTGAAAATTCTGTTCATAAAGAAGAGGAAAGGGAGTCGATTAAATGTTTGAGTGCCAAGCATTAATTAGTCTTGAGAACGTTTAATATGTCCTGGAATCTCCTGCTTATCACTCAAATGTGAGACTATTCAGCCACATTATTAAAGATCCTAAAACATAATTCTCTTAAAGATCCCTGGGTCTTTGATTGCAACTCTCAAATTCTATCTTACAGCCAAAGACACCTAAAGAAAATAATAGGAATTCAAAACGCAGGGGCAGGCTTGATAAAGAGGCCAAAACTGCTGAAGAAGTTGCAGAAACCTCAGATGGGGAACCTGAAACTTCTACTCCTTAGGATTCTGAAGCCCTTTCCTTACTGACTGCTTTCAAGGCTCACTCTTCCATTCTAGCAATTGGAAAGTTATTCATGTTCCTGCATACAATCAGTATGGATCTATGCTATGTAGACAAAGAAAACCCTGGACACATTTCTGATCTGGAGTAATCCCCCTTTGACAGAGTCCAGGAAGTTGTTCTTGCAGGGAATACCTTCCACTCACTGGATGGTGTTACTTAATCTTATCCACATGTCCTGTACCTTACTGGATACCATGGATGCATCTGATCTTCTATCTGACTTGAGGGCTGTGCCCACTCTGACTCACAAATTCTGCCCTGTAGATAGTACCTCCTGGCTCACAGAGACCTTCCCCCCACCTACACCACTCACTCTGTCTTTTTCTTTACAAATTGGATTCCTCTACTGCCTCTGGTTGTGCAGTTCATCCTGTTTATTGATACTGAAAGAGAGCTCTGCTTGTCTCATGAAGAACTGCATAACCCACCCTGGCCCAAACTGCAACAACTAAAAATATTCCTTAAAGGACCTCACCAGTTGCCCACAGGCCTGGTGGCACATGGCTACACTCCCATGAGTCTACACAATGATGCTGGCTAATACCCAGACCTCCCAAACTGGCAACCACAGTAACTTCTCCAGACTCAGTGCCTTGTCCTACCACTCACTACCACTTGTCCTACCCTACTCATAGTCAGGGTTCATTGGAGCTCTAAAAGTAGACATTTTCTGGCTTCCTCAGATAATGGAGCCCAAGTTATAATCATTATAGGCAGTAAATCTCAATTTTTTTGTTTTAATTATTTGAAAGGCAGGGTTACAGAGAGAGAGAGAGACAGAGCGAGAGGTCTTCCATCCGCTAGTTCACTCCCCAGATGGCTGCAACAGCCGGAGCTGTGCTGATCCGAAGCCAGGAGCCAGGAGCCAGGAGCCAGGAGCCAGGAGCTTCCTCGGGTCTCCCTTGTAGGTGCAGGGTCCTAAGGACTTGGGCTATCCTCCACTGCTCTTCCAGGCCACAGCAGAGAGCTGGATTGGAAGAGGAGCAGCCAGGATGAGAACTGGCACCCATATGGGATGCCGGCGCTTCAGGCCAGGGTGTTAACCCGCTGTGCCACAGCACTGGCCCCAATCCCAATTTTTAAAAAGATTTATTTTATGTATATGAAAAGCAAAGTGACAGGGAGAGAGGGAGACATGGGGGAAAAAGAGACCTTCTATCTGCTGGTTCACTCCCCAAATGGCTACAGCAGTCAGGATCAGAGTCAGGACAAATCCAGGAGTCAGGAATTCCATCCAGATCTCCCACATGGTTGGCAAGGGCCCAAGTACTTGGGCCATCTTCTGATGTTTTCCTAGGAGGGGTAAAGTGCAGCAGCCGGGATTCTAACGGGCACTCTGATATGGGATACCTCCGTGGCATGCAGCGGCTTATCCAAATGGCCCTAATTTATTCAACTTTAAAGGAGTTACCCCTTTTAAATGTCAGAGTGTTTAATGCTCCGCTAAATAAAGAGTTGAATAAGTAGAAAGCAAAAGACTATAAACAACAATCAAATGGAAAGATGGCTATTTCACCCAGATATGGCAAATTTCAAAATAATCACAGATAATTGAAACTGTAGCAATATAGCATTCCCAACTATTTGCTTTACAAAGATTTAAACCAAAGTTAGACAAGACTATATTTGCAGCAATACTGATACACACTAGCATTTCTTTGTGTTTTTTATTTTTTATTTTCTATGTTTAGCTAGCACAAAAAATGGAGTAAGTCCTTGATTGTAGTGTAGATTAAAAATGTTGTTTTGAAAGCTAAAAAAGACAGAGAGAGAGAGGGAGAGGAAGGAAGAGAAAAGGAAGGAAGGGAGGGAGGGAAAAGGAAAGAAGAGGAGGAAGAATGGGAGGGAGGGGGAGGTAAGGAGGAAGGGAATATCATGACATTCTTAGAATTGTCTCTGTAAATTACATCGAATCTGTTCTCTTTGTATTGTTACATTAACATGAAAAAATAAGATATCAGGTAGTAAAAAATAATTAAAAAGAAGCTGGAACCTAATCATGTGGGGGAAACTAGGAAATTCTGTAGGACACATGGGTCAGAGAGGAAAAGGGACTGAAGTATTTGGAGCACCTATATAGTGACTCTAGTTTGCATTGTTGAGGACTGCTAGGGGAGTGTGTTCATTACTGTTGGGGCAGATTGATACATGCAAATGCTGACTGATCAATCCTTTACTTGTTTATTGTTCATTTGAATCTCCCCTCTGTGAATGTGCATTTATATCCTTAGTTTATTTTTCTATTGGATTATATTCTTCTTATTTATTGTAGAAATAATATATATGGATATATAAATTATATATAATTTTTTTTGACAGGCAGAGTGGACAGTGAGAGAGAGAGACAGAGAGAAAGGTCTTCCTTTTGCCGTTGGTTCACCCTCCAATGGCCGCCACGGCCAGCGCACTGCGGCCGGCACACTGCGCTGATCCGAAGGCAGGAGCCAGGTACTTATCCTGGTCTCCCATGGGGTGCAGGGCCCAAGCACTTGGGCCATCCTCCACTGCACTCCTGGGCCACAGCAGAGAGCTGGACTGGAAGAGGGACAACCAGGACAGAATCCGGTGCCCTGACCGGGACTAGAACCTGGTATGCTGGCGCCGCAAGGCAGAGGATTAGCCTATTGAGCCACGGCGCTGGCCTATATATAATTTCTATAATACATATATATATTTCTACAATCACATATAATATATATAATTGTATATTCAGATACCATGTTTTTGTTCACTGTGTGTGTGGAAAATATAATTTTTCAGATTGTGCTCACTTTTTACTTTATTTATAGAATCAGTCAATAAGTTGTTCTTGTTTTTAATGTAATAACTAGAACACACAAAAAATAATAAAAAGGCCAAAAGAATTAAAATGGGAAAAGACAAAAATTTAGGGGTGTTATCAGTAAAACCATTCATAGAAAACAGAGCCCACTAGATGTCACTATTGGAACAATATTTATTGTGAACAGCTCCCATCATTGTGGCTCCTCTCATTTGGAGTTTTCCTATTGTAAGCATGAGTACATGTTATTACACACTATGAGAACTACATAGTGAGAGCTTCTACTGGTAAAGGTAGTGAACATTATCTGTATCTCCTGAAACAGGTATCATTGTCCTTTGGCCTATTGTTTAATATTTCTGAGAAGGGAGGAAGAGAAAGAGAGAGAGAGAGAGAGAGAGAGAGAGAGAATGAGAATATGAATTATTCCCACTACTTCTCCCTTTAGTTGTCCTTTTTAGCTGGTCTTACAGGCTTCCTCCAGTGAATGGCACTTAACCATTGCTTATGAAGCCTCAGTGCTCAAGAAAGACACACCAACACCTAACGATCAGATTAATTATAATACTTAGAAGGTACCTGAAGACTATTTGCCATGTGGATCTGGCCATCAGGTTCTATTCAGTATTTAAAAATATTACCAATCAGTTATAGCTTCCTTTACCTTTCAATGAACTCCTTAGTAATTTACTCAATTGCTCATAGATTATTCATTTTTTTGTTTTTATTGTGTACTCATATTTAAAGTGTACAATATGATGTTTTGATACAACACACAAATGGTGAAGTAAGTACTACAGTCAAGCAAATTGCCACATCCATCTTCTTATATGATTACCTTTTTTGTGTGTGGTAAGAGTGCCTATAGCCCACTGTAGCAAATTTCTAGTATATAATACAATACTATTAACCCTATTACTCATGTAGTTTTTAGACTCTTTTGTAGATTTATTCACCCTGCATAGCTGCAACTTTATGCCCTTTGATCCACATCCTCCCATGTCCTCTGCTTTCCCTTCATCCTCCACAACCAATATGCTACTCTCTGCATTCATTTTTAGATTCTACATATAAATAAGATCATGAAAAATTTCAATTTCTTTATCTGACTTATTTTACTTAGCATAAAGTTCTCCAGAGTCATTCATGTGGTTATCAGTGGTAGATCTTCCTTTTGTAGGGTTGAGTAATATTCTGTTGAATATATATTGTGTATATATATTCAATATATATACATATATAGATATCACAGTTTTTAATCTAATCATTCATTGATGGTCACTCATAACTGTGTATGTGTGTAAGTGCCTTTTGAATAAAATGAAAATGAATAAAATTTTATAAGATTTTTCTTTTTAATTTACAAATTTCCATATTATTTTCCATAGTGGGTGCACCAACCTGTATTCATACCAGTGGCACACAAGGATTCCCTTTACTCCTCATCAATACATTTTATCTGTCTTTATGATAAGTCATCCTAACATATAAGAGACAATATCTCATTATGGATTTGATTTACATTTTCCTGATAATTAGTTATGTACATCTTTTCATATTCCTGTTGGACATTTTAAATTTTTGCAGAAATGTTTATTTAGATCCTGGCTAATTTTAATTGGATTATTCAAATTTTTTGCTATTAACTAGTGTCAGTTCCTCAAAAATTTTGTTAATCCTTTTTCAGATACATAATTCACAGATATTTTGTCTCAGTCTGTAGGCTGCCTTTTTTGTTTCTTAAGATTTATTTATTTATTTGAAATTCACAGATACACAGAAAGAAGGAGAGGCAGAGAGATTCTCCATCTGCTGGTTCACTCCTCAGATGGGTGCAGCCAGGAGTCAGGAGCTTCTTCCAGATCTCCCAAGTTGGTCACAGGGGCCCAAGCAATTGGGCCATCTTCCCCTGCTTTTCCCAGAGTGTTAGCAGGGAGCTGGATCAGAAGCAAAGCAGCTGGGACAGGAACTGGTACCCATATGGGATGCCAGTATCACAGAGGGTGGCTTTTCCCACTACACGTCAACATGAGTCCCATAGTAGGCTGCCTTTTTTGTGTTGATTATTTCCTTCTATGGGCAGAAATTTTAGTTTACCTATTTATTTATTTTTTTAACTTTTATTTAATGAATATAAATTTCCAAAGTACAGCTTATGGATTACAATGGTTTCCCCCCGATAACATCCCTCCCACCTGCAACCCTCCCCTTTCACACTCCCTCTCCCCTTCCATTCACATCAAGATTCATTTTCAATTCTCTTTATATACAGAAGATCAGTTTAGCATACATTGAGTAAAGATTTCAACAGTTTGTTCCCACACAGAAACATAAAGTGAAAAATACTGTTTGAGTACTAGTTATAGCATTAAATCTCAATGTACAGCACACTAAGGACAAAGATCCTACATGAGGAGTAAGTGCACAGTGACTCCTGTTGTTGACTTAACAAATTGACACTCTTGTTTATGGCATCAGTAATCACCCTAGGCTCTTGTCATGAGCTGCCAAGGCTATGGAAGCCCCTTAGTTCACTGACTCTGATCATATTTAGACAAGGCCATGGTCAAAGTGGAAGTTCTCTCCTCCCTTCAGAGAAAGGTACCTCCTTCTTTGATGACCCATTCTTTCCACTGGGATCTCTCTCGCAGAGATCTTTCATTTAGGTTTTTTTTTTTTTTGTCCCCCAGAGTGTCTTGGCTTTCCATGCCTGAAATACTCTCATGGGCATTTCAGCCGGATCCGCATGCCTTAAGGGCTGATTCTGAGGCCAGAGTGCCATTCTATGGGTCTGCTGTGTATCTCACTTCCCATGTTGGATCATTCTCTCCCTTTTTGATTCTATCAGCTAGTATTTGCAGACACTATTCTTGTTTATGTGATCCCTTTGGTTCTTAGGCCTATCATTATGATCAATTATGAACAGAAATTGATCACTGGGACTAGTGAGATGGCATTGGTACATGCCACCTCGATGGGATTGAATTCGAATCCCCTAGTATGTTTCTAACTCTACCATTTGAGGTAAGTCAGCTTGAGCATGTCCCGAATTGCACATCTCTTCCCTCTCTTATTCTCACTCTTATATTTAACAGCGATCACTTTTCATTTAAGTTTCAGCACTTCTTAAGGAAGAATTGTGTATTGATTAACAGTATTCAACCAAAAGTATTAAGTAGAACAAACAAAAAAAATATTAAGAGGGATATCATATTAAGTTGCTCATCAACAGTCAGGGTGAGGGCTGGAGATTCCATATCTTAGCTATTGAGAGTTAAGCTGCTATAAACATGGAGACACAGATAACTCTTTCACATGTTCATTTCATTTCTTTTGGGTAAATTCTGAGAAGTGGAATGGCTGGGTCATACAGTAGATCTATTTTCATATTTCTGAAGAATCTCCATATTATCCTCCATAATGGGTATACTAGCTTACATTCCCAAGAACAGTGTGTTAGGGTATCCTTTTCTCCATATTCTCACCAGCATTTGCTATTTTTTGATTTTTGGATGATAGCCATTCAAACTGGGGTAAGGTGCAATAATTATGGTTTTCATTTGCATTTCCCTGATGGCTTGATCCTGAGCATCTTCTTTTTCAACTTTTATTTAATAAATATAAATTTCTAAATTACAACATATTTTTTTTAAATTTTTTTGACAGGCAGAGTGGACAGTGAGAGAAAGAGACAGAGAGAAAGGCCTTCCTTTACTGTTGGTTCATCCTTCAGTGGCCACTCTGGCTGGCATGCTGCGGCTGGCACACCGCACCGATCCGAAGCCAGGAGCCAGGTGCTTAACCTGGTCTCCCATGCGGGTACAGGGCCCAAGCACTTGGACCATCCTCCACTGCGTTCCCTGGCCACAGCAGAGAGCTGGCCTGGAAGAGGGGCAACTGGGGACAGAATCCGGTGCCCCGACCGGGACTAGAACCCGGTGTGCTGGCACCGCAAGGTGGAGGATTAGCCTATTGAGCCATGGAGCTGGCCAACTTTTGAATTATAGCAGCTTTCCCCCCCAACCTCCTTCCCACCCACAACCATCCCATCTCCCACTCCCTCTGCAATCATCATGATTCATTTTCTTTTTTCTTTTTTCTTTCTTTTTTTTTTGACAGGCAGAATGGACAGTGAGAGAGTGACAGAGAGAAAGGTCTTCCTTTGCCGTTGGTTCACCCTCCAATGGCCGCCGCGGCCAGCGCACTGTGCTGATCCGATGGCAGGAGCCAGGTACTATCCTGGTCTCCCATGGGGTGCAGGGCCCAAGCACTTGGGCCATCCTCCACTGCACTCCCTGTCCACAGCAGAGAGCTGGCCTGGAAGAGGGGCATCCGGGACAGAATCCGGCGCCCCAACCGGGACTAGAACCCGGTGTGCCGGCGCCGCTAGGTGGAGGATTAGCCTAGTGAGCTGCGGTGCCAGCCCATCATGATTCATTTTCAATTATCTTTATATACAGAAGATCAATTTAGTATATACTAAGTAAATATTTCAACAGACTGCACCCCCAAAGACACACAAAGTATAGAGTATTATTTCAGTAGTAGTTTAACCATTAATTCATACAGTACAACACATTAAGGACAGAGGTCCAACATGGGCAGCAGGTGCACAGTGACTCCCATTGTTGACTTAACAATTGACACTCTTATCACTCTTATTTATGGCATCAGTAATCACCCGAGGCTCTTGTCATGAGCTGCCAAGGCTATAGAGGCTCTTGAGTTCAACAACTCCGATCTTATTTTGACATGGCCATAATCAAAGTGGAAGTGCTCTTCTCTTTTCAGAGAAAGGAACTGCCTTCTTTGATGGCACGTTCTTTCCACTGGGATCTCACTCACAGAGATCTTTCATTTAGGTCTTTTTTTTTTTGCCAGAGTGTCTTGGCTTTTCATACCTGAAATACTCTCATGGGCTTTTGAACCAGATCCGAATGCCTTAAGGGCTGATTCTGAGGCAAGAGTGCTGTTTAGGACATTTGCCATTCTATGAGTCTGCTGTGTATCCTGCTTACCATGTTGGATCATTCTCTCCTTTTTAATTCTATTATTTGCAGACACTGGTCTTATTTATGTAATCCCATTGACACTTAATCCTTTATTTTTGATCAGTTATGAACTTAAACTGATCACTTTAGAAGTACGATGGCATTGATACATGCTGCCTTGATGGGATTGAATTGGAATCCCCTGGCACGTTTCTAGCTCTACCATTAGGGGTAAGACTGATTGAGCATGTGCTGAACTGTATGTCTTCTCCCTCTCTTATTTCCACTCTTATATTTAACAGGGATCACTTTTCAGTTAAATTTAAACTCCTAAGAATAATTGTGTGTTAATTAAAGAGTTCAACCTATGGTATCAAGTAGAACAAAAAAAAACACTAAAAGGAATAAAATAATAAGTTGCTCCTTGACAGTCAGGACAAGGGCTGGTCAAGTCATTGTTTCTCACAGTGTCCATTTCACTTCAACAGGTTTCCTTTTAGGTGCTCGGTTAGTTGTCACCAGTCAGGGAGAACATATATTTGTCTGTTTGGGACTGGCTTATTTCACTCAGCATGATGTTTTCCAGATTCCTCCATTTTGTTGCAAATGACTGGATTTCATTGTTTTTTTACTGCTGTATAGTATTCTATAGACTACCTATCTCATAATTTCTTTATCCAGTCTACTGTTGATGGGCATTTAGGTTGATTCCATGTCTTAGCTACTGTGAATTGAGCTGAAATAAATATTGAGGTGCAAGAGAGCTCTTTTATTTGCCAATTTAATTTCCTTTAGGTAAATTTCAAGGAGTGGGATGGCAGGGTTGTATGGTAGGGCTATATTCAGGTTTTGAGCAATCTCCAAACTGACTTCCATAGTGGCTTTATCAGTTTGCATTCCTACCAACAGTGGGTTAGTGTCCCTTTTTCCCCACATCCTGGCCAGCATCTGTTGTTGGTAGATTTCTGTATGTGAGCCATTCTAACTGGGGTGAGGTGAAACCTCATTGTGGTTTTGATTTGCATTTCTCTGATGGCTAGTGATCCTGAACATTTTTTCATGTGTCTGTTGGCCATTTGGATTTCCTCTTTTGAAAAATGTCTATTGAGGTCCTTGGCCCATCTCTTAAGTGGTTTGTTTGTTTTGTTGTTGTGGAGTTTCTTGATCTCTTTGTAGTTCTGGTTATTAATCCATTGTCAGTTGCATAATTTGCATCTGAACATGTGTCTGTTGGCCATTTGTATTTCATCCTACAAAAATGGCTGTTCATACCCTTGTCCCATTTCTTCACTGGCTTGTTTGTTTTGTTGTTGAGTTTTTTTAAACTTTATTTAATGAATATAAATTTCCAAAGTACAGCTTATGGATTACAATGGCTTCCCTCCCATAACGCCCCTCCAACCCGCAACCCTCCCCTTTCACACTCCCTCTCCCCTTCCATTCACATCAAGATTCATTTTCAATTCTCTTTATATACAGAAGATCAGTTTAGCATACATTAAGTAAAGATTTCAACAGTTTGTTCCCACACAGAAACATAAAGTGAAAAATACTGTTTGAGTACTAGTTATAGCATTAAATCTCAATGTACAGCACACTAAGGACAAAGATCCTACATGAGGAGTAAGTGCACAGTGACTCCTGTTGTTGACTTAACAAATTGACACTCTTGTTTATGGCATCAGTAATCACCCTAGGCTCTTGTCATGAGCTGCCAAGGCTATGGAAGCCCCTTAGTTCACTGACTCTGATCATATTTAGACAAGGCCATGGTCAAAGTGGAAGTTCTCTCCTCCCTTCAGAGAAAGGTACCTCCTTCTTTGATGACCCATTCTTTCCACTGGGATCTCTCTCGCAGAGATCTTTCATTTAGGTTTTTTTTTTTTTGTCCCCCAGAGTGTCTTGGCTTTCCATGCCTGAAATACTCTCATGGGCATTTCAGCCGGATCCGCATGCCTTAAGGGCTGATTCTGAGGCCATTTATGGGTTAGGACATTTGCCATTCTATGGGTCTGCTGTGTATCTCACTTCCCATGTTGGATCATTCTCTCCCTTTTTATTCTATCAGCTAGTATTTGCAGACACTATTCTTGTTTATGTGATCCCTTTGGTTCTTAGGCCTATCATTATGATCAATTGTGAACAGAAATTGATCACTGGGACTAGTGAGATGGCATTGGTACATGCCACCTCGATGGGATTGAATTCGAATCCCCTAGTATGTTTCTAACTCTACCATTTGAGGTAAGTCAGCTTGAGCATGTCCCGAATTGCACATCTCTTCCCTCTCTCATTCCCACTCTTATATTTAACAGCAAACACTTTTCAGTTAAGTTGCAGCACTTAAGAAGAATTGTGTATTGATTACAGTATTCAACCAAAAGTATTAAGTTGAACAAACAAAAAAAATACTAAGAGGAATAACATATTAAGCTGTTCATCAACAGTCAGGGTGAGGGCTGATCAAGTCACCGTTTCTCATAGTGTTCTTTTCACTTTAACAGGTTTCCTTTTTGGTGCTCAGTTAATTGTCACCTATCAAAGAGAACAAGTGGTATTTGTCCCTTTGGGATTGGCTTATTTCACTCAACATAATGTTTTCCAAATTCCTAACAGGGATCACTTTTCAGTTAAAATTTAAACACCTAAGAATAATTGTGTGTTAATTACAGAGTTCAACCAATGGTACTAGAACAAAAAAATACTAAAATGGATAAAGTATTACATTGTACATCAACTGTCAGGACAAGCGCTGATCAAGTCACTGTTTCTCATAGTGTCCATTTCACTTCAACAAGTTTCCCCTTTGGTGCTCAGTTAGTTGTCGCCAATCAGGGAGAACATATGATATTTGTCCCTTTGGGACTGGCTTAATTCACTCAGCATGATGTGTTCCAGATTCCACCATCTTTTTTGCAAGTGACCGAGTTTCGTTGTTTTTGACTGCTTTATAGTATTCTATAGAGTACATGTCCCATAATTTCTTTATCCAGTCTACCGTTGATGGGCATTTAGGTTGGTTCCAGGTCTTAGCTATTGTGAATTGAGCTGCAATAAACATTAATGTGCAGACTGCTTTTTTGTTTGCCAATTTCATTTCCTTTGGGTAAATTCCAAGGAGTGGGATGGCTGGGTCGAATGGTAGGGTTATCTTCAGGTTTCTGAGGAATCTCCAGACTGACTTCCATAGTGGCTTAACCAGTTTGCATTCCCACCAACAGTGGGTTAGTGTCCCTTTTTCCCCACATCCTCTCCAGCATCTATTGCTGGTAGATTTCTGAATGTGAGCCATTCTAACAGGGGTGAGGTGAAACCTCATTGTGGTTTTGATTTGCATTTCCCTGATTGCTAGTGATCTTGAACATTTTTTCATGTGCCTGTTGGCCACATGGATTTCCTCTTTTGAAAAATGTCTATTGAGGTCCTTGGCCCATCTCTTAAGTGGGTTGTTGGTTTTGATCTTGTGGAGTTTCTTGATCTCTTTGTAGATTCTGGTTATCAACCCTTTATCAGTTGCATAGTTTGCAAATATTTTTTCCCATTCTGTCGGTTGTCTCTTCACTCTCCTGACTGTTTCTTTTGCAGTACAGAAACTTCTCAATTTGATGCAATCCCAAATGTTAATTTTGGCTTTGACTGCCTGTGCTTCCGGGGTGTTTTCCAAGAAGTCATTGCCGGTACCTATATCTTGCAGGGTTTTTCCAATGCTCTCTAATAATTTGATGGTGTCAGGTCATAGATTTAGGTCTTTAATCCATGCTGAGTGGATTTTTGTGTAAGGTGAAAGGTAGGGGTCTTGCTTCATGATTCTGCATGTGGAAATCCAATTTTCCCAGCACCATTTATTGAATAGACTGTCCTTGCTCCAGGAATTAGTTTTAGATCCTTGATCAAATATAAGTTGGCTGTAGATGTTTGGGTTGATTTCTGGTATTTCAATTCTGTTCCATTGGTCTATCCATCTGTTTCTGTACCAGTACCATGCTGTTTTGATTACAACTGCCCTGTAGTATGTCCTGAAATCTGGTATTGTGATGCCTCCAGCTTTGTTTTTGTTGTACAAGATTGCTTTAGCTATTCGAGGTCTCCTGTGTCTCCATATAAATTTCAGCATCATTTTTTCTAGATCTGAGAAGAAGGTCTTCGGTATCTTGATTGGGATTGCATTGAATCTATAAATTGCTTTTGGGAGAATGGACATTTTCATGATATTGATTCTTCCAATCCATGAGCATGGAAGATTTTTCCATTTCTTGGTATCCTCTTCTATTTCTTTCTTTAAGGTTTTGTAATTCTCATCGTAGAGATCTTTAACATCCTTGGTTAAGTTTATTCCAAGGTATTTGATTGTTTTTGTAGCTATTGTGAATGGGATTGATCTTAGAAGTTCTTCCTCAGCCGTGGCATTACCTGTGTATACAAAGGCTGTTGATTTTTGTGCATTGATTTTATACCCTGCTACTTTGCCAAACTCTTCTATGAGTTCCAATAGTCTCTTAGTAGAGTTCTTTGGATCCCCTAAATAAAGAATCATATCATCTGCAAAGAGGGATAGTTTGACTTCTTCCTTCCCAATTTGTATCCCTTTAATTTCTTTTTCTTGCCTAATAGCTCTGGCTAGAACCTCCAGAACTATATTGAATAGCAGTGGTGAGAGTGGGCATCCCTGTCTGGTACCAGATCTCAGTGGAAATGCTTCCAACTTTTCCCCATTCAATAGGATGTTGGCTGTGGGTTTTTCATAGATTGCTTTGATTGTATTGAGGATGTTCCTTCTATAAACAATTTGCTTAGAGTTTTCATCATGAACGGGTGTTGTATTTTATCAAATGCTTTCTCTGCATCTATGAGATAATCATATGGTTTTTCTTCTGCAGTTTGTTAATGTGGTGTATCACATTGATTGATTTGCGAACATTGAACCATCCCTGCATACCAGGGATAAATCCCACTTGGTCTGGGTGGATGATCTTTCTGATGTGTTGTTGCATTCTATTGACAAGAATTTTATTGAGGATTTTTGCATCTATGTTCATCAGGGATATTCGTCTGTAATTCTCTTTATTTTTTTTTAACTTTTATTTAATGAATATAAATTTCCAAAGTACAACTTATGGATTACAATGGCTTCCCCCCCATACCGTCCCTCCCACCCACAACCCTCCCTTTTCCCAACCCTCTCCCCTTCCATTCACATCAAGATTCATTTTCGATTATCTTAATATACAGAAGATCAGCTTAGTATACATTAAGTAAGGATTTCAACAGTTTGCTCCCACACAGAAACATAAAGTGAAAAATAATAGATGATTTTTTAAATGATGATGAAATCAGATCAGACCTATTGTCATGTTTAATCCCAGTGGGAGTCAAGTTGGGAATTGATCATTTCTTTTTTTTTATAGAAGATCAGTTTAGTATGCATTAAGTAAAGATTTCAACAGTTTGCACCCCCATAGAAACACAAAGTAAAATATACTGTTTGAGTACTCGTTATAGCATTAAGTCTCAATGCACAGCACATTAAGGACAGAGATCCTACATGAGGAGTAAGTGCACAGTGACTCCTGTTGTTGACTTTACCAATTGACACTCCTGTCTATGGCATCAGTAGTCTCCCTATGCTCCGGTCATGAGTTTCCAAGGCTATGGAAGCCCCTTGAGTTCTCCGACTCTTATCTTGTTCAGACAAGGTCATAGTCAAAGTGGAGGTTCTCTCCTCCCTTCAGAGAAAGGTACCTCCTTCTTTGAAGACCTGTTCTTTCCACTGGGATCTCACTCACAGAGATCTTTTGCCAGAGTGTCTTGGCTTTCCATGCCTGAAATACTCTCATGGGCTTTTCAGCCAGATCCGAATGCCTTTAGGGCTGATTCTGAGGCCAGAGTGCTATTTAGGACATCTGCCATTCTATGAGTCTGCTGTGTATCTCACTTCCCATGTTGGATCATTCTCCCCTTTATTTATTCTATTGGTTAGTATTAGGAGGTACTAGACTTGTTTATGTGCTCCCTTTGAATCTTAGTCCTTTCATTATGATCAATTGTGAACAGAAATTGATCACTGGGACTAGTGAGATGGCATTGGTACATGCCACCTTTATGGGATTGAATTGGAATCCCCTGGTATGTTTCTAACTCTACCATTTGGGGCAAGGCAGCTTGAGCATTTCCCAAATTATACATCTCTTCCCTCTCTTATTCCCACTATATGTTTAACAGGGATCACATTTCAGTTAATTTTCAACACTTAAAATGACTGTGTATTAATTACAGAATTAAACCAGTCATATTAAATATAACAGACAACAAAACTACTAAGAGGGATAAGGTATTAATTTGTTCATTAACAGTCAGGGCTATGCTGATCAAGTCCTCGTTTCCCATAGTGTCCATTTCACTTCAACAGGTTTCCTTTTTGGTGTTCAGTCAGTTGTCATCGATCAGGGAGAACATATGGTATTTGTCCCTTTGGGACTGGCTTATTTCACTCAGCATGATGTGTTCCAGATTCCTCCATTTTGTTGCAAATGACTGGATTTTGTTGTTTCTTACTGCGGTATAGTATTCTAAAGAGTACATATCCCATAATTTCTTTATCCAGTCTACCGTTGATGGGCATTTAGGTTGGTTCCAGGTCTTAGCTATTGTGAATTGAGCTGCAATAAACATTAGGGTGCAGACCGCTTTTTTGTTTGCCAGTTTAAATTCCTTTGGGTAAATTCCAAGGAGTGGGATGGCTGGGTCGAATGGTATGGCTATATTCAGGTTTCTGAGGAATCTCCAGACTGACTTCCATAGTGGCTTAACCAGTTTGCATTCCCACCAACAGTGGGTTAGTGTCCCTTTTTCCCCACATCCTCTCCAGCATCTGTTGTTGGTAGATTTCTGAATGTGAGCCATTCTAACCGGGGTGAGGTGGAACCTCATTGTGGTTTTGATTTGCATTTCCCTGATTGCTAATGACCTTGAACATTTTTTCATGTGCCTGTTGGCCATTTGGATTTCCTCTTTTGAAAAATGTCTATTGAGGTCCTTGGCCCATCTCTTAAGTGGGTTGTTGGTTTTGATGTTGTGGAGTTTCTTGATCTCTTTGTAGATTCTGGTTATTAACCCTTTATCTGTTGCATAGTTTGCAAATATATTTTCCCATTCTGTCAGTTGTCTCTTCACTCTCCTGACTGTTTCTTTTGCAGTACAGAAACTTCTCAATTTGATGCAATCCCAATAGTTGATTTTGGCTTTGACTGCCTGTGCCTCCCGGGTCTTTTCCAGAAATTCTTTGCCTGTGCCAATATCTTGAAGGGTTTCTCCAATGTTCTCTAAAAACTTGAGGGTGTCAGGTCATAGATTTAGGTCTTTAATCCATGCTGAGTGGATTTTTGTGTAAGGTGAAAGGTAGGGGTCTTGCTTCATGCTTCTGCACGTGGAAATCCAGTTTTCCCAGCACCATTTATTGAATAGACTGTCCTTGCTCCAGGAATTGGTTTTAGATCCTTGATCAAATATTAGTTGGCTGTAGATGTTTGGGTTGATTTCTGGTGTTTCAATTCTGTTCCATTGGTCTATCCATCTGTTTCTGTACCAGTACCATGCTGTTTTGATTACAACTGCCCTGTAGTATGTCCTGAAATCTGGTATTGTGATGCCTCCAGCTTTGTTTTTGTTGTACAAGATTGCTTTAGCTATTCGAGGTCTCTTGTGCCTCCGTATGAATTTCAGCACCATTTTTTCCAGATCTGAGAAGAAGGTCTTCGGTATCTTGATTGGGATTGCATTGAATCTATAAATTGCTTTTGGGAGAACGGACATTTTCATGATATTGATTCTTCCAATCCATGAGCATGGAAGATTTTTCCATTTTTTGGTATCCTCTTCTATTCCTTTCTTTAAGGTTTTGTAATTCTCATCGTAGAGATCTTTAACATCCTTGGTTAAGTTTATTCCAAGGTATTTGATTGTTTTTGTAGCTATTGTGAATGGGATTGATCTTAGAAGTTCTTCCTCAGCCATGGCATTGTCTGTGTATACAAAGGCTGTTGATTTTTGTGCATTGATTTTATACCCTGCTACTTTGCCAAACTCTTCTATGAGTTCCAATAGTCTCTTAGTAGTTCTTTGGGTCCCCTAAATAAAGAATCATATCATCTGCAAAGAGGGATAGTTTGAATTTTTCCTTCCCAATTTGTATCCCTTTAATTTCTTTTTCTTGCCTAATAGCTCTTGCTAGAACCTCCAGATCTACATTGAATAGCAGTGGTGAGAGTGGACATCCTTGTCTGGTACCAGATCTCAGTGGAAATGCTTCTAACTTTTCCCCATTCAATAGGATATTGGCTGTGGGTTTTTCATAGATTGCTTTGATTGTATTGAGGAATGTTCCTTCCAAACCTAGTTTGCTTAGAGTTTTCATCATGAACGGGTGTTGTATTTTATCAAATTCTTTCTCTGCATCTATTGAGATCATCATATGGTTTTTCTTCTGCAGTCTGTTAATGTGGTGTATCACATTGATTGTCTTGCGCACATTAAACCATCCCTGCATGCCAGGGATAAATCCCACTTGGTCTGGGTGGATGATCTTTCTGATGTGTTGTTGCATTCTATTGACAAGAATTTTATTGAGGATTTTTGCATCTATGTTCATCAGGGATATTGGTCTGTAATTTTCTTTCAGTGCTGCATCTTTTTCTGGCTTAGGAATTAAGGTGATGCTGGCTTCATAGAAAGAATTTGGGAGGATTCCCTCTTCTTCGATTGTTCTGAATAGTTTGAGAAGAATTGGAGTCAGTTCTTCTTTAAATGTCTGGTAGAATTCAGCAGTGAATCCATCTGGTCCTGGGCTTTTCTTTGTTGGGAGGGCCTTTATTACTGTTTCAATTTCTGTCTCAGTTATGGGTTTGTTTAGGTTTTCGATGTCTTCCTGGTTCAATTTAGGTAGGTTGCATGTGTCCAGGAATCTATCCATTTCTGATAGGTTTCCCTGTTTGCTGGCATACAAGTCCTTGTAGTAATTTCTGATGATTCTTTTTATTTCTGTGGTGTCTGTTGTTACATTTCCTTTTTCAGTTCTGATTTTATTGATTTGGGTCTTTTCTTTTTTTAGTTAGTTGGGCCAATGGTGTGTCAATTTTGTTAATTTTTTCAAAAAACCAGCTCCTCATTTGGCTGATTTTCTGTAATGTTTTTTTTGGATTCAATCCTGTTGATTTCTTCCTGATTTTAATTATTTCTCTTCTCCTACTAGATTTGGGTCTGGTTTGCTGTAGATTTTCTAGATCCTTGAGGTGAATTGAAAGCTCATCTATTTGGTGCCTTTCCAATTTCTTGATGTAGGCACCTATTGATATAAACTTTCCTTTTAACACTGCTTTTACTGCGTCCCATAAGTTTTGGTATGTTGTGCTGTTATCCTCATTTACTTTCAGGTAATTTTTGATTTCTCTTTTAATTTCTTCTATGACCCATTGTTCATTCAGGAGCATGTTGTTCAATCTCCATGTGTTTGTGTATGCTCTAGGGATTCCTGAGTTGCTAATTTCCAACTTCATTCCTTTATGGTTTGAGAAGCTGCATGGTATGATTCTAATTCTTTTGAATTTGCTGAGACTTGCTTTATGGCCTAGTATGTGGTCAATCCTAGAGAAGGTTCCATGTACTGCTGAGAAGAATGTAAAATCTTTAGCTGTAGGATTGAAAGTTCTGTAGATATCTGTTAGATCCATTTGGGCTATAGTGTCGTTTAAATCTACTGTATCCTTGTTGATCTTCTGTCCTGTTGATCTGTCTATTTCTGAGAGTGGAGTATTGAAGTCCCCCAGTACTACTGTATTGGGGTCTAAGTCTCCCTTTAAGTCACTTAATAAATCTTTTCGATAAACTGGTGCCCTGTAGTTTGGTGCATATACATTGATAATTGTTATATCTTCTTGTTGTATTGATCCCTTAATCATTATATAGTGCCCCTCTTTGTCTCTCTTAACAGTTTTTGTGGTAAAGTTTATGGTGTCCGATATTAAGATGGCTATGCCCGCTCTTTTTTCATTTCTGTTGGCATGGTATATCTTTTTCCAGCCTTTCACTTTCAGTCTGTATGGATCTTTGTTGGAAAGATGTGTTTCTTGTAAGCAGCAAATAGATGGGTTTTGTTCCTTAACCCAATCAGCCAATCGGTGTCTTTTTACTGGACAGTTCAGGCCATTCACGTTCAATGTGACTAATGATAAGTGGTAACTTTGCCCTGCCATTTGCCAAAGATAAGTTCTAATATATGCTTTGAATTCCCTGTGATCTTTTGCTGTGAGGTTTCCTTCCTTGGTTTCCTTCCTTTACCTTCTTTCATATTGATGGCCGTGTTTCTGTGTTTCTGTGTGTAACACATCTTTAAGCATCTTTTGCAGGGCTGGACGAGTGGTGACAAATTCTTTCAATTTCTGTTTGCTATGAAAAGTCTTTATTTCACCTTCATTCACAAATGATAGCTTTGCAGGATATAATATTCTGGGCTGGCAGTTTTTCTCTCTTAGTACCTGGGCTATATCTCACCATTCCCTCCTAGCTTGTAGGGTTTCTGATGAGAAGTCAGCTGTGAGTCTGATTGGAGATCCTCTGAGAGTAATGTGATGTTTCTCTCTTGCACATTTTAGGATCTTTTCTTTATGTTTCACTGTGGAGAGTTTAATTACAATGTGTCGTGGTGAGGATCTCTTTTGGTCGTGTTTATTAGGGGTTCTGTGAGCTTCCTGTACTAGGATTTCTCTGTCCTTCTCCAAACCTGGGAAATTTTCTGCTAATATCTCACTAAAAAGGCCTTCTAATCCTTTCTCCCTCTCCATGCCTTCAGGAACTCCTAGAACCCAGATGTTGGTTTTTTTAATAGTAATCTGCAGATTCCTGACAATATGTTTTAGATTTCTAATTTTCTCTTCTTGTCTTTGGTCTGACTGTATCCTTTCCTGTTCTCTGTCTTCTAAGTCCGATATTCTCTCTTCTGCTTCACCCATTCTGTTTGTAAGGCTCTCTATTGTGTTTTTCATTTGATCTATTAATTCTTCACTTCATTATGATTTCTCATCACTATCACAGTTTCCTGTTGTAGTAGTTGTTTTGTTTCATTTTGATTCCTCCTTAATATTTCATTTTCACGAGAGAGATGTTCTATCTTGTCCATTAAGGATTTCTGCAGTTCAAGAATTTGTTTTTGAGAACTTCTTAATGTTCTTATCATTTTTTTGAGATCTGCTTCTTGCATTTCTTCTAACTCATCATCTTCATAATCTTGAATTGGGGTGTCTTTTTCATTTGGGGGCGTCATGGTGACTTCCTTGTTTTTATTACCTCAGTTTTTGCGTTTGTTATTTGGCATATTGGAGATATTTGGTTTCTTCACTGTGGTGCTTTTTCTTGTTATACTATGACTGTAGATTAAGTGGACTGTCTGTTTTTGATGGAGCCTTTTGATGGAGTTGTTGAGTTTTTTGAAGCAACATACTTAATTGATATATCCTTGGTCCAACTAACCTTAAAATAGGTAGAAGATGCAAATATCCCATTTGCTCCTCACCCTAAATCCCCTATTAGCCTCTCATATTAATATTTTTGTTACAATTAAGAAACCACATTGCAGCTTCCCCCTTTTTTATCCAAAACCTTTTATGTCTCTTATCCATCCCATCCTCTAGTAATTAACATTCTGTGTTCAGATTTTTTAAAAATGTATCTCCCACACATGAGGGAGAACATGTGATATTTCTTGCTGATTTGGCTTATTTCTCTCAACATGATACCCTCTAGTTCCATCCACTAACAAAATCAAAATACATAATTGTCGCTCCCGCTCTGCATGGAGGAACGACACTAAGCCCTGCCTAGGCTTCATATCCGAGTCACGGCACCATTATGTCGCTCCCCCTCTTCGTGGAGGAACGACACAGGACCCTGCGCTGTTCTTTTGTCTGCTCGGCCCTCCCCGGGTTTGCTGCTGGTTCTTCCCGGGTTGGCTACTATCCCTTCCACCTCCGTGGAAGGGCAGTTCCCCCTGGCCACATTCCCCACTTCCGCAGGGGAGCGGCACACCGCCGGCCGGCTTTCTCGGGGGCTGCACAGGTGGTCCCTTAGATGTTCCCCTTAGATGTTCCCCGGTGCATGCCGTCTCTCTCCTCCTTTATAGTCCTCCTCTGCCAATCCCAACTCAGCTGCCCACACGCCGAGTACGCTGCTCTCCTCCAATCAGGAGCAAGTCCTACAGTTTATTGGTTGAACTGGAGACAGCTGTGCAGAAGCTGTTTACTTCTCTCCCAGCGCCATATTGTGGGAGAGCAGATGCATAGAATAAGTCTTAATTCCAGTAACTCAGTCTAGTCCGGGTTGCTCCCCACACATAATTTCATTTTTTATAATTGATAAATATTCCATTGTGTATATATCCCACATTTTCTTCATCCTTTCATCTGAACATGGACATTTGGTTGATTTCATATTTTGGTTAGTGTGAACAGTGCTGCTGTAAATGTGGTGGAGTGGGCATCTCCTTAATAGAATGAATTCATGCCTTTTGGATATATACTCAGTAGTGGGATAGCTGTATAGTAAAGCAGGTCACTTCTTAATTTTTAAGGAAATCTCCATACTATTTTGCATAGCGGCTGCACTCATTTCCATTCTCACCAAGAATATATGAGTTCCCCTTTCCCCACATTCTTGCTAGCATTTGTTACTCTTTGTCTTTTGGATAATCAACACCCTAACAGAGATGAGATTTTGATTTGCATTTCTCTCACGGCACTGATAAGTTTTTTCATGTATTTGTTAGTCATTTGTGTTTTTTGTTTTCAGAACTGTGTAGTGAGCTCTTTTGCCCATTTATCATTGGATTAGGTTTTGTTGTTCTTGTTTTTTGTTGACTTTTTTTGAGTTGTGATATATTCTTGATATTAATCCTTTGCTGGATAGTTAGCTTATCATTCTGTTGGAGGTTTCTTCACTCTGTTGATTGTTTCCTTTATGGAACAGGAGCTTCTGAGTTTGATATAATCCCATTTGTCTGGCTTTGCTTTTGTGCTTGGACTTTTGTGATCTTCTCCAAGAAGTCATTCCCTACAACAATGTCTTGAAGTGATTTCCTTACAATTTATTCTAGCAGTTTACCAACTTCAGTTCTTAAATTTAGGTCTTTGATCCATCTTGAGTTGATTTTTGCACCTGGTAGGAGGTAGCGATATAATTTCATTCTTCTACATATGTATATCCAGTTTGCCAGAATCATTTATAAAAAAAATACTTTCTCCAGTCTATGTTTTGGGCACTTATCTTAACTTTTCTTAAAAATTTTTAATATAATGAGAACAGATTCTTATGCGTTCCAGAGGAACAGTTCTAAGAAGACAGTCATCCTTCCCTCATTCCCCTGCTCACCTGAATCCCCATTTCTCTCTCCCCTCTCTTCATCAGTTTTTGCAAAGGCTTAATTATAGTCCATTCTATATCCACCAGGCTTAATTTTTCACTAATAATAATATTTCAAAAGTGAAATGTAGGAAGACCAGAGTTTCACAGGAGTAAAAATACAAGCTGGAAATGACAATTGTGCCCCAAGGAGACCATTTCATTCCTGTACTTTTTTTGTGTTCCATATTAGCTGTCACATATCAGAGAAAATATATGATATTTGTCTTTGAGGCTGCCTTATTTCATTAGCATAATAGTTTCCAGTCACATCCATTTTGTTACAAAATAAAGAATTTCATTCTTTTTTTATGGCTGAATAGTATTTCTTTTTTCTTTTTTTAAAATTTTTATTTAATAAATATAAATTTCCAAAGTACAGCTTATAGATTACAGTGGCTTTTTCCCACCCATAACTTCCCTCCCACCTGCAACCCTCCCCTCTCCTGCTCCCTCTCCCATTCCATTCACATCAAGATTCATTTTCAATTATCTTTATATACGGAAAATCAATTTAGCTGTTGTGAGTTGAGCTGCTCTAAACATGGTGATACAGATAACTTTTTCATACGCTGATTTCATTTCTTTTGAGTAAATTCTCAGTAGTGGAAAGGCTGGGTCATATGGTAGATCTATTTCCAAATCTCTGAGGAATCTTCATACTGTTTTCCATAATGGTTGTACCAGCTTACATTCCCACCACAGTGTATTAGGGCACATTTCCCCCCACACCCTCACCAGCATTTGTTATTTTTTCATTTTTGGATGATAGTAATTCTAACTGGGGTGAAGTGAAACCACATGTGTTTTTTTTATTTGTATTTCCCTGATGTCTATGCTGAGCATTTTTCCTGTGTCTGTTGGCCATTAGAATTTCATCCTTTGAAAAATACCTACTCAAGTCCTTTGCCCATTTCTTGACTAGATTGTTTTGTTATTGTGAAGTTTATTGAGTTCTTTATAGATTTTGGATATTAATCCTCTATCAGTTGCATAGTTTGCAAATATTTTTCTCATTCTGTCACTCGCCTCTTCACTTTGTTGAGTGTTTCCTTTGCAGTACAGAAGCTACTTAGCTTGACATAATCCCATTTGTGTATTTTTTCTTTAATTGCCTGTGCTTCTGGGGTCTTTTACAACAAACATTTGTTTACACCAATATCTTACAGTGTTTCCCCAATGTTTTCTTTTAGTAATTTGATTTTATCAGGTCATAGATCTAGATTCTTGATCCATTTTGAGTTGATTTTTGTATATGGTGTAAGGTAGGGATTTTGTTTCTTCCTCTGCACATATAGATCCATTTTTCTCTACACCATTTGTTGAAGAGACTGTCCTTTTTCAATGATTGATTTTAGATTCTTTGTTAAAGATTAGTTGGCTGTAGATACATGGATTATTTTCTAGGGTTCCTATTCTGTCCCTTTGGTCTACACATCTTTTTTTAAAAAGAAATATTTATGTTTTTGAAAGTCAGTGTTACACAGAGAGAAGGATAGGCAGAGAGAGAAAGAGAGAGAGAGAGGGAGAGAGAGAGATAGAGGTCTTCCATTCGCTGGTTCACTCCCCAATTGGCCACGATGGCCAGAGCTGTACCGATCCAAAGCAAGGCCAGGAGCCAGGAGCTTATTCTAGATCTTCCACATGGATGCAGGGGCTCAAGGCCTTGGACCATCTTCTACTTCTTTCCCAGGCCACAGCAGAGAGCTGGGTAGGAAGTAGAGGAGCCAGGACTCGAACCGTGCCCATATGGGAATGCTGGCACTGCAAGGGGTGGCTTTACCTGCTGCGCCATAGCTCTGGCCCCATGTTACTTATTTGAAAGACAGAGTTACAGAGAGAGAGGGAGAGAGACAGAGATAGAGAGAGAGAGATCTTCCATCCACTGATTCACTTCTCAAGTGTCTGCAAGTGCAGGAGATGGACTGATCCAAAGCCAGGAACAAGGAGCTTCTTCCAGGTCTCCCATGCTGGTACAGGGGTCCAAGCACTTGGACCATTCTTCACTGTCTTCCCAGGCACATTAGCAGGGAGCTGAATTGGAAATGGAGTGGCTAGAATTCGAACCAGCACCATATGGGATGCTGGCACAGCAGGCAGTGGCTTTATCTCCTGTGCCAGTGTTGGCCACTTATACATTAATATTTGTGCCAGTACCAGGGTGTTTTGATTATAACAGTCGTGTAGTATGACTTGAAGTATTGTGATGCCTCCAGCTTTGTTTTTCTTAAGATTGCTTTAGATATTCTGGATCTCTTATATTTCTATGTTAATTTTAGCATCCGTTTTTGTAGATCTGAGAAGAATGTCATTGGTATTTTGATTGAGATCACATTGAATCTGTAAATTACTTTTGGTTGTGTGGACATTTTGATGACATCAATTCTTCCAATCCATGAATATGGAAGATTTTTCCATTTTATGTGTTTTCTATTTCATTATTTAATGTTTTATAATCTTCATTGTAGAGATTGTTCACATCTTTGGTTAAATTTATTTCAAAGTATTTAAATATATTTTAGCTATTGTGAATGGAACTGATCTTATAAGCTCTTTCTCAGCCCTGACATTTTCTGTGTACACAAATGCTATTGATTTTTGTGTGTTGATTTTTTTTTTGACAGGCAGAGTGGACAGTGAGAGAGAGAGACAGAGAGAAAGGTCTTCCTTTTGCTGTTGGTTCACCTCCAATGGCTGCCGTGTCCAGTGCGCTGCAGCCGGCGCACCACACTGATCCGATGGCAGGAGCCAGGTGCTTCTCCTGGTCTCCCATGTGGGTGCAGGGCCCAAGCACTTGGGCCATCCTCCACTGCCTTCCCGGGCCACAGCAGAGAGCTGGCCTGGAAGAGGGGCAACCGGGACTAGAACCCGGTGTGCTGGCGCCGCAAGGCGGAGGATTAGCCTAGTGAGCCGCAGCACCAGTGTGTGTTGATTTTATATCCTACAATTTTACCAGACTTAGCATGAGTTCCAATAGTCTCTTAGTGGAGTCTTTTGATTCTCCTATATATAGAATGTGTCATCTGCAAACATGGATAATTTCACTTCCTCCTTTCCAATTTAGATTGCTTTGATTTCTTTTTCTTCCTTAATGGTTCTGGCTAAATCTTCCAGGACTATATTGAATAGCAATGGTGAAAATGGGCATCCTTGTCTGGTTCTAGATCTTAGTGGAAATGCTTCCAACTTTTCCCCATTCAGTATGATGTTGGCTTTGGGTTTGTCATAAATTGCCTTGATTGTGTTGAGGAATATTCCTTCTATACCCAATATGCTTAAGGTGTTTATCATGAAAGGATGTTGTATTTTATCAAACACTTTTTCTGCATCTATTGAAATAATCATATGGCTTTTGTTATTCTGTTATTGTGTGTTTTAGTTTGTTCTTGTGATGAATTCCATTTATTGATTTGTGAATGTTGAACTATCCATGCATATCATGAATAAATCCCACTTGGTCCTGGTGAATAATCTTTCTGATGCGTTTTTGGATTTATTTATCTAGAATTTTTCTGAGGGCTTTGCCATCTATGTTTATCATGGATATTGGTCTATAGTTCTCTTTCTTTGTTGTATCTTTTTCTGGTTTTAAATTAAGATTATGCTGGCCTCATAGTAGGAGTTTTGGAGGATTCCCTCACTTCCCATTGCTTTGAATAGCTTGAGAAGAATTGGAATTATTTCTTCTTTAAATGTCTGATAGAATTTAGCAGTGAAGCTAGCCTTTCCTGAGCTTTTCTTAGTTGCGAGTGTCTATTACTGATTAAGTATCCAGCCTGGTTATTCATCTGTTTAGGTTTTCTATCTCTTCATGACTCAATTTTGGTAGATTGTATGTGTTCAGAAACCTAAACATTTCTCCTAGATTTCCAATTTGTTGATATATAGTCTTTTGTAGTAAATCCTTGTAATGCTTTTTTTATTTCTGTGGTAACATTGTAATATCTCTTTTTTTAATCTCTGATGTTATTAATTTTCATCTTCTCCCTATTTTATGGTTAGTTGGACCAAGGGCATATCAATTATGTATGTTTCTTCAAAAAACCAGCTCTTCATTTCACTGATCTTTTGTATTTTTTATTTAAATTTTGTTTAATTTTTTCTAATTTTAATTATTGCTTTCCTCCCACTAATTTGGGGTTTGGTTTGTTGTTATTTTTCTAGGTCCTTGAGATGCACTAAAAAATCATTTATTTGATACCTTTCCAATTTCTTGATGTAGGTTAATTGATATAAAATTCCCTCTTAACATGGCTTTTGCTGTATCCCATACATTTGATTATTATATTGCCATCTTTATTCATTTCCAGGATTTTTTGTTAACCTTTTGATTTCTTCTGTGGCCCAGGATTTTTGTTACCCTTTTGATTTCTTATATGTTTATTCAGGAGCATCATGTTCAGTCTCCATGTGTTTGCAAATATTTTGGAATTTCTTAAATTTGTAATTTCCAGCTTTATTCCATTGTGGTCAGAAAAGATATATGATGTTACTTCATTTTTTAAAAATTTGCTGAGACTTGCTTTATAGCCTACCATATGGTCTGTCCAAGGCAAGTTCCATGTAGTGATGATAAGAATCTGTATTCTTCAACTGTGAGATGATCTTCTGTAGATATCAGTTGAGTTTATTTGGTCCTTAATGTAAGTTACTCTGGTATTTATTGATTTTTTTGTCTAATTGATCTGTCCATTATTGAAAGTTGTAGTTCTCCATTACTATTTTATTGGAGTCTCTGTTTTCTTCTTGATCCAATAACATTTGTTTTAAATAGCTGGGCACCCTGGCATTAGGTGCATACACTGCTCCATGGCATCCCTTTTGCTACTGTAGAATTTCCACCGCCAACTTCTCTCCAACTCTCCTCTAGGAATGCACTTGCTCCACGTTTCTTCTGTTATCTTCCCCCGATCAAAATCAGCACATCTTTTCTCTATTCAGCCATCTTGGAATCCTGAAATATCTGGGCACTATTGTAAAAAATTACTTGGTTGTGTGTACTAGGATTGATTTTTTTTAACTCTCTCTTCTTTTCCATTTAACTATGTGTTGGTTTTCATGTCAGTGCCATGCTGTTTTAATTACTATAGCTCTGTAGTAGGCTTTGAAATCAAGTGTTGTGATGCCTCTCTCTTGATGATGATGATGATGATGATGATTATTTTTGCTCAGGAATGCTTTGGCTATTCTTGGTGTTTTTTGATTTCATATGTATTTTAGCAGTACTTTGTTAGTCTGACAAAAGATTTGTCTTTTTATTGGAGAGAGAAACCTCAGTTATATTTTTTTCTTATGAAGTTAACTCATTAATTTATGTAAATTGCAATGATTCATAACATAGGTGGTCCTCTAGACCACGGAGTGACAGATTCTGTTTCACTAGGTTTGTGATAGAATCATAGACATTTTCAAGTAAAAATGAATTCTCCATAGAGGTCTCTAATCATCCCAAAGACTGAGAATAACTGTGGAGAGCGCTATTCAAGTGTGAAGTAAGGAAGCTTGACTTTTCTATCTGGCTATTTTCCTCTGTGAACCTCAGTCTTCTCATCTGTAAAAGTGGGATCTTATATTATGAAAGTCATTTTCAAGTTCAGTTGTAAGACAGAATGTCTGGGCCAGCGCCGTGGCTCAATAGGCTAATCCTCCGCCTTGCAGCGCCAGCACACCAAGTTCTAGTCCCGGTCGGGGCGCCGGATTCTGTCCCGGTTGCCCCTCTTCCAGGCCAGCTCTCTGCTATGGCCCGGGAGTGCAGTGGAGGATGGCCCAGGTTCTTGGGCCCTGCACCCCATGGGAGACCAGGACAAGCAGCTGGCTCCTGGCTTTGGATCAGTGCCGAAGGAAGACCTCTCTCTCTCTCTCTCTCTCTCACTCTCCACTCTGCCTGTCAAAAAGAAAAAAAAAGACAGAATGTCTGGGAGTACTGATCATACCTAGATCCTAATTTGAGATGACTGAGGTGAGGTTTCTTAGATGATCCCAAAATAAATAAATCAAGCTGGAGAGAATCCGTTCCAGACACCTCTCAGTTTTCTTCCTGCTCTAAAATCCAGTACTTCTAGTAAAAGAGTTAATTTTCATTCCAATCAAATAGTTAAATTTAAAAATTACCAGTAATCTGAATTGGATTTTAAAATTTTAATTAACTCCCATAGGGATATTTGATTGTAAGTACAAATTTAAGTGTATCCTGTTATAAAACTAATTGCTAAAACAAAACACCCAAGCAAACAAGGTGCTTTAAAAATAATCCTGTGGGTAGAGGTTCAAAATTATAAGTGTGCATGAGATAATAGGATTCCACTTTAAAACCTAGAATTTCAAGAAAACATTGTGATTTAATGCTATAGTACTCAACAGTATTTTTCACTTTGTATTTCTATGTGGGTGCAAACTGTTGAAATCTTTACTTAATATATACTAAACTGATATTCTGTATATAAAGAGAATTGAAAATAAATCTTGATGTGAATGGAAGGGGAGAGGGAGTGGGAAAGGGGAGGGTTGCAAGTGGGAGGGACGTTATGGCGGGGGGAAGCCATTGTTATCCATAAGCTGTATATTCATTAAATAAAAGTTAAAAAAAAAAACTAAAAACAAAAAGAAAACATGAATGAAAGCAAAACTGTACAGCAAGAAAATGCAAAAATCAGAGTAAACCTCTGAGGAAAACCAAGCAAACAATGACATTTTTTTTACAATTCAAATGTTTTTTCTTTATTTGATTAATATTAAACAGATTATAGTCAAATTGAAACACTTTAAAATGCCAAAAAATTTGAAAGAATTAGTGAATTTGCAACTAAAAAGTTTTCATGAAAGAACTTTTTTGTGTTTACTTTGAGTGTCTACTTCTTTTTTTTTAACTTTTATTTAATGAATATAAATTTCCAAAGTACGACTTATGGATTACAATGGCTTCCCCCCCCCCCCCATAACGTCCCTCCCACCCGCAACCCTCCCCTTTCCCATTCCCTCTCCCCTTCCATTCACATGAGGATTCATTTCCAATTCTCTTTATATACAGAAGATCAGTTTAGCATACATTAAGTAAAGATTTCAACAGTTTGCTCCCACACAGAAACATAAAGTGAAAAATAATAGATGATTTTTTAAATGGTGATGAAATCACATCAGACCTATTGTCATGTTTAATCCCAGTGAGAGTCAAGTTGGGAATTGATCATTTCTTCTTCTTCTTTTTTAACAGAAGATCAGTTTAGTATACATTAAGTAAAGATTTCAACAGTTTGCACCCCCATAGAAACACAAAGTGAAATATACTGTTTGAGTACTCGTTATAGCATTAAGTCTCAATGCACAGCACATTAAGGACAGAGATCCTACATGAGGAGTAAGTGCACAGTGACTCCTGTTGTTGACTTTACAAATGGACACTCCTGTTTATGGCATCAGTAATCTCCCTATGCACCAGTGATGAGTTTCCAAGGCTATGGAAGCCCCTTGAGTTCTCCGACTCTTATCTTGTTCAGACAAGGTCATAGTCAAAGTGGAGGTTCTCTCCTCCCTTCAGAGAAAGGTACCTCCTTCTTTGAAGACCTGTTCTTTCCACTGGGATCTCACTCACAGAGATCTTTCATTTAGGTTTTTTTTTTTTTTTTTTTTTTTGCCAGAGTGTCTTGGCTTTCCATGCCTGAAATACTCTCATGGGCTTTTCCACCAGATCGGAATGCCTTTAGGGCTGATTCTGAGGCCAGAGTGCTGTTTAGGACATCTGCCATTCTATGAGTCTGCTGAGTATCTCGCTTCCCATGTTGGATCACTCTCCCTTTATTTATTCTATCCGTTAGTATTAGCAGGTACTAGACTTGTTTATGTGCTCCCTTTGACTCTTAGTCCTTTCATTATGATCAATTGTGAACTGAAATTGATCACTTGGACTAGTGAGATGGCATTGGTACATGCCACCTTGATGGGATTAAATTGGAGTCCCCTGGTATGTTTCTAACTCTACCATTAAAGAGCTAGTGTCAGGACACTTGAAGAAAGAAACAGGTAAGCTTTATATCAATGCTATAGCTGAAGAAAAAATGGTGCAGGAGATTTGGTAACAAGTTGTGTGAAAGCCCTGAAGCTGTGAAACGAGGCTGTGCTTTGAGAAAAGAATCTCAATCTCTTCACTAGAGTTAGAGGAAGCAGGAAAGTGTCTAGTGACCCAGAAGTTGAGGAATATTCTTGTATGACTACCTCTCTATCACAAGCCAGGTCACTGAAGAACACTTTATTTCAAAATGATCACAACAGATGCACACAAGGAGCTTGCATTAAGTATAAGCACCAATGAACTTACTATGTTTTTATTTTTCGAAGCTTTTAAAATTGTTTTGTGTACTTCAAAGGCAGAGAGGAGAGAGAGAGAGAGAGAGAGAGAGAGAGAGAGAGAAGTCTTCCATTCTTCCATCTACTGGTTCAATACCAAAATGGCCACAACAGCCAGAACAGGCAGGGGTTCACTAGCCTGAAGCCACGAGCCTGATGAAACTCCATCCTGGTCTCCCACAGTTGTGAAGGGGGTCCAGGCACTTGAGCCCTCAGAATGCATTAACATAAAATTCAAAAGGTAGCGCAGCAGTTGGGTTTCAAAATGGCACTTGGGTGTGGGATATAGGTGTCCCAAATGGCGACTTAACCTGCTGTGCTACAATACCTGCCCCAAATGTTACTTTTCATTTTAATGCTGTTATATCTATGAAACTTCTTTTTGTATAGTGAGAATATTAAGTGGATGTCATATATGTTACAAATTTTTTTTTAGACTTAATAATTTAGAGCTGACTTTCAACACAAATAAACCTGTGACATTACTGCTAATCTGATAATATATTTTTTGGCAGAGCCCTGGTACTCTGAATTTCTTTCTTGGCACCTAAGATCATCGTTACAGCATTTGTTCTTTGAGAAAACCAGTTTGTCCAGCAACTTGTATTTGTAATATTCTTTATCATTTATTTGATTGAGTGTGTTGTCTATTTTTAATCACCTAAAGCTTTTTTAATTTTAATTTTAATTAGTTTAACTGATTCAATATGGTTTGTAGATATAATTCATGATGTTCCCTTCCTCACTCCCTTCCTCTCTCTCCTTTTCCCTGTCACCCTCCTTCCTTCTCATTTTCTTTCTGTCTTATGAGCAGTAGCAGCAGCAGCAAATCAGGTGCATGTACCTGGCAACCAGAGGGGAGAAGGCAACATTGTGAAATGAATAGGGGCTGTGACCAGCAGCTCTTGTGCACAGGTGTGATCTAGCGACTTTACCAGAAGGAAAAATTCACATTCCCCACTGATTTTGAGTCTGTCTGGGAGGGTTGACTGGGAGTTGTGCACCCATGTAGGACTCTGAAGTGCCTCTGGGCTCTGAAAAATCACAGGTTTTGGGTCTCAAACTACCTAAGTGGAGCACAGGCAACTGGCTCTAGGAATGTCTCTGCCTCTTTGTGGATGGGACAGGCTAGTGGGGCAGAAGAGATCCTTTGCACCCCATGACTTGGAAGCCTTGTATGCTGAGACTTTGGGAACTCTGTGACTGCATGAGTGGGCACAGGGTGTAGCTGGGTATCTAGGCAATCACTGCGAGAAATTTCACAGGCTCAGAGATCCCTTATTGCCTAGGGTGGATCATTGCAATGGGATCTGTGCTCACAAAGAAGACTGCATAGATCCTTTGCTTGGTTCATATGGCAGCACAGATGAATAGTACACCCACTGTGGGCTAACACTTGGGCACTGATCACCTTAGAATTTTGGAGGTGAGGGTGTGATTATGCCAACAGAGGTGATCATAACCTCTTTTCTGCTAAAAAGAGGAGTCTACCACTCCCAACTTGGGTGTCACCCTGGATACTTGTGCCACACTGGAGCACTGACTAGAGTTCCTTGGCCTCACCCAGCACATACCCTGGCTATTCACTGAAAGAACAGACCCTCCATTAAGCCACAGAGGAATAGTTCAAAGATAAAAGCCAACAGAGGAAAAAACCAAGTATTTCCACAAATGCCTAAAAATAAACTCAGAAATTCAAAAACCAAGAATAAGGAAGACAGCATGACCCCCCTCCTCCAAAGGAAGACAAAAACGCTTCAATATTAGAATGTAAAGATGAAGAGATTGATGAAATGTCTGAAATGGAATTCAAAAGGTTAATCATAGCATTACTCAGAAACATTGAGAAGTAAACTCATGAATTAAAGGAATCTATACACAACATGAATGAAAAATTTTCCCATGACATTGATATTTTGAAAAGAAATCAAAATGAAATATTAGAAGTGAATAATTCAATATGTCAAATAAAAATACAGTGGGAAGTCTTAACAACAGACTTAGTGAGGAAAAAAATGCTTGGGATCACTAGCCATCAGGGAAATGCAAATCAAAACTACAATGAGGTTTCATCTCACCCCAGGTAGCATAGCTCTCATACAGAAATCAACAAACAACAAATGGTGGTGAATATGTAAGGGAGAGGGTAACCTAATTCACTGTTGGTGAGAATGTAAACTGGTGAAGCCATTGTGGAAGATGGTATGGAGATACTCTAGAAATATGAATGTAAACCTACCATAGACTTAGCTATCTATCTCGCTCCTGGGAATGTACACAAGGGAAGTGAAATCAGCATATAAGAGTTATCCGTATCCCCATGTTCATTACAGCTGAATTCACAATAGCTAACATATTGAATCAACTCAGATGTCTGTCAACTGATGACTGGATAAAGCAATTATGGTATATATACACTATGGAATACTACTCAGCAGTAACAAAAAAATGAAATCCCGTATTTTGCAACAAAATAGATGCAACTGGAAACCATTATACTTAGTGAAATAAGCTTGTCCCTAAAAGGCAAATACATATGTTTTCCCTGATCTGTGGTGGCTAATAGAGTACCTAAAATGTAATGTAGAGGACTGAAATGGACATTTTGAGATTTGATGACATTTACAGCCTTTTCTCTACTGTTGAGAAATAGTGTTTACTTCTTCATACTATTTGTTGAATCCTTTTACTTCATATAGGGTTGATCTTATGAGTATAAAGTAAACTGAAAATATATCTTTGTTTTTTTAACTTTTATTTCATAAATATAAATTTCCAAAGTACAGCTTATGGATTACAATGAATTCCTCTCCCCATAACTTCCATCCCACCTGCAACCCTCCCATCTCCCACTCCCTCTCCCATTCCATTCACATCAAGATTCATTTTCAATTATCTTTATATACAGAAGATCAATTTAGTATATATTAAGTAAAGCTTTCATCAGTTTGCACCCACACAGAAACATAAAGTATAAAATACTGTTTGAGTACTAGCTATAGCATTAATTCACATTGAAGACCACATAAAGGACAGAGATCCTACATGAGGAGTAAGTGCACACGTGACTCCTGTTGTTGACTTCACAAATTGACACTCTTGTTTATGGTGTCAGTAATCTCCCTAGGCTCTAGTCATGAGTTGCCAAGGCTATGGAAGCCTTTTGAGTTCACTGACTCCGATCTTATTTAGACAAGGTCATAGTCAAAGTGGAAATTCTCTCCTTCCTTCAGAGAAAGGTACCTCGAATCTGGAAAACATCATGCTGAGTGAAATAAGCCAGTCCCAAATGGACAAATATCATATGTTCTCCCTGACTGGTGACAACTAACTGAGCACCAAAAAGGAAACCTGTTGAAGTAAATGGACACTATGAGAAACAGTGACTTGATCAGCCCTTGTCCTGACTGTTGATGTACAACTTAATACTTTATCCCTTTTAGTATTTTTTTTGTTCTACTTAATACTATTGGTTGAACTCTTTAATTAACACACAATTATTCTTAGGTGTTTAAATTTAACTGAAAAGTGATCTCTGTTAAATATAAGAGTGGGAATAAGAGAGGGAAAAGATGTTCAATTTGGGACAAGCTCAAGTGGACTCACCCCTAATGGTAGAATTAGAAACGTGCCAGGGGGTTCCAATTCAATCCCATCAAGGTGGAATGTACCAATGCCATTGCACTAGTCCAAGTGATCAATTTCAGTTCACAATTGATCATAATGATAAGTCTAAGAGTCAAAGGGATCACATAAACAAGACTAGTTTCTGCTAATACTAACTGATAGAACAAAAAAGGGAGAGAACGATCCAACATGGGAAGTGAGATACACAGCAGACTAATAGAATGGCAGATGTCCTAAACAGCACTCTGGCTTCAGAATCAGCCCTTAAGGCATTTGGATCTGGCTGAAGAGCCCATGAGAGTATTTCAGGCATGCAAAGCCAAGACACTCTGGCAAAAAATAAAGACCTAAATGAAAGATCTCTGTGAGTGAGATCCCAGTGAAAATAGAGCTTTGTAAAAATTTAGAGTGAAAATAGGAGAGGGAGGAGGAAGAAGAGTGAGAGCATGGGTGGGAGGGAGTGTGAGGTGGGAAGTGTCACTGTGTTTCTAAATCTATAATCTGTATATACAAATTACATGAAATTTGTATTCCTTAAATTAAATTTAAAAAAAGAACTAGAAGAGAAAAGTTGGTAGGTTCCTAATATAAAAGACAAAAACAAGTGGAGAATTTGGGGCTGGCCTTGTGACATAGTGGGTAAAGCCACTGCCTGTGATGCCAGATTCCAAATTGGCACCAGCTCTTTTCCTGGCTGCTTCACATCCCTTCCAGCTCCCTGTAAATGGCTTGGGTAAAGCAGCGGGAGATAGCCCAAATGTGTTGGTCCCTGCCACCCAAATGGGTGACCAGGAAGAAGCTTCTGGATCATGGCTTCTGCCTGGCTCAGCTCTGGCTGTTGCTGCCATCTGGGGAGTGAACCATAAAATGGAAACTCTGTCTCTCCCACTCTCTCTCTGCAACTCTGACTTTCAAATAAATAGATAATTCATAAAAAGAGGGAGAATACAGGACTAAAAACATGAACTCTGATTTGGGATGCAGGCATTCCAAGTAGCACCTTAATACACTGTACCACAACACCCATCCCTGAGTAGGTTTTGCTTTCTTTCTTTAATTTTTATTAATATAAAGAAAATTGATTTCATGTATTTCATAAGTACAATTATAAGATATTTCCCTCCTCCTTCCATCCTTTCTTTTTTTCCTTTAATTTTTGCAATAATGGAATTTCAATTTGCTTTATAATCACAGGCATAATGTACCACCAACTATAATGTCCAACAAGTAAAATGTAGAAACCACTTCTTTTTTCCATTCCTTTGAAAACTACCAAAACTCAAATATTGGTTCCTTTGATAATAGCCCAGAGATCCCATAGAATGCCTTAATTCTTTTTAATTTTTCTTTCTTTTTTATTCTACTCCAACTGATATATTTCAAAAGACATGCCTTTAAGATTAGATAGATCTGCTTAGTCTGTTTTTGAGGCTTCAGAGTGTATTTTTATCTGATTTATTGTTTTCTTCATTTCCAAAATTTGTTTTGTTCTTTTTCAATATTCCTTTCTCTTTTCTGGATTTGTCATTCATATCATACACTGAAATCCTAATTTCAGTTAACTGTTTATCTGTATTCATTTGTATCTCCTTGAATAATCTTACAATAGTTCTTTTGAATTCTTTCTCAGGTATCTCATTAATCTCCCTTTCTTCTTGGTGACACTAAAGTGTTACTGTATTCCTTTTGGGGAGTCATATTACCTTTCATATCCATATTTCTTGTGTTTCTATGTTGGCTTTTGTGCATCTGCCTGTCAATTGTTTCTATCAACTTTTAGAGGATGGTTTTCATGATTTGAAGACTTTTCTCCTAAAGATGTCTTTGGGTAGTGTTTTGGTAGATTACTTTGGCTTTAGTGTTGGTTCACCTCTCCAAACCTTTTTATGCTATAATTTATGGTAACAGTAGTAAGAATATTGGGTGCTCCTGCGACCCAGTATGTTTTTTGGGATCCTTGTCACTCAGTTTCCCAGTCACATTCCAAGGTAGGAACAAAGGGCTTCTCAGTTGTTGAGAGCAGGCTCTGCTGGTGCTGCAAGTGAGCCTGTAACAGAATTTCACCTACAACTCACTCCAGGAGTTGGAGTTGGGAGATCAGCACTGGATTCTAGATTGCTCTGGCCACTGCCCAATTCCAGAGTCCCAATAGTAGTGCTCATTGTGGGAGGGGGAGGTGAGTCTCACAGTATAGACAGATAGAGAGAGTGGCTGAATCTGCAAGAGTGGCTTTGACTCTGAGACAACAGAGTAAGCATTTGCAGGCTATTCTTCCTGGACTGATACTGAGGTGTATAGGCTGCAGGAACCCAAGGCCAGGGTCACAAACAAGCAGTAGTGTGCTATTCCTGGAGAAATGTAGAAACCTGACAGAAGTTTTGTTATATATAAGTTGCTTTATATATGATGAATATCTTTTACTGCTCTTAAGACTCTGCTTTGTCTTTGACTTTTAACAATTTTATTACAGTCATGTGTCATTTAGCAAAGTAACCATTCTGAGCAATACCTAATAAAGCATTTATAATAATAATATATGTTATATTATATTTCCTTATTGTCTGAACATCAAAGAGTATGCTTACACAAACAAAGCTGTAATAGCCTACCACACACCTAGGCCATGTGAGACTATATTTATGTATGTAGTCTGTGTTTGACTGAAATGATATTATGTGATGCATGACTGTATTATGTGCTTTGGAGGATTCTTTTTTGGTTTGATCTTTTTTAGGATTCTTTTAGCTTTATGAATCTGACTATCAAAATCTCCCTCCTCCTAATAGTTTGGGAATTTTCAATCAGTATTTTTTAAATGATCTTTCTTACTGTTTCTCTTCCTCTTCTTAGACTCCCACAATTTACATATATGTGTGTTTGAATATGTCCCAAATCTTTTGTGCTTTCTCCATTCCTTTTATTGTTCTTTATTTCTTTTTGTTCCTCTTGTTGTCTATTTCAAGTATTGTCTTTGAGTTCACAAATTATTTCTTATAATGTGATCTGCTGTTGAATCACTTTTGTGCACTTCTATGCTGTCTCCAACAAAAGGGGTGAGCAACAGCTTTACCCAAAATCCAGGATCTGTCAAACTTGGTTAAATTCTTGGGCATAATCTGGTTTATCAAAGTCTACCAAATTGCTACTGTGGTTAAAATCAGCTTTTTATTAAAAATTTAAAATAACAATTGAACATATTTATGGGGTGGGACACTATGTGATGTTTTAGTACATATATAAATTATGCAATATCCAATTGGGGTAAATATATTTATCTCTTCAAGAATTTAGCATTTTTATGGTGAAAACATTCAAAATCCTATCTTCTACATTGTTTTGTATAGAGTTATATTATATATTAATATTATATATGATCTCAATACTGTGCAGTAGAGGTTCTTACTTATCTAAATATGCCTTTATGCCCATTACTTAACCTTTCCCTGTCATTCCTGCCCCACCTCCCTCCCTATGCTCCAGTAACCACCGTTGTACTTTTATGAGAACATTTGAGACTCCACATATGAGTGAGAGCATGTGATACTTGTCTTTCTATGCTTGTCATATTTTCCGTAACATAATGACCCCCCATTCCATCCATGTTGTTGCAAATGACACAATTTCATCTTTTTAAGGCCAGGCAGTATTCTTTTATGTATATGTATTACATTTTCTTTGCCCATTCATCTGTTAGATTCTAGATTATTTCCACTTGGTGAGTATTGTGAATGGTGTGGCAGTAAATATGGGAACACAGATGTCTCTTCTACAAATGGCTTCATTTCCCTTAGCTGTATGCCCAGCAGTGAGATTCCAGGATCAAATGATATTTCTATTTTTAGTTTTTAAGAAGTAGCTTAAAGCCATTTTCCACAATGGCTTTACTAATTTACATTCCTATTAATAGTGCATCAGTATTACCATTTCTTCAAATCCTTGTCATTTTCTGTGTTTTTTATAATAGCCAGTCTAGCTGCAGTGAGGTGATATTTCCTTGTAGTTTTGATTTGCATTTACCAGGTGATTAGTGATGTTGAGCATTTCTTCATGTGCCTGTTGGCCATTTGTTTGTTTTCCTTTAAGATATGTCTATTTAGGTATACTGCCCAGTTCTTAATTGGATTGTTTGATTTGGTGCATCAGAGTTGCTTGAGTACCTTATATTTTCTGAATTTTTTTTTATTTAGCAAATATAAATTTCCAAAGTACAGCTTATGGATTACAATGACTCCCCCCACCCATAATTTCCCTCCCACTCGCACCCCTCCCACTCCTGCTCCCTCTCCCATTCCATTCACATCAAGATTCATTTTCAATTATCTTTATATACAGAAGATCGATTTAGTATATATTAAGTAAATATTTCATCAGTTTGCACCCACACAGAAATACAAAGTATAAAATACTGTTTCAGTACTAGTTATAGCATTACTTCACATTGGACAACTTCTGAATATTAACCCCTCATCAGATATATAGCTTGCAGATATTTTCTCCCATTCTGTAAGGTGTCTCCTCACTCTGTTGATTATTTCATTTCAGAAACTTTAGCTTGATGAAATCCCATTTGTCTATGTTTGCTCCTCTTCCCTGTGATTTTGGTGTATGATTCATAAAATCTCTGTCAATTCCAGTGTCCTGAAGTGTTTTTCCTATATTTCACAGCTTCAGGTCTTACAGTAAGTTTTTAATCCTTTTTAAGTTGATTTTTGTACATAAGGAATTATCGGGTTCTAGTTTTATTTTTCTACATGTGATTATTCAATTTTCCTGTAACATTTATTGAAAAGGATTTCCTTTTTTCAATGCATATTCTTAGTATCTTTGCCAAAATTCAGTTGGGTATGCATGCATGGGTTTACTTTTAGGATATCTACCCTGCATTCCCTGGAATGAATCCCACTTGATCATGATGAATAATATTGGAAAGTTACCCTTATCAATGGGTGTTGTCCATTCTGATATTTTCTTTTTCCTTATTAGGTTATTTCTTTCCATTTGAAGACTCTATTTTTCCATTTCTTGTGAGACAAGTCTGATGGTGAAAAATTTTCTCAACTTGTTTATCTGGATATATCTTTATCTGTCTCTCACATCTGAAGAATAGTTTTGCTAGGTACAGTATTCTTGGCTATGACTTCTTTTCCTTAATCATTATAAAAGTCTTATTCTACTCCCTGCTGGTATGCAAGGTTTCTGCTAAGAAGGCTACAGTCAGATGAATTAGGACTGCTTTATATGTTATTTCTTTCTTATTTTTTTAAAGAAAGCTTTTATTTAATGAATACAAATTTCATAGGTATGCCCAATTTGGGAGTCATCTTGGAAATTCCTCTCATCCTGGAGCACTGAACAGAGCTCCCTGACCACACACAGCACATGCCTATGGGTATTCACTGAAAAAGCAGATACTCCACTAATCCACAGAGGCATAGTCCAAAGATAAAATCTATCACAGAGAAAAAATAATAAACCAACAAGTATCTCCACAAATGTCTAAAAATAAATGAAGCTAATAAAGAAACATGAGTAAGGAAGACAACATGATGCCCCCAAAGGAATATAACACTCCAATACTAGAATGTGAAAAAGAAGAGATTGAAGAAATGCCAGAAATGGAATTCAAAAAGTTGATCATAGGATTACTTAGAAGTAATCAGAAGTAAATCCATGAACTAAAGAAATCCAAACATAACATGAAATAAATTTTTTCTCATGAAATTGAGATTTTAAAGAGAAATCAAAATGAAATATTAGAAATGAAGAATCCAATAGAACAACTAAAAAATACAGTGGAAAGCCTTAACAACAGAATCAGTGAAGTGGAAGAAAGAATATCCGAGTTAGAAGACAATCTTTGGAAATGTTACAGTCAGACAAAAAAAATTAGAAAACTAAAAAACAGTGTTGAAAATCTATGGGATATTATCAAATGACCTAATATACAAGTCTTAGAAGTTCCTGAAGGTATGGAAAGAGAGAATGGATTAGAAGGTCTTTTACATGAAATAGTTAGAAAAATTGCATAATTTGGAGAAAGAAAGGAACGTCCAAGTACAGGAAGCATATAGAACTCCTAATAGAAATGACCAGAAAAGATCTTCACAATGACACATTGTAGTCAAACTCTTCACAGTCAAACATAAAGAAAATATTCTAAAATGTGCATGAGAGAAACGTCAGATTACTTTCAGAGGATCTTCAATTAGACTCACAGCTGAATTCTCATCAGAAACCCTACAGGCTAGGAGAGAATGGCAAGATATATTCCAAGTCTTAAGAGAAAATTTTACTGTCAACCCAGAATACTGTAATCTGCAAAACTCTCATTTGTGAATGAAAGTGAAGTAAAGATCTCCCATAAAAAATATAAATTGAAAGAACTTGTGGCTGGCGCTGCGGCTTACTTGGCTAATCCTCTGCCTGTGGTGCTGGCACCCTGAGTTCTAGTCCCGGTTGGGGCGCCGGATTCTGTCCCTGTTGTTCTTCTTCCAGACCAGCTCTCTGCTGTGGCCCGGGAAGACAGTGGAGGATGGCCCAAGTGCTTGGGCCCTGCACCCCATGGGAGACCTGGCTCCTGGCTTCAGATCGGCGCAGTGCACTGGCTGCAGTGCACCAGCCGTGGTGGCCATTTGGGGGGTGAACCAACAGGAAAGGAAGACCTCTCTCTCTCTCTCTCTCTCTCTCTCTCTCTCACTGTCTAACTCTGTCTGTCAAAAAAAAAAAATTGAAAGAACTTGGCTTCCATAGCCTTGGCGACTCATGGCAAGAGCCTAGGGTGATTACTGATGCCATAAACAAGAGTGTCAATTTGGTAAGTCAACAACAGGAGTCACTGTGCACTTACTCCTCATGTAGGATCTCTGTCCTTAATATGCTGTACATTGTGATTTAATGCTATAACTAGTACTCAAACAGTATTTTTCACTTTGTGTTTCTATGTGGGTGCAAACTGTTGAAATCTTTACTTAATATATGCTAAACTGATCTTCTGTATATAAAGAGTATTGAAAATGAATCTTGATGTGAATGGAAGGGGGGGGAGAGGGAAAAGGAAGGGTTGCGGGTGGGAGGGAAGTTATGGGGGGAAAGCCATTGTAATCCATTATATTCATTAAATAAAAGTTTAAAAAAAAAGAAATGTGCCTTCAGAATGTCATGTTATTGTATATGTGCAGAAATGTGTGTGAAAAAGGAGGAATGGGAAAAGTTGCCAATCTCTTCCAAATTTGAGATTCCCAGAAGGACCCACCATGTATTAACAAATCATCTCCAGCAGCTGTATTGCATACAATAGCAGGGGTGTCTACCATCAATAAAGTACACCGACCCCTGTCGGACAGTGGGTCCCGAGGGGCTCTCCATTTTACAAAGGAAGATGCAAGGGGAGTGCCATTGTCAATGTCTCCTGGTCCATTGCCAAAGGGAGAATCACAGGCGATGATGCAGGTATACTTCAAAAAGTATACGGAAAATAGAGTTAAAAGATAAGTTTATTTTTGGTGCAAGTTTTTTTTTAAAGTTGAATATTTTTATTTTTGTATTTAGTAAATATAAATTTCCGAAGTACAGTTTATGGATTACAATGGCCCCCCCATAACTTCCCTCCCACTCGCACCCCTCCCATATCCCGCTCCCTCTCCCATTCCATTCACATCAAGATTCATTTTCAATTCTCTTTGTATACAGAAGATCAATTTAGTATATATGAAGTAAAGATTTCGTCAGTTTTGGTGCAAAATTTTTTAAAATACACGCATGGTTTTTTCATAATGTGAATTTTCCAAGAACTTACAGAAAACTTGTTTTACAACCTCCAGGAATTTGGAAAGTACTTGTTTGCCCAGTTTCATCTTTTCTTCGAGATGCCATTTCCATTGAAACAAGGAGGCTTCCATGGTTACACTGAGCCAGTACTGAGAGGAATCTCTCACTCATATGGGTGGATAAGAATCTGGGTGTAGATGTTCATTTGTTGATGGTTGTTGGGAGCCCAAGTGGACAGCTGATATTTGGCATGGACAAAGCAGCAACTGATGGCAGCCTCTGGGTCCAAAAGCCTGTGAGGAATCCTTTCAACCACACTTAAACTAGATGCCCCAGGAAATGTAGTCATGAACGGTCAATGCCTGTAGTCTAAAATAAGTTCTCTGGTTTGTATAACCAGCTAAATTAATTCTAATGCCCATTATTAGGGTTTCCCTCAATGGAAGGATTTGGACTTGGCAACATTGGTTTGTTGAAAGATATGCTATTAAAGTTGCTTTCTGGGGTTTGAGTATTATGTGCAAAGGGAAAAAGTACATCTTGAAGAACAGATGGCCAGTCTTTGTTACAGGGATTACCTCATTATGTGAATTCCCTAATACTTGCTGTAGTGTGATGCTAGCAAAGGGTTTTCCACAAGTATTACATTTTCTAAGTATTTTAACTCTGAAATTTTGTTGATTTTCATTGTAGTTTGTCTTGTAGTGAATATTTTTCTACTTCTGTGGTGAAATGAGAAGACCATGCCAAAATGGCCACTGGCAAGCGAGTGTCAGTTACTCAGGAATGGCTTTGAAACCCACCTGGCAATGGAACCTGCCTGGCAACAGGCTGTGATCGGATGGTTTTGGAAACCATATGGCACACGGAGCCTGCCTGGCGACAGGCTGTGATTGGATGCTTCAGAGCCTGCCTGGCAACAGGCTGTGATTGGTTAGGGCATAGACCGCCCCTTGACCAGATTGGCTGTCTTGGCTGTATAAGCTGCTGTAGCAACTGAAATAAATGTGTCTGTGGGCTGCTCGCCTCTGGTCCACTTTCACCTGACTCCTGGGGTCTGTGTGGTGACTCCGCACCTCTTGCCCCCACCACACTCCTCCTCTCAGGAACGAATCAACCACAACATACTTCCATTAATAGGTTTTTTTCATTTGGGGTTAGTTTTCTGAAAGGGTGAAAGATGATTTGTTATATCTTCTTGTTTAATTTCCTATGTCCCTTTTTAGAGTTTATGATTAAAAGTCTGTCTTATCTGATATGTGTATAGATACTCCAATTCAGTTTTATTTTCCATTTGCATGGTATATTTTTTCCCAACTCTACACTTTTAGACTATGTGTATCTTTACCTATATGTAGTTTGGTCTTTTTTTGTTTTTGTTTTTTGTTTTGGCCAACCTATATATTTTTAATTAATTTATTTATCCTTTAAGGTATACAAATTTCATATGTACAACTTTAGGAATATAATTATTCTTCCCATCATACCTGCCTCCCTACCCATCCTGTTACCCCTGCTCCTCCTCCCTCTCTCCTTCCCAGTACCATTCTCCATTGAGATTCCTTTTCAATTAACTTTGTACACAGAAGACCAACTCTATACTAGGTAAAGATTTCAACAATTTGCACACACATGCACATACACCCAAAAAGCTGAGAATAAATATCACAGTTAACTCTTACAATACAATGCATTGAGGACAGAGGTCCTGCATGGGGAGTTAGTGCACAGTGACTCCTATTGTGAATTTAACAATTCACACTTTTATATATAATGTCAGTGATCACCCAAGGCTCTTGACATAAGCTCCCTAGGCTGTGGAAGCCTTTTGAATCCATAAACCCCATCAGTATTTAGACAAGGCCATAAGCAAAGTGGAAGTTCTCTCCTCCCCTTAGAGAAAAGTACATCCTTCATTGATGGGCACTTCTTTCTGTTGGGATATCACAGAGATCCTTCATTGTGACAGTGTCTTGGCTTTCCATACCTGAAATGCTGTCACAGGATTTTCAGCTAGACCAGGAAGACTTTAGGGCTGATTCAGAGGTCAGAGTGTTACTTAAAGCAATTGTCATTCTATGAGTCTGCTGTGTGGATTGCGTCCCATGTTGGAACATTCACTCCTTTATAAATCTGTCTATGATAATTACCGGACACTTGATCTTATTTATATGATCACTTTAACACTTAATCCTATCTTTATGTTCTCTTTAAACTAAATATGATCACTTTAACACTTAAGGTGACATTTTATCAACCAGCTTAATGGGATTTGGGGTCCCATGTCAAGTTTTAAACTGTACCCTTAGAAGTTAGTCCTTAAGAATGTATGCACATCTATACAGCTTTATAGTTACAAACTTCTTCCTCCTTCTCTTATTCCCAGTCTTACTTCTTACAAAGATCCATCCTCAATTGACTTTATACAAATATGATTAACTCTCTCTTAAGTAATGAATTCAACAAATACTATGAAGAGAAAAAATGAAAAATAATAAAAAAAAACACACACCAAAACTGTTCCTCAACAGTCAAGACAAAGGCAGCTCAGGTCAATCCTTCTCAAAGTGTCAATTTCACTTCTGCAGATTTCATTTTAGGTGCTCTATTCATTCTCGCAGACCAGGGAGAACATACGTTTTTGTCTCTGGGAATGGCTTATTTAACTAGTATGATGTTTTCCAGATTCATCCATTTTGTTGAAAATAAGTGGATTTCATTTTTTTTATTTTTGACAGGCAGAGTGAACAGTGAGAGAGAGAGAAAGAGAGAAAGGTCTTCCTTTTTTGCCGTTGGTTCACCCTCCAATGGCCGCCGCAGCCGGCACTGATCCGAAGCCAGGAGCCAGGTGCTTGTCCTGGTCTCCCATGGGGTGCAGGGCCCAAGGACCTGGGCCATCCTCCACTGCACTCCTGGGCCATAGCAGAGGGCTGACCTGGAAGAGGGACAACTGGGACAGAATCCGACGCCCCGACCGGGACTAGAACCTGGTGTGCCGGCACCGCAAGGTGGAGGATTAGCCTATTGAGCCATGGTGCCGGCCATAATTTCATTTTTTACTGCTGAGTATTATTCCATAATGTACGTATCCCATAATTGTTTATCTAGTCTTTGCTTGATGGGCATTTAGGTTGGTTCCATGTCTTAGCTATTGTGAATTGAGCTGCAAAAAACTGGGGGTAGAGATAACTTTTTTATTTACTAATTTCATTTCCTTTGGGTAAATTCCCAGGAGTAGGATGGTTAGGTCATATGGTAGATCTATATTCAGATTTCTGAGGTATCTTCATACTGTCCTCCAAAGTGGCTTTACCAGTCTGCAATTCCACCAAAAGTGGATTAGGGTACCATTTTCCCTATATCCTCACCAGTATTTGTTGTTTGTTGATTTCTGTATGAAAGCCATTCTAAATGGGGTGAGGTGAAACTTCACTGTGGTTTTGATTTGCATTTCCCGGATGGTTAGTGATCCTGAACATTTTTTCATGTGTCTGTTGGCTATTTGGATTTCCTCTTTTGAGAAATGTCTGTTTAAGTCTTTGCCTATCTCGTAACTGGGTTGTTTGTTTTGTTGTTGTGTAGTTTCTTGATCTCTTTGTAGATTCTGGTTGTTAATCCTTTATTAGTTGCATAGTTTGCAAATAATATCTCCCATTCTATTGGTTGCCTCTTCACTTTCCTGAGTGTTTCTTTTGCAGTACAGAAACTTTTGAATTTGATGTAATCCCAGTTGTTAATTTTGGCTTTGACTGCCTGTGCTCTGGGTCCGTTTCCAAGAACTATTTGCCTATGCCAATGTCTTTCCGGGTTTCCTCAATGTTCTCTAATAATTTGATGGTGTCATGTCATAGATTTAGATCTTTTATCCATTTTAAGTGGAATTCTGTGTAAAGTAGTAATCTTGCTTCATACTTCATGTGTAAATCCAGTTTTCTCAGCAATATGTGTTGAAGACACTGTCCTTGTTCCAGGGATTTATTTTAGTTCCTTGGTCAAATACAGTTTGGTTGTAGATATTGGATTGGTTACTGGTGACTCTATTCTATTTCATTGCTATAACCAGTTTTTTAATGTGATGTATCACATTGGTTGATTTATAAATGTTGAAGCATGCATTCAAACCTGGGATAAATCCCACTTGATCTGGATGGATGCTCTTTCTGATGTGTTGTTGGATTCAATTGGCTAGAATTTTGTTGAGGATTTTTTTGTCTATATTTATCATGGAAACTGGTCTGTAATTCTCTTTCTCTGTTGCATCTTTTTCATGTTTAGGAATTAAGTAGATGCTGGCTTCATAGAAAGAATTTGGGAGGATTCCCTCACTTAAATTGTTTTTTTTTTTTTTAATAACTTGTGAAGAAATGGAGTTAGTTCTTCTTTAAATGCTGATAGAATTCAGCAGTGAAGCCACCCAGTCCTGGGCGTTTCTTTGTTGGGAGGGCCTTTATTACTGATTAAATTTCTGTCTGGGTTATGGGTCTTTTTCAGTTTTCTATGTATTCCTGGCTCAATTTAGGCAAGTTGTATGAGTCTAGGAATATATCCATTTCTTCTGTGTTCCCCAGTTTGTTGGCATACAGCTCTTTGTAATAATTTCTGATGATTCCTTTTTATTTATGTGATGTTAGTTCAATATCCTTTTTCATCTCTAATTTTATTGATTTTGATATTCTCTCTCCTTTTTTTGGATAGTTGGGCCAATGGTATATCTATTTTGTTTATTATTTCAAGAAACCAGTTCTTCATTTTGCTGATCTTTTGTATTTTCTTATTCAATTTTGTTGATTTCTTCTCTAATTTTAATTATATATTTTCTCTTATTAGTTTTGGGTTTGGTTTGCTTTTGTTTTTCTAGATCCTTGAGATGTATTGGTAGCTCATTTATTTGGTGCCGTTCCAATTCCTTGATTTAGACTCCAATTGGTAGAAACTTTCCCCTTAACACTTCTTTTGCTGTATCCCATAGATTTTGATATGTTGTATTATTGCCATCATTTGTTTCCAAAAATTTATTGATTTCTCTTTTGATTTTTTCTATGACCCACTGTTCATTCAGGAGCATGTTGTTCAGTCTCCATGCATTTGCATATGTTCTAGAGATTCCTGAGTTGCTGATTTCCCGCTTCTTTCGTTGTGGCTTGAGAATATGAATGATATGATTTTGATGTCTTCAAATTTGCTGAGACTTGCTTTATGGTCTAGCCTGTGTTGATCCTAGAGAAAGAAGGATGCACTGCTGAGAACAATGTGTATTCTGTAATTTTAGGATGAAAAGCTCTGTAGATATCTGTTAGGTCCATTTTGTCTATAGTGTCAATTATCTCTGCTGTTTCCCTGCTGATTTTCTGACTGGTTGATCCGTCCATTGCTGAAAGTGGAGTACTGATGTCCCCCATTACTATTGTATTTGAGTCTATGTCTCCCTTTAGATCCCTTAGCATTTCTTTTAAATAGCCAGATGCCCTTTAGTCAGTTGCATATACATTTATAATAGTTACATCTGCTTGTTGAATTGATCATTACATAGTGCCCTTCTTTGTCTTTTTTTCCCCCACAGGTTTTGTGTTAAAGTCTATTTCATCTGATATTAGGATGATTATAGTAGCACTTCTTTGGTTACGGTTGGCATGGAATAACTTTTTCCATCTTTCAACTTTAATCTGCATTCATCTTTGTTGGCGAGATATGTTTCTTGTGGGAAGATAAAGGATTGTTTTTTTTTTTAACTTTTATTTAATAATTATAAATTTCCAAAGTACAACTTTTGGATTATAGTGGCTTTTTCCCCCCGTAACAACCCTCCCACCCACAACCATCCAATCTCCCACACCCTCTCCCATCCCATTATTCATCAAGATTCATTTTCAATTATCTTTATAAACAGAAGATCAATTTAGTATATATTAAATAAAGATTTCAACAGTTTGCACCCACACAGAATAACAAAGTATAAAGTACTGTTTGAGTACTAGTTATACCATTAATTCATATAGTACAACACATTAAGGACAGAGATCCTACATAGGGAGTAAGTGCACAGTGACTCCTGTTGTTGACTTAACAATTGACATTCTTTTTTTTTAACTTTTATTTAATGAATATAAATTTCCAAAGTACGGCTTATGGATTACAATGGCTTCCCCCCCATATCATCTCTCCCACCCACAACCCTCCCCTTTCCCATTCCCTCTCCCCTTCCATTCACATGAAGATTCATTTTCGATTCTCTTTATATACAGAAGATCAGTTTATCATACATTAAGTAAAGATTTCAACAGTTTGCTCCCACACAGAAACATAAGGTGAAAAAATAATAGATGATTTTTTAAATGATGAAATCACATCGGACCTATTGTCATGTTTAATCCCAGTGAGAGTCAAGTTGGGAATTGATCATTTCTTCTTTTTTTTTTTTAACAGAAGATCAGTTTAGTATACATTAAGTAAAGATTTCAACAGTTTGCACCCCCATAGAAACACAAAGTGAAATATACTGTTTGAGTACTCATTATAGCATTAAGCCTCAATGTACAGCACATTAAGGACAGAGATCCTACATGAGGAGTAAGTGCACAGTGACTCCTGTTGTTGACTTTACAAATTGACACTCCTGTTTATGGCATCAGTAATCTCCCTATGCACCAGTGATGAGTTTCCAAGGCTATGGAAGCCCTCTGAGTTCTCTGACTCTTATCTTGTTTAGACAAGGTCATAGTCAAAGTGGGGGTTCTCTCCTCCCTTCAGAGAAAGGTACCTCCTTCTTTGAAGACCCGTTCTTTCCACTGGGATCTCACTCACTCACAGAGATCTTTAATTTAGTTTTTTTTTTTTTTTTGCCAGAGTGCCTTGGCTTTCCATGCCTGAAATACTCTCATGGACTTTTCAGCCAGATCGGAATGCCTTTAGGGCTGATTCTGAGGCCAGGGTGCTGTTTAGGACATCCACCATTCTATGAGTCTGCTGAGTATCTCGCTTCCCCTGTTGGATCACTCTCCCCTTTATTTTTCTATCAGTTAGTATTAGCAGGTACTAGACTTGTTTATGTGCTCCCTTTGACTCTTAGTCCTTTCATTATGATCAATTGTGAACTGAAATTGATCACTTGGACTAGTGAGATGGCATTGGTACATGCCACCTTGATAGGATTAAATTAGAGTCCCCTGGTATGTTTCTAACTCTACCATTTGGGGCAAGTCAGCTTGAGCATGTCCCAAATTGTACATCTCTTCCCTCTCTTATTCCCACTCTTATGTTTAACAGGGATCACATTTCAGTTAAATTTCAACAGTTAAGAATAACTGTGTATTAATTACAGAATTAAGCCAGTCATATTAATGGCTTCAGTAATCACCCGAGGCTCTTGTATTGAGCTGCCAAGGCTATGGTAGCCTCTTGAGTTTGACAGCTCCAATCTTATTTAGACAAGGCCATAGTCAAAGTGGAAATTCTCTCCTCCCTTCAGAGAAAAGTACTTCCTTCTTTGATGGCCTTTTGAACCAATCTGAATGCCTTAAGGGCTGATTCTGAGGCCAGAGTGCTGTTTTGGACATCTGCCATTCTTTGAGTCTGTTGTATATCCTGCTTCCCATGTTGGATCATTCTCTCCTTTTTAAATCTATCAGTTAATATTAGCAGACACTAGTCTTGTTTATGTGATCCCTTTGACACTTAATCCTATCATTATGATCAATTGTGAACTGAAATTGATCACCAGGACTAGTGAGATGGCATTGGTACATGCCACCTTGATAGGATTGAATTGGAATCCCCTGGCATGTTTCTAACTCTACCATTAGGGGTAAGACTGGGTGAGCATGTGCTGAACTGTACATCTCCTCCCTCTCTTATTCCCACTCTTATATTTTTCAGGGATCACTTCTCAGTTAAATTTAAACGCCTAAGAATAATTGTGTGTTAATTAAATAGTTCAAGCAATGGTATTAAGTAGAACAACAACAAGAACAAAACACTAAAAGGAATAAAGTAGTAAGTTGTCCCTCGACAGTCAGGACAATGGCTGATCAAGTCACCATTTCTCATAGTGTCCATTTCACTTCAACAGGTTTGCTTTTAGGTGCCTGGTTAGTTCTCACCAATCAGGGAGAACATACGATATTTTTCTGTTTGGGACTGGCTTATTTCACTCAGCATGATGTTTTCCAGATTCCTCCATTTGTTGCAAATGACCAGATTTCATTGTTTTTTTTACTGGTGTATAGTATTCTATAGAGTACATATCCCATAATTTCTATATCCAGTCTTCTGTTGATGGGCATTTAGGTTGATTCCAGGTCTTAGCTATTGTGAATTGAGCTTCAATAAACATTGAGGTGCAAGAAAGCTCTTTTATTTGCCAATTTAATTTCCTTTGGGTAAATTCCAGGGGTGGGATGGCAGGGTTGTATGATAGGGTTATATTCAGGTTTCTGAGCAATCTCCAAACTGACTTCCATAGTGGTTTCACCAGTTTGCTTTCCCACCAACAGTGGGTTAGTGTCTATTTTCCCCCGTATCCTCCCCAGCATCTGTTGTTGGTAGATTTCTGTATGTGAGCCTTTCTAACCAGGGTGATTGAAACCTCATTGTGGTTTTGATTTGCATTTCCCTGATTGCTAGTGATCCTGAACATTTTTTCATGTGTCTGTTGGCCATTTGGATGTCCTCTTTTGAAAAATGTCTATTGAGGTCCTTGGCCCATCTCTTAAGTGGCTGGTTTTATTTGTTGTTGTGGAGTTTCTTGATCTCTTTGTAGATTCTGGTTATTAATCCTTTGTCTGTTGCATAATTTGCAAATATTTTTTCCCATTCTGTTGGTTGCCTCTTCACTTTCCTGACTGTTTCTTTTGCAGTACAGAAACTTCTCAATTTGATATAATCCCAATTGTTAATTTTGGCTTTGATTGCCTGTAACTCCGTGGTCTTTTCCAAGAAGCCTTTGCCTGTGCCTATATCTTCCAGGGTTTCTCCAATGTTCTCTAATAATTTGATTGTGTCAGGTCATAGATTTAGATCTTTAATCGATGTTGAGTGGATTTTTGTGTAAGGTGTAAGGTAGGGGTCTTGCTTCATGCTTCTGCACGTGGAGATCCAGTTTTCCCAGCACAATTTATTGAATAGACTGTCCTTGCTCCAGGAATCGGTTTAAGATCCTTGATCAAATATAAGTTGGCTGTAGATGTTTGGGTTGATATCTGGTGTTTCTTTCTATTCCATTGCTATTGACTTGAGCTGCTGCAGTCTGGTCTCACCTTACTCTTCCATGCTGGTGTGAATCTCTTGGCTGTTGGATTCCTGAGCTGTGAGTGTCCATGCCCTACATGTAGGTCCACTATGTCCCTCTAATTTGTGTAAAATTTCCTCTGCTATTTTCTCCCTAACTCTTCCCTGAGACTGTATTCTCTCCACTTTTTTTTTGAATGGCAGAGTTAGACAGTGAGGGCAGAGATACAGAGAGAAAGGTCTTCCTTTTTCCATTGGTTCACCTCCCAAATGGCTGCCATGGCTGATGTGCTGCAGCCAGTGCACTGCACTGATCCGAAGCCAGGCGCAGGTGCTTCCTCCTGGTCTCCCATGCGGGTGTGGGGCCGAAGCACTTGGGGCATCCTCCACTGCCTTCCCAGGCCACAGAGAGCTGTACTGGAAGAGGAGCAACCAGGACAGAATCTGGCCCCCTAACCGGGACTAGAACCTGGGGTGCCAGTGCCGCAGTTGGAGGATTAGCCTATTGAGCCACGGTGCTGGCCCCTCTCCACTTTTTTAAAGCTTATCCTCTCCTAGACCAGAGCAGTAAGCTCCCTCCCTGCTCTGCCATTTTGGAACCTCTCCAATCTGTATTTTTTGACTTGGCACTTACATTGACTTGCCATTTACATTCAAGGTTAACACTGATAGTTAAGAACTATGTTTTGTCATTTTGATGATTGTACTGATTATATCTGCCTGATATTTATACTGTTATGTGTTTTTCTAATAGAGGACTCCCTTCAAGATTTTTTGTAAGGAAGGTTATTTTTTTAAACTTTTATTTAATGAATATAAATTTCCAAAGTACAGCTTATGGATTACAATGGCTTTTTCCCTCCCATAACTTCCCTCCCACCCGCAACTCTCCAAACTCCTGCTATCTCTCCCCTTCCATTCACATCAAGATTCATTTTCAATTATCTTTATATACAGAAGATCAATTTAGTATATATTAAGTAAAACTTTCAACAGTTTGCACCCACACAGAAACATAAAGTTTAAAATACTGTTTGAGTACTAGTTATAGCATTAAATCACAATGTACCGCACACTTAGGACAGAGATCCTACATGAGGAGTAAGTGCACAGTGACTCCTGTTATTGACTTAACAAATCTAATTCTACCATTTGGGACAAGTCCTATTGAACTTTTGGATTATAGTGGCTTTTTCCCCCCATAACCTCCCTTCTACCCACAACCATCCCATCTCCCACTCCCTCTCCCATCCCATTCTTTATCAAGAATCATTTTCAATTATCTTTATATACAGATCAACTTAGTATATACTAAGTAAAGATTTCCACAGACTGCACCCACACAGACACACAAAGTTTAGAGTACTGTTTGAATAGTTGTTTTACCACTAATTTACATAGTAAAACACATTAAGGACAGAGATCCTACATGGGGAGTAGGTGCACAGTGACTCCTGTTGTTGATTTAAAAATTGACACTCTTATTTATGATGTCAGTAATCACCTCAGGCTCTTGTCATGAGCTTCCAAGGCTATGGAAGCCTCTTGAGTTCACAAACTCTGATCTTATTTAGAAAAGGCAATAGTCCTTGCATTAATAAATCCTTTTAGCTTTGCTTGGCTCTGAAGTAATTAATTTCTCCCTCTAAAGAATAGCTTTACAGGATACAATATTCAAGACATTGAATAGAGCATTGCATTTTCTTTTAGCCTATGGGTTTCTGCTAAGAATATTCTGGTTGGCTAGTGGGTTTTCTTTATATATAATTTCACATTTTTCTCTCTGTCTTTAGGATTTTTGAGAAAATTAAAGAGAAAGTCTTTTTGGTTTGAGTTCTTTTGGGGTCCTTTGAGATTCCTTGATCTGAGTGGTTATATCTCTTCCAAGACTTGGAAGTTTTCAGTTATTATTTTAGTCCCTAAGTTCTCAGAATCTTTTTCTTTTTCCTCTCCTTCAGGTATCCTTATAATATGAATACTTGTTTACTTAATGGTATCCTATATGTCTCATGGAATTTCTTCATTCTTTTCTCTTTACTTTTTCCTGTCTAAGTTGTTTCAAAAGCTGGTCTATTCTGTTGTTGAAACTTTCAATTATATTTTTATTTTATTGATTTTATATTTTATTTATTTATTTTATTTTTTGTTTATCTGATTTAAAAATTATTTTTACTTGTTTGTTAAATTTCTCATCAAATCGTATCTGTATTCCCTTGAATTTCATTGAGTTTCCTTAAGAAAGATCATCGTTTTGAATTCTTTTTGAAGTATGTCATAGATTTACTTCAAATAATATTTATTTCTTGAGAACTATTGTGTTTTTAAGAATTTTTATTAATATAAAGAGAACAGGTTTATGCATTCCATATTTACAGTTCCAAGAAGATAACCACACTTCCCTCACACCCCTGCTCCCCCAGCCTCCTTCCTTTATTCTCTTCATCAGTTTTGGCAATGGTATAATTTTAATCCACTCTATGTTCACAGGCTTACTTTTCCAATAATCATAATATTCAACAAGTAAAAAGTAGGAAGACCAGAGTTCCACAGGAGTATAATCACAAGCTAGAAACAACAATCATATCCCAAAAGTGACAATTTCATTCCTATACGTTTTTGTGCCATATTTTTGTAACTGCCACATATCAGAGAAAACATGATATTTGTCTCTTTTAAACTGATTTATTTCATTAAGCATAATTGTTTCCAGTTGCATTCATTTTGTTGCAAAAGGCAGGTTTCCATTCTTTTTATGGTTGAGTAGTACTCCATTGTGTACTTTATTTCATATGGTGTGTATTGTGTACTTTCTTTCATATGATGATTTCATTTCATTTGGGTAAATTCCCAGGAGTGTAACAGCTGAGTCATATGGTAGATCTATTTTCAGATCTCTGAGGAATGTCCATACTGTCTTCCATAATGATTGTACTAGCTTACATTCCCACCAACACTGGATTAGGGTACCTTTACCCCCACATCCTCACCAGCATGTATTGTTTTTTGATTTTTGGAGGATGGTCCTTCTAATTGGGGTGAGGTGAAACTTTAGTGAGGTTTTTTATTTGCATATCCCTGATGGCTTGTGATCCTGAACATTTTTTTTTCCTATGTCTGTTGGCCGTTTGTATTTCATCCTTTGAAAAATGCCTATTCATGTTCTATGCCCATTTTCTTAGTAGATTGTTTTGTTGTTTTTTGAGTTTCTTAATCTCTTTATGTGTTCTGGTTATTAATCTTTTATCAGTTGCATAGTTTGCAAATATTTTCTCCCATTCTGTCAGTTGACTTTTCACTTTGTTGAGTGTTTCTGTTGCATGCAGAAATTTCTTAGCCTGATGTTATCCCATTTGTCTATTTTTGCTTTAATTGCCTGTATGTCTAGGTCTTTTCTATGAAGTCTTTGTCTACACCAATGTTTTGCAGAGTTTCCCCAATGTTTTCCTTTGGTATTTTGATGGTACCAGGTCATAAATTTAGATCCTTGATCCATTTGGAGTTTATTTTTGTATAAGGTGTAAGATAGGGGTCTTGTTTCATACTTCTGCACATGTAGATCCAATTTTCCCTCCAGCAATTGTTGAATAGACTGTTCTTTCTCCAGGGATTGATTTCAGTCTTTTTGCTAAAGATTAGTTGGTTGTAAATGTGTGGATTAATTTCTGGGGTTTCTATTCTGTTACATTTGTCTCTGTCAATTTTTATGCCACTACCAGGCTGTTTTGATTTTAACTCACCTGTAGTATGTCTTGCAGTCTGGTGTTATGATGCCTCCTGGTTTGTTTGTTGTTTAGATTTCATTAGTTATTTGGGTCTCTTGTGTTCTTTTTGAAGCATCATATGTTCTTGCTTCTTCGTGTTTCCTGAATCCCTACATTGATGTTTCTGCATCTGTTGTAATAGTTCCTTCTTCTTTACAGAGTAAGTTTTATTGCAAAATACATTTTTTCTAGATAAAATGTGGAATGTCAGTTAGGCAGTTGCTTGGACTTTGGTTCTAAGTGAACCCAGAAGTGTAACTTCTGAGTGATTCTTCAGATGATATAAAATAAATGAGATTATTGGAAAGTACAGCTGGGTAGTGCAAAGAATTAAGAGTCAGGCGATGAAAGAACACTGGCAAGTGCCAGGTTCAGAAAATATTGAGAAGAGAAGCAGTATGTAGAATTGAATGGGCAATGGTGAGCTGTAATTCTTGTACCCTGCAATATGTGTCAATGCCTAAGAACCTTAAGTGCTGCTGCCCCTAATAAGTGTGATTAATCTCCAGGATGAGGGGCTATGATTCTTCTAATAGTTTCTGTAAGGCAAAAGAGAATGAGAAATACTTACAAGGTGAAGTGGTATTTCAAAGATTTTTTAAATGCTAGAAATAGGAAAGAAGAGAAGTGCCTTAAGACATCATTTTGGTGGTCCTCCCTAATGTGGTGAATAATGCACTCAAGAGTCCTAAAGTTACAATGGGTGAGTAGATCATTCCAGATTGGTTAGAGACCTTAGATCATGCCTAAAGGGGCAACAATGGCTCAGCAGGCAGGAAAAGTAACAGTGGAGAAGCAAGTAGAAGAGTTCATGTAAGCCATGATAGGCAAACCAACATAGTTGCTAACCTGAAAGATAAAAACAGAAAAGAAAGGGGAAAAGAAAGAGATATAGTGTATTGTGTGTGTGTGTGCGTGTGTGTGTTGAGAGAGAGAGAGAAAGAGAGGGGGGGGGAGAGAGAGAGAGAGAGAGAGAATTTCCATGTTGGATTCCTGTGTGGCTTGCACTTGTACCCTACAAATCTCCCATGACTACCATGAGGTAGTGTCTACTCTGCATGATGAAGAGTATGGACTCTTACCATCCCAGAGACAGTTCCTAAATGGTGATTATATTGGGTTACATGAAGAAGTCACTCATGAACCTAGACTACTCAAGCATCCTGGAGTATCTGTCTAGAATATTATTCTCAACCTCCAGTGCACCAGAGTGGTGACTCAGTCCTATATCTTGTGCCAAAAGTAGTAGATCTGGGGGCCCAGTGAGTTGAAAAAAAGAGAAGTAAAAAAAGATAGTGGTCAACAGAATACATACGGCCTCACCAGAATGATCAAATAAGGTACACACATCTTCATTTTGTCTGGAGTTAGCTCTACTGACTGTCTCTTGACTGGCTCACCAAGAATGATGGTGCCAGACAGTAAGAGCTGCCCAGTACCCAGGTTGACTATACTTCAAGAAAAAAAAAATCCAGGGATGAGTCAGAGAATAGTGATTAGTAGGCAATAAGCATTTTGCTAGGAGAGCAATAATACATTCTTTACAGTGAAAGCACAGATTCATTCTGAGGGGTGTGGCCCCTATATCTGAACTGTGTTTAATATTACATTAGGGGGCTGGCGCTCTGGCACAGTGGGTTAACACCCTGGCCTAAAGTGCCGGCATCCCACGTGGGTGCCAGTTCGGGTCTCAGCTGCTCTTCTTCCAATCCAGCTCTCTCTGCTATGGCCTGGGAAAGCAGTAAGAAGATGACCCAAGTCCTTGGGCCCCTGTACCCACGTGGGGGACCTGGAAGAAGCTCCTGGCTCCTGGCTTCGGGTCGAAGCCAATTGGGGAGTGAACCCCTTCTCTCTCTCTCTCCCTCCCTCTCTCTCTCTCTCTCTCTCTCCTTCTCTCTCTGTAACTCTGACTTTCAAATAAATAAGTAAATCTTTAGAAAAATTACATTAGTTGTTCAATAAAAGGAAGTACATTTGAATAGAGGAAAGATATATTCAAGGTTTTTCTGGGAAGTAGGTAGACATTTCCTAGAATCTAGCTGCCACCACTTTTTGCTCCTTTAATGATCTGCTATTTCCTGTCCCGCTGGCTACTGTATTGTTTAGCATGTTAATATATTATAATGAATCTATAATGAATTGTAGGTCAGTTTAGGTTAGGCTCAACACTCCTTCCCCAAAGTGATTTGAACCTGGTCAAGAAAATCTGTTTATTTCCAGTGCAAGAGGAATCAAACTCATATCTGGTGGGCCTTGAGATAACAGGAATTACCTATTTATAATTGGACTGAAGAGTACCACTGTTAGATGGTGTCAAAGAACCTGGCTAATTTTTGTTCATGTCCTGAAATTTTGTGGAAGGTTTAACTTAAAGATGATTTATTTGAAAGAAGATATTTAGAGGCATGAAAATGTTCAAGCTACAGCATGGGTGTTATTGACTGCTCTTAGTATGTTTTACAGTGAGAATCATAAGATGGAACAGAGCAGAAAAATTTGGAAAATATGTAGCCTGGACAGGAAATAATAAAGAGGAAAATGAGTTGTTTGGGACAGGAACATGAGATGAAGAAACTGCTTGTGAAAGAGATTATTTTAGGTTTAACAGTGCCATGTGCTAATGGGCAAGACAATGAGAGAGACATCTTGAAGATATTTCAGAAATCTTCCAGGATGCATTTCCATCACAGTCCCACCAGAGGTCTAGAAGTGCAAGTTGTTTCAAAGATCTTGCAGGGTGGAATCTAGAATCTTCTCTTGATTCTAGTTCACTGGGTTCATGCATGACTCCTGCTGGTAGCATTGTCCATATGCTACTAGTTTTACAGGCATACAGAAGAAGAGTTAATGGAGTTGTGGAAGCTTCCATGAGATTTCCAAGAAAAGCTTTGCAGGCCAGTCAGAGCTGTGCTATGGTATTGGAGACCCTGCACAGAGAAATACTTAATGAAGCTTTAAGAGTGGAACTGCAAAGGAAACCCCAGAAAACTAGTGTCAGATTACAGTGTGCCTAGCAAGCTTGGAAAATTAGTATAATTCATCCTGCAACCTCAGAGAACAGCTTAGAGACATGGAGTTCTTCATCTAGACTTCAAAATATGTTTTGGACAAACTGGGGATTCAGACAAGGATGGATTGTGGAAGTTGAGTTACTGAAAGGAGCCCACCAAAACAATGGCACAGAGAATCTCACTGGTGCAATGCCTAGCAGATCTGCAAAGACTTCAAATTGTCAGAGCTGAATCATGGGCTACAACAAGCAAAGCTGTAGGGATGAGGGTTCCAAAATGTGTCCAGGATTCTGAACATGGAACTTTAGGACTCTGTGTTAGTGCTGTTGTTTTTCAGTCTTCCTTTGTCCTAATTAATCCTCTCTAGTTCTTGGGTCCCCTGTTTGCAATGGGAATATGTACTCTGTGCCTGTCCTGCCTTTTAATCTTGGAAATAGCTTGCTTTTGACTGTGCAAGGGTTCACAGCTAAGGAAGTTTGCCTTGAGTCTCAGATGAGAGTTTGGAATATTGACTTCAGAATTACTGTTAGACTGAGTTAAGACATTTGAACTATGGGGTTATGCGGTTATTGTATATTATATGTGAGAAAGGCATGAGTTTTTGGGATCTAGGAGCAGAATGTTATGGGTTAAACATGATTTAGTTCCCTCAAACTCATGCAAATGTTGAAACTCTGATGTTAAGGGTAGATGTATCAAGAGTGAATATTTAAATTCATTATGGCATCTGAGAAGTAGATCTGATGAGAGTCTTTAAGGAATTGAGTATTGCTCTAAGAAAGTAGTTCTTGTGAGATGATTGATTACGTAAGTCAAAGTTAGCCTAGTTTTTCTGTTTCCTTGGCTTACCATGTGATCCTCCCAACACACCTGCTCCATCATTGCTAGCCTCTGCCAGATGCAAGATTAATGTGGCTGCCTGATCTTGAACTATGAACCTCCAAACTACAAGGCAAAATAAACCTTTTCATTCCCAGGAAGTTCTTCTTGGATATTTTACTTAAAATAATGATAAGTTGATATTTGTCCCTTTGGGACTGGCTTAATTCACTCAGCATGATGTTTTCCAGTTTCCGCCATTTTGATGCAAATGACCAGATTTCATTGTTTTTTTTACTGCTGTATAGTATTCTATAGAGTACATATCCCATAATTTCTATATCCAGTCTTCTGTTGATGGGCATTTAGGTTGATTTCAAGTCTTAGCTATTGTGAATTGAGCTGCATAAACATTGAGGTGCAAGAAAGCTCTTTTATTTGCCAATTTAATTTCCTTTGGGTAAATTCCAGGGGGTGGGATGGCTGGGTTGTATGGTAGGGTTATATTCAGGTTTCTGAGCAATCTCCAAACTGACTTCCATAGTGGTTTCACCAGTTTGCGTTCCCACCAACAGTAGGTTAGTGTCTATTTTCCCCCATATCCTCGCCAGCATCTGTTGTTGGTAGATTTCTGTATGTAAGCCATTCTAACCAGGGTGATTGAAACCTCATTGTGGTTTTGATTTGCATTTCCCTGATTGCTAGTGATCCTGAACATTTTTTCATGTGTCTGTTGGCCATTTGGATGTCCTCTTTTGAAAAATGTCTATTGAGGTCCTTGGCCCATCTCTTAAGTGGCTGGTTTTATTTGTTGTTGTGGAGTTTCTTGATCTCTTTGTAGATTCTGGTTATTAATCCTTTGTCTGTTGCATAATTTGCAAATATTTTTTCCCATTCTGTTGGTTGCCTCTTCACTTTCCTGACTGTTTCTTTTGCAGTACAGAAACTTCTCAATTTGATATAATCCCAATTGTTAATTTTGGCTTTGATTGCCTGTAACTCCGTGGTCTTTTCCAAGAAGCCTTTGCCTGTGCCTATATCTTCCAGGGTTTCTCCAATGTTCTCTAATAATTTGATTGTGTCAGGTCATAGATTTAGATCTTTAATCGATGTTGAGTGGATTTTTGTGTAAGGTGTAAGGTAGGGGTCTTGCTTCATGCTTCTGCACGTGGAGATCCAGTTTTCCCAGCACAATTTATTGAATAGACTGTCCTTGCTCCAGGAATCGGTTTAAGATCCTTGATCAAATATAAGTTGGCTGGCTGGCGCCGCAGCTCAGTAGGCTAATCCTCCGCCTAGGGCGCTGGCACACCGGGTTCTAGTCCTGGTCTGGGCGCCGGATTCTGTCCCGGTTGCCCCTCTTCCAGGCCAGCTCTCTGCTGTGGCCCGGGAATACAGAGGAGGATGGCCCAAGTGCTTGGGCCCTGCACCCCATGGGAGACCAGGAGAAGCACCTGGCTCCTGCCTTTGGGATCAGCATGGTGCACCGGCCGCAGCACGCTGGTCGTGGCGGCCATTGGAGGGTGAACCAATGGCAAAAGGGAGACCTTTCTCTCTTTCTCTCTCTCTCTCACTGTCCACTCTGCCTGTAAAAAAAATATATATATATATATATATATAAGTTGGCTGTAGATGTTTGGATTGATTTCTGGTGTTTCTATTCTGTTCCATTGGTCTATCCATCTGTTTCTGTACCAGTACCATGCTGTTTTGATTATAAGTGCCCTTAAGTATGTCCTGAAATCTGGTATTGTGATGCCTCTGGCTTTGTTTTTGTTGTACAAGATTGCTTTAGCTATTCGAGGTTTCATGTGTCTCCATATGAATTTCAGCATCATTTTTTTTCCAGATCTGTGAAGAATGTCTTTGGTATTTTGATTGGTATCACATTGAATCTATAAATTGCTTTTGGGAGAATGGAGATTTTGATGATATTGATTCTTCCAATCCATGAGCATGGAAGATTTTTTCTTTTTTTGGTATCCTCTTCTATTTCTTTCTTTAAGGTTTTGTAATTCTCATCGTAGAGATCTTTAACGTCCTTGGTTAAGTTTATTCCAAGGCAGGACAGGAACAGAGTACATATTTCCATTGCAAATATCCGACAAAGGAAAAATGGTAAGAAACAATTCTTGTGGTATTATTTTTAACACGCTCATGTCTCTGGGGTTTCTCCTTAGCTTTCTTTCTTCCTCTTACCCTGCTCCCCTTCATGCATGCACACACACACATGCACATAATGTCTGTAAAACTTGAAAATAGAAAGCAAAAACTCTCAATTATTGTAAATCTGCAATTATAGTTGAATATTTATAAATGTGAACTTTGGATCACTGTATATATTGTTAACTTTGTTTTTTTTTATTACCTACTGAGAAATAAACTCTTTGAGACAGAGAAAAAAGAATGCTCTAATATTGTAAACATGGTATGTAAACCATTCATGTTTTTAGTTTCAATACTAAAACATGATTGTTATATTAAAATGTTAAGAGATGGGCAACATAGAAAAAGGTAAAATGGAGAATCAAAAATTCAAGATATTGGAAAGAATGGGGCATAAATGTGGAGCTTTTTATTAGTATGTTTAATCTCCTTTTGTTTTCTTTCCCTATATTTGTAATCAATGTTAAATATTATAATTTTTTAAAAAAAGATTTATTTATTTGAAAGGCTGAATGACAGAGAGAGGAAGAAACAGAGAGAGAGTTCTTCCATCTGTTGGTGCATTTCCCAAACGGTTGCAACATAGGGCTCCCAATATGACTGCAGGGTCCCAAGTACTTGAGACATCATCATCTACTGCTTCCCCAGGTGCATTAGCAGGAAGATAGATTGGAAATGGAGCAGCCAGAACTTGATCCAGGGCCATATGGGATGCTGGCTGCTTTACACATTACTCTACAACATTGGTCCCAATTATTATCATTTTACAATAGGTGGTTATAATTAAAACGTGTTTTTTTAAACCTCATGGTAACCAAAAATCAAAAATCTATAAAAGATTTACCAAAAATAAAAAGCAAAAATCAAAGTATACGACTATGGATAATCACATAAAAACAATTAAAGATCTAAGAAAAGGAGAAAGAAAGAAAGAACTTTAATAAAAATATATAGCAAGTATCAAAATGGTAGTAGTGAGACCTTGTCTATCATTAATTACCCTAAATGTGAATGGTTTAAATTCTCTACGTAAGAGCCACAGAGTGACAAAACAGATTAAAAAAGAAAGACCTCACCATATGGTGCTTACAAGAATCTTACTTCACATCTAAGGAAACTCATGCACTGAAAGTGAAAGAATGGATTAAGAAAGCAGAGTAGCCAAATTCTATCTGATAAAATGTACTTTAAATGAAAAACAGTAAAAACAGAAGTGGAATTCTCTTATATGATGATAATGGATTGAATCCAGCAGGAGCAAAGAACAATTAATATATATAAACATGTAATTACATAAAGCAAATATTATTATACCTAAAAGGAGGATGTGCTTGAGTACAATAATAGTATGGAATTTAATGCATCACTTTCAGAAATGGACAGATTATTCAGGCAGAAAATCAACAAAGGAGGAGTAGAGGTAAATTGAATGCTAAATAAATTAGACCTGACATCTACAAAATATTTCAGCCAATAGGAGCAAAATACATGTTCTTCTCAATAGCACATTGAACATTCACTCAGAGAGATCAGATAGTACGACACAAAACAAGTCTTTTAAAAAATATTTAGTTATTGGAAAGGCAGAAATAAAGAGAGAGAGAAAGAGAGAGAGCCTGACATAGGTACATATTTCCATCTGCTGGTTCACTCTCTAAATGGCCACAACATCCAGATCTGGGCCAGGCTAAAGCCAGGAGCCAGGAATTGCATTCTGGTCTCCTACATTTGTAGCAGGAGCCTAAGCACTTGGGCCATCATTTACTTCCTTTCTAGGTGCACTAGCAGAAAGCTTGATCAGAAGTGTGGTATATATATATATATATATATATATATATATATATATATACAATGGAATACTACTCAGCCACAAAAAGAATGAAATCCTGTCTTTTGCAACAAAATGGATGCAACCAGAGACCATTATGTTTAGTGAAATAAGTCAGTCCACAAAAGATGAACATCATATCTTTTCTCTGATATTGTGATATACAGAATACAAAAGATGCATAAGAACGAAACTGACATTTTATGATTTGATTATTATTTTTAGCCATTGTCTACACTCCACAGTGGAACAGTAATCTTTCTACTTTTTATTTGTTGAACCTTATGGTTAGTTAGTGCATGAAACCTGTGATTATAAAGTTAATTGAAATTATATTATTACAAAAATTAAAGGAAAAAATAAAGGAAGGAAGGTGGTATCAAGGGAGGGAGAGTGGGAAGTATGGTTTATCTTAGAATTCTACCTATGAAGGCCGGCTCCGCGGCTTACTAGGCTAATCCTCCGCCTGCGGCACCAGCACCCAAGTTTCTAATCCCGGTCAAGGCGCCGGATTCTGTCCCGGCGGCCCCTCTTCCAGTCCAGTTCTCTGCTGTGGCCTGGGAGTGCAGTGGAGGATGGCCCAAGTCCTTGGGCCCTGCACCCACATGGGAGACCAGGAGAAGCACCTGGCTCCTGCCTTCGGATCAGCGCGGTGCGCCGGCTGCAGCACACCAGCCCCAGCGACTACTGGGGGATGAACCAACGGAAAAAAAAAGAAGAGCTTTCTGTCTCTCTCTCACTCACTGTCCATTCTGTCTGTCCAAAAAAAAAAAAAAAAAAGAATTGTACCTATGGAATCTGTTCTTTTTTATATTTACTAATTTTTTTGAAAGTCAGAGTTACAGAGAGAGAGAGGTATTCCATCTGCTGATAAATTCCCCAAGCAGTCACATTGGCTAGAGCTAAGCCAGGCTGAAGTCATGAGCCATCTGGATCTCCCATATGGGTTGCAGGGGTACAAGCATTTGGGCCATGTCCGCTGCTTTTCCAAGGCCATTAGCAGGGAGCTGGATCGGAAATGTAGCAACCAGGACATGAACTGGCACCCATATGGGATGCCAGCATCACAGGCAGCAGCTTTACCTACTACTCTGCAATGCTGGCACCTGTTCTCCTTATATTAATAAAATTTTTAAATGCCAAAAACACAAAAAGGAAATAGAGTAGATGGGACTCAAATTGGCACTCTCACATAAGATACCAGCATTGCAAGTAATGGCATAACCTTCTGTACCACAAGACAAGTCCCTACAATACAAATTTAAAAGAATAGGAATAATAAAGGCTGGCGCCGCGGCTCAATAGGCTAATCCTCCACCTACGGCACTGGCACACCGGGTTCTAGTCCTGGTCAGGGCACCGGATTCTGTCCCGGTTGCCCCTCTTCCAGGCCAGCTCTCTGCTGTGGCCCGGGAGTACAGTGGAGGATGGCCCAAGTGCTTGGGCCCTGCACCCCATGGGAGACCAGGAGAAGCGCCTGGCTCCTGGCTTCGGATCAGCGCGATGCGCTGGCCGCGGCGGCCATTGGAGGGTGAACCAACGGCAAAGGAAGACCTTTCTCTCTGTCTCTCTCTCTCACTGTCCACTCTGCCTGTTAAAAAAAAAGAATAGGAATAATAATATTTCTGACCACAATACAATAAATCAATAACAAAAACTTTGGAAATAAATACATGGAAATTAACTTTCTCATGGACAACCAGTGGATCAAGGAAGACCCATACCTATTCAATAATGAATCATGAAGAAATAGAATTTCTAAACAGACCAATATGAAATAAGTAAAACTGAAAATCAGCAATAAAAACTCTAATGCTAATGAAAAGTTCAGGATCAAATGGCTTCACTGCTGATTTCTTCCAATTGTTTAAAGAATAATTATCAGCAGTCCTTCTTAAATTATTTTTAAAATGGAAAAGGAGGAAGTTATTCCAAATTCATTATTTTGTATTGATAATAATTTTTGTTAATATTTCAATGATAGCAAATGAAGGCTGTCTAAAGTTGAATAAAATAGGGCTAACAATAAAGAAAGTAAGGATAAATACAGTTCCAGTCAATATGATTTTAATTCTTTCCCTTGAGTGTCTCCTGTAGAAGTATTACAAAAGAAAGTGATAGTTAAAGTAGATCAAACAATGTTTATTAATATAAAGGGAACAAATTTCTTGTATTTCATAGACACAGTTATAAAAAGATAGCCGTATTTCCCACCTTCCCTCTTTTCCTCAGTCCTTTCTCCTTCCTTCCTTTCTTTTTTTCTTTAATTTTTTGATAACATAATTTCAATTTACTTTACAATAATAGGCTTAATGCAATACTAACCATAATGTCCAACAAGTAACAATTAGAAAGATTGCTGTTCCACAATAATATAGACAAGCATTGCAACCAATAGTCAAATCATAAGCTGTCAGTTTTATTTTATACTTTCCTTTGTATTCTTTAGAAAGTACCACATGTCAGAGAAAACATTTGATGTTTATTTTTGGGGGTCTGGCTTATTTCACTAAAAATAATAGTCTCCAATTGCATCCATTTTGTTGTAAAAGACAAGATTTCATTCTTTTTTATGTTTGAGCAGTATTCCATTGGGTATATGGAATACCATGTCCTCTTTATCCAGTCATTAGCTGATGGACATCTAGGTTGATTCTATATCTTATCTGTTGTGAATTGAGCTGCTATAAACATGGAGAGGGTTGAAATAACTCTTTCATATAATGATTGCATTTCCTTCCCAGGAGTGGAATGGCTGTATTATACAGTAGATCTATTTTCAGAGCTCTGAGGAATCTCCATACTGCCATCCATAACAGTTGTACTAGTTTACATTCCTACCAACTGTGTATTAGGGTACCTCTTTCCCCACATCCTTGCCAGCACTTATTATTTTTTTCTTTTTGGATGAACTCCATTCTAATTGGTTGAGGTGAAACCCCACTGTGGTTTTTATTTTAATTTCCCTGAAGGCTAGTGATCCTGAGCATTTTTTCCTGTGTCATGGCCATTTCTATTTCATCCTTTGAAAAATGCCAAATTCATTCTATGAGGTCAGTATTACCTTGCTACCAAAACCAGGATGAAACAACAAGAAAGAAAGCTACAGGCCAATGTCCTTGGTAAACATAAATGTAAAATGCCTCAACAAAATATTAACAAATTGAATACATCAATGATTGAAAACTATTATTTACCATGGTAAAGTGGGATTAATCATGAGGATGCAAAGATGGTTCAACACAGTCAAATCAATAAATGTGATACATCACATTAAATGAATGACCAAAATCACACACTCAGTAGACAGAGAAAAGGGATGTAATAAAATTCAACATCTTTTCATGATTAAAAACCTCTGAATAAATTACTTATAGAGAGAGCATACCTCTACATAATAGAGGTCATTTGTAAGAAGCCAACGTATAATATATTGTATGGGAAAAAGCAGAAGTCTTTAAGATCTAGAACAAGACAAGGATGGACACTTTCAGCACTTTCATTCTACATAGTACTAGAAGTTCTAGCCTGAAGAATTAGGCAAGAGAAAGAAATAAAAGGCATATAAATCAGAAAAGAGGAATAAAATTATCACTGTTTACAGACAGCATGATTTTTTTTAAACTTTTATTTAATAAATATAAATTTCCAAAGTACAGCTTATGGATTACAATGGCTTTTTCCCTCCCATAACTTCCCTCCCACCCACAACCCTCCCATCTCCCGCTCCCTCTCCCCTTCCATTCACATCAAGATTCATTTTCAATTCTCTTTATATACAGAAGATCGATTTAGTATATATTAAGTAATGATTTCAACAGTTTGCATCCACACAGAACATAAAGTGTAAAATACTGTTTGAATACTAGTTATAGCATTAAATCACAATGTACAGCACATTAAGGACAGAGATCCTACATGAAGAGTAAGTGCACAGTGATTAAGGTCTAAGAGTCAAAGAGATCACATAAACAAGACTAGTGTCTGCTAATACTAACTGATAGATTTAAAAAGGGAGAGAAATATCCAACACGGGAAGTGGGTTACACAGCAGACTCATAGAATGGCAGATGTCCTGGTGGAAACCGCGAATGTTTTAGACCATTCATCACTGTTGATGTACAATGTAATACTTTATCCATTTTAGTATTTTTTTTGTTCTAGTACTATTGGTTGAACTCTGTAATTAACACACAATTATTCTTAGGTGTTTAAATTTTAACTAACAAGTGATCCCTGTTAGGAATTTGGAAAGCATTATGCTGAGTGAAATAAGCCAGTCCCAAAGGGCCAAATCCCATATGTTCTCCCTGATCGGTGACAACTAACTGAGCACCAAAAAGGAAACCTGTTAAAGTGAAAAGAACACTATGAGAAACGGTGACTTGATCAGCCCTCGCCCTGACTGTTGATGAACAACTTAATATGTTATCCCTCTTAGTATTTTTTTTGTTTGTTCTACTTAATACTTTTGGTTGAATACTGTAATCAATACACAGTTATTCTCAAGTGTTGAAACTTAACTGAAAAGTGATCACTGTTAAATATAAGAGTGGGAATAAGAGAGGGAGGAGATGTGCAATTTGGGACATGCTCAAGCTCACTTACCTCAAACGGTAGAGTTAGAAACATACCAGGGGATTCCAGTTCAATCCCATCAAGGTGGCATGTACCAATGCCATATCACTAGTTCCGGTGATCAATTTCTGTTCACAATTGATCATAATGATAGGACTAAGAACCAAAGGGATCACATAAACAAGAATAGTGTCTGCAAATACTAGCTGATAGAATAAAAATGGAGAGAACGATCCAACTTGGGAAGCGAGATACACAGCAGACCTATAGAATGGCAGATGTCCTACAGCACTCTGGCCTCAGAATCAGCCCTTAAGGCATGTGGATCCAGCTGAAAAGCCCATGAGAGTATTTCAGGCATGGAAAGCCAAGACACTCTGGCAAAAAAAACAAAAACAAAAACAAAAACAAAAAAACCTAAATGAAAGATCACCGCGAGTGAGATCCCAGTGGAAAGAACAGGTCATCAAAGAAGGAGGTACCTTTCTCTGAAGGGAGTAGAGAACTTCCACTTTGACCATGGCCTTGTCTAAATATGATCAGAGTCAGTGAACTCAGGGGACTTCCATAGCCTTGGCAGCTCATGACAAGAGCCTAGGGTGATTACTGAGGCCATAAACAAGAGTGTCAATTTGTTAAGTCAACAACAGGAGTCACTGTGCACTTACTCCTCATGTAGGATCTCTGTCCTTTGTGTGCTGTACATTGAGATTTAATGCTATAACTAGTACTCAAACAGTTTTTTCATTTTATGTTTCTGTGTGGGAGCAAACTGTTGAAATCTTTACTTAATGTATGCTAAACTGATCTTCTGTATATAAAGAGAATTAAAAATGAATCTTGATGTGAATAGAAGGGGAGAGGGAGTGGGAAAGGGGAGGGTTGCGGGTAGGAGGGACGTTATGGGGGGGAAGCCATTGTAATCCATAAGCTGTACTTTGGAAATTTATATTCATTAAATAAAAGTTAAAAAAAAGAATGGCAGATGTCCCAAACAGCACTCTGGCCTCAGAATCAGCCCTTAAGGCATTCGGATCTGGCTGAAGAGCCCATGTCAGTATTTTAGGCATGGAAAGCCAAGACACTCTGGAAAAAAAAAAAAAAACCAGAGAGAACCTAAATAAAAGATCTCTGCAAGTGAGATCGCAGTGGAAAGAACAGGTCATCAAAGAAGGAGGTACCTTTCTCCGAAGGGAGGAAACGACTTCCACTTTGACTATGACCTTATCTAAATAAGATCAAAGTCAGTGAACTCAAAAGGCTTCCATAGCCTTGGCAGCTCATGACAAGAGCCTAGGGTGATTACTGATGCCATAAACAAGAGTGTCAATTTGTTAAGTCAACAACAGGAGTCACTGTGCACTTACTCCTCATGTAGGATCTCTGTCCATAATGTGCTGTACATTGTGATTTAATGCTATAACTAGTACTCAAACAGTATTTTATACTTTATGTGCTGTGTGGATACAAACTGTTGAAATCTTTATTTAATATATACTAAATCGATCTTCTGTATATAAAGATAATTGAAAATGAATCTTGATGTGAATGGAAGGGGAGAGGGAGCGGGAGATGGGAGGGTTGTGGGTGGGAGGGAAGTTATGGGAGGGAAAAAGCCATTGTAATCCATAAAGTGTACTTTGGAAATTTATATTTGCTAAATAAAAGTTAAAAATAAGAAAATACATACTGTGTTCATGGATTTGAAAAAATTTATATTGTTAAAATATGCATATTACTAAAACAGAGTTTTATATTCAATGTAGTCCCTATAAAAAAATCCCAGTGACATTTTTCACAGAACTAGAAAAAAAATTACTAAAATTTGTGTAGAAAAAAGACCCCAAGTAGCCAAAGAAAGCTAGAGTGAAAAACAAAGCAGAAGAATTACACTGCCTTTGAAATATATTACAAAGCTACAGTAATTAAAACAACATTATATTGACACATAGTCAGACCCTCCATCAGTAAAGTAGAACAGAGACCTTAGAAATGAACCTGCATATTTACAGTCAATTAACTTTTGACAAAGGTGCTAAGAGTATACATTAGAAAAAAGATGGTCTTTTTGACAAATGTTTCTAGGAAAATTGGATATCTGTAGGCAGAAGGAAACTAGACCTCTATCTCTCACCATGTATAAAACTTAACTCAAATAAAGACCTAAGTGTAGTAGCTGAAATTATAAAACTAGAAGAAAATATAGGGACATTTAACTTAAGCGCATTGGAATTGGTAAATATTTTATGAATAAAACACAAAATCACAGGAAACAAAGCAAAAATAGAAAATGGAAAACAATGGAAACGTACTTAATGAAATAAGCCAGTCCAAAAAGGCGAATACCATATGTTTTACCTGAACTGTGGTGACTAATAGAGTACTGAAAAGGTACTGTATAGGAGTGAAATTGACATTTTGAGATTCAATGATTGTTTACAGCCCTTGTCTTCATTATTGAAGAACAGTGCTTTTTTTTCCTTCATACTATTTGTTGAACTCTTTACTTAGTGTAGGATTACTCTTATGAGTATAAAGTTAACTTTAAATAGATCTTTATAAAAATTATGAGTGGGAACAGGAGAAGGAGGATGAAGAAGGGTGGGAATGTGTGTGGGAGGGAGGGTAGGGTTGGAAATATCACTATGTTCCTGAATCTTTATATAGGAAATACATGAAATTTGTATATATTAAATAAAATTTAAAATGAAACAACATAAACAAAAAAAAAGAGTGAAGAGATAACCTACAGTATAGGGAAAATATTTGCAATCTGCATATTGAACAAAGGATTAATATCCAGAATATAAAAGAATCTAAATTGAATTTCAATGAAACAATGGAATTAAAAACTGGGCAGTAGATATAAACAGGAATTTCTCAAAGGAAAATACAAATGGTCAACAGGTACATGAAAAAATGTTCAACATCACTAATCATCAGGTAAATGCAAATCAAAACTAAAAGGAGATATAATCTCACTGCAGTTAGATTGGCTATTATCAAAAAGACTAAAGATAGCAAGTATGTGAACAAAAGATAACAACTGCACATGGTTGTCTCTGTGAATGGAAATTATTATAGTCGTGTAAAACAGTATAGCGTTTCCTCAGAAAACTAGCAGTAGAACTACCATTAAGTCCAGTAATCCCACTACTGGGCATACACCCGAAGGGAAGGAAATCAGTCTGCACTCCTGTATTTACTAGAGCACTATTTACAATAATCTAAATTACCAAATTTGAATGTGTAACAAAGAATATTCACAAATATAGAAGATCTACTGAGCATTCAGCTTTTTTTAAAAGACCATTTATTTATTTGAGATGTAGAGTTACAGACAGAGAGAGGGAGAGAAAGAGAGAAAGGTCTTCCATTTGCTGATTCACTCCCCAAATGGCTGCAACAGTCGGAGCTGAGCCGATCCCACTCCAGGGGCCAGGAGCTTCTGGGTCTCCCACACAGGTGCAGGGACCCAGAGACTTAGGCCATCTTCCACTACTTTCCCAGGCAATAGCAGAGAGCTGGATTAGAAGTGGAGCATCCAGGACTTGAATCAGTGCCTATATGGGATGCTGGTGCTGAGTGTTAGTTTTTTGCTACTATTCCATCCCTTCTATCATGTTTAGATATAGAAACTAAAAATGTACTCTACTATCCCTCTGCTTTTCTGTCTTTGAACTGGTCATAAAAAAGTTCTCTGAGCAGGTGTACTTTGCCTGATAACAGCTAAGAACCTTATCTGAGAAGGAGTCAACCACTAAGAACCTTATCTGAGAAGGAGTCTTGCTCCATATCTGGGAGGAAAGAATGCTGTACAGTGAGGCCAAGAGGAATCTGAACATGCAGGCCTCTCTGGGCTTCCTTCTTACAGCATTATATCATACTGGTTTTGTGCAATCACATTTCTATGCAGCTGTCCATGCTTTGATCATGCACATGCAATGAAGTCTCCATTAAAAAAATCCAAACTACGGGTTTTGGCACACTTACAAATAGCTGATCACACTGAAAAGTTCCTGGAGGGCAGTGCACTCAGAAAGGGCATGAAAGCACCACCTGCCTTCTCCAAACCTCTGCCTGTGTACCTCTTCACTTGTATGTGTTTTAATATACTTTATAATGAACCAGTGAATATAAAAAAGAAGTGAAAACAACCTTAGTGTGCCAATACTGACGAATATGTAATAAAGTGTGGTGTATTTACTCAAATGGAAAACTACTCACCTAAGAAATGGTGAAGTCTTGTCATTTGCAATTACTGAATGCAACTGGAAGTCTTTATATTCAGTGACATATACCAAGCACAGAAAGACAAGTATCACATGATGCCACTCATATGTAAAGTCTCTTAAAAGAGGTGATGTTATAGAAGTTAAAAGTGTAATGGTACTTACCAGGGGTTGACAAATGAAGTGGGATAGATGGATATGGAAAAATGTGTACTAAGTTATAACTAGATATGAGTAAGAACTTTTGGGTTCTGTTGCACAGTAGGATAAGTAACAGTAGCAGTAATGTTCTACTAGAGAAATGTACTAGTAGAGAAAAAAATCCTAGAAGATATGGTTTTAGATGTTTTCACCTTAACAAAATGTTATACATTGGAGGAGATAAATGCATTCAACGTGATTGGACATTCCACAATGTATACATGTATTGAGACATAGCATGATACCCCATAAATATTTATAATTCTTATATGTCTATTATATTTTAAAGTTAAAAAATAAAATAAAATTTGTGGGATACAACAAAAGCTCTAAAATGAAAATGTATAGCCTTGAATATTATATTAAACAGGACTAAAAAGTGATGAACTAAGTTTTCAAAGTACCAAACTAACAAATGAAAAGCATATTAAACTGAAAGAATTATGAGAGAGGCAGCTGTAAAGTTAGAAGACATCAATGAAATGGAAAAGTGACAGACAATAAAAATTAGCACAGGCAAATGTTATTTCCTGTAAGGATTAATTTCTAAAGCCTTGGGGAGACTAATTGAAAATGAAAACACAAACTACCAATAGCAGAAATGTCAAAAAGAACATTAACAGAGATGTTATACACATTAACAGGATAAATAAGCAACTCTAGAGTAATATTTGAAAGCTACCCAGAAATGGCCAACTTTCTTGAAAAACTCAATTTACCAAAACCAGCATGGGAAGAAATTAAAATATAAATAGGCTTATCCTACAAATTAAATAAGTTGAATTCATAACTTGAAACTTTCTCACATTACCACTCTACTTCCAGAGTGCTTCATTTAAAAATATTTAATACAGAAATAATATCAATGTTATACATTTAAAAAAGAATATAGTAATAGAGGAAGCTGTGAGGTATTAGAGAACTCCTATACTACTTCCTATTTTTGTTTTGCAAATTTTAGGCTACCCTGAAATAAAAAGTTAGAAAAATCAAAAAGAAAATAGAAGACAGAGGAATCTGTTGTTATTTGGTTTATGGAGCAAGCTAATTCTGACAAGAAATCTGAGAAGGACATTGAAAGAACTACAAATACTCATCCATGAACAGAGAAGTGTTTTTGATTTTAGTTAATCTATTCAAGCAATATATAAAATAATATGATCATTAATAAGCTTGAATCAACATTGAAAAATCATAAAATAAAAAGTAAAATCATATAATAATTTAACTGATAAAGTGAGAAAATTGGATAACATTCCAGCATACATTTTATATTAATTATTTATTTGGAGTCAGAGAAATAGAATGAGAGAGCTTCTATCCACTGATTCACTCACTAAATGTACGTAACAGCCAGGGCTGAGCCAGTGCCCACACCAACAGCTGATTATGGAGACTATTGGTCCAAAACCTTTAGAGATGATGTTTAGGTTAGAATCTGGAGGCCAGAAACTCTTGAAGTGATGTGCTAGTAAGAGACCAAAGGTCAGCAGGCACAATAGGACCAGGAAGAATTGATGTTCCAGTCTGAAGTCTTTTATTTGGGAGAGTGTCAACATTTTGTACCATTCAGGTCTTCAAGTAACTTCAAGTCCATGTACATTAAAGATTACAAACTGCTTCACTTTTTATATGGATTTCAATGTTAAGCTAATCCACAAAAGTCTCATGGAAATATCCAAAACAATGTTCGACTAACCTTTTGGGTGCCCTGTGGCCCAATAAAGGTGACATATAAAATTAAGCATCACAAGTGGTAAACTAATAGGGGACAAAATTGTAAATATTATTAAAATAAATCAAAACCTATATAACACTCATAGTTAGAAATAAGTTTACAATCGGTGTGTATAATTGATAAACTGAAAAATATTGCAGAAAAAACTTTAAAACTCAGAAACTTCTGCACACACTCAACAAAATGAAGAAGGAACTGACAGAATGGGAGAAAATATTGCAAACTATCCATCTGATAAGGGATTAATATCCATTATATCTAAGGAGCTCAAAAACTCAACAGCAACAAAGCAAACAATCCAGTAAAGAAATGGAAAGGGATGTGAACAGCCACTTTTCAAAGGATGACATACAAATGGCCAACAGACACAGGGAAAATGCTCAGCATCAAGAAACATCAGGAAAATGCAAATAATAAACACAGTGAGGTTCTACCTCACCCCAGTTAGAATAGCTATCATGCAAAAATCAAAAAACAATAACTGCTGATGAGGATGTGGGGGAAAAGATACCCTAACACAGTGTTGGTGGGAATGTAGATAGTACAACTTTTAGGTAAGAGAGTATGGAGATTCCTCAGAAATCTGAAAATAGATCTACCACATGACCCAACAATTCCACTCCTGAGAATTTATCAAAAGGAAATGAAATCAGCGTATGAAAGAGTTGTTTGCACCCCTATTTATAGCAGCTCAATTCATAGTAGCTAAGATATAGAATTAATCCAGATATCCATCAACTGATGTCTGCATAAAGAAAATATGGTATAGGTACACAATGGAATATTACTCAGCCATGAAAAACAGTGGTCTATTTTTCATTCCTAGAACATTATAGTTAGTAGCGTATTAAGCTCATGATTATAAAGTAATCTGAAAGTATATTATTTGGGCCAGCTCTGTGGCATAGCAGGTAAAGCTGCCACCTGCAATGCCAGCATCTCATATGGGTTCTGCTTCGATTCCCAGCTGCTCCACTTCTGATCCAGCTCCCTGCTAATGTGCATGGGTAAGCAGCACAGGATGGCCCAAGTACTTGGGCCCCTGGATCCATGAGGGAGATCCAGATGAAGCGCTTGGCTCCTGGCTTTGGCTTAGCCTCAGCCTGGGCCATTGCAGCCATTTGGGGAATCAACCAGCAGATGGAAATCTCTCTCTCTCTCTCTCTCTCTCTCTCTCTCTCTCTCCCGGTGTGTGTGTGTCTCCCTTTTTCTCTGTGACCCCAACCTTCAAATAAGTTGATAAATCTCTTTTAAAAATGTATGCTATTCCCTAAATTGCCGGCGCCGCGGCTCACTAGGCTAATCCTCCGCCTAGCGGCGCCGGCACACCGGGTTCTAGTCCCGGTCGGGGCGCCGGATTCTGTCCCGGTTGCCCCTCTTCCAGGCCAGCCCTCTGCTGTGGCCCGGGAGTGCAGTGGAGGATGGCCCAGGTGCTTGGGCCCTGCACCCCATGGGAGACCAGGAAAAGCACCTGGCTCCTGGCTCCTGCCATCGGATCAGCGCGGTGCGCTGGCCGCAGCGCGCCGGCCGCGGCGGCCATTGGAGGGTGAACCAACGGCAAAAGGAAGACCTTTCTCTCTGTCTCTCTCTCTCACTGTCCACTCTGCCTGTCAAAAAAAAAAAAAAAAAATGTATGCTATTCCCTAAATTAAAGGAAAGAAAAGAAGGAAGGAGGGAGGATTGAAGAAGGGAGTAGAAAGGGACCTGTGGTTATCTTCTTAGAATTTTATCTATGAAATACATGAAATCTGTTCTTTTTATATTAATAAAAAATTTAAAAAAATTTAAAACTCTCCAAGTAATTAAAAAATATACTATGTTCATGAGTTTAAAAAGCCAATAAGGGGGGTCGGCGCCATGGCTCCCTTGGTTAATCCTCCACCTGCGGCACCGGCATCCCATATGGGCACCAGTTCTAGTCCCGGTTGCTCCTCTTCTAGTCCAGCTCTCTGCTGTGGCCCAGGAAGGCAGTGGAGGATGGCCCAAGTGCTTGGGCCCGCATCGGAGGCCAGGAGAAAGCACCTGGCTTCAGATAGGCGCAACTCCGTCCTTTGTGGCCATTTGGGGAGTGAACCAATGGAAGGGAGACAATTCTCTCTGTCTCTCACTCTTGCTGTCTGTAATTCTACCTGTAATTCTACCAAGTAAACAATATAAAAAAAAAGAGTCAATAATGTTTGAAAAATGTAACTCTAGGGACTGGTGCTGTGGTGCAGTGGGTTAACGCCCTGGCCTCAGGTGCCGGCATCCCATATGGGCTTCACTTCCTATCCAGCTCTCTTTATGGCCTGGGAAAGCAGTAGAAGTTGGCTCAAGTCCTTGGGCTCCTACACCTACCTGTGTGGGAGACCTGGGAGAAGCTCTTGGCTCCTGGCTTCAGATCAGAACAGCTTCGGCCATTGTGGCCAGTTGGGGAGTGAACCAGTAGATGGAAGACCTCTCCCCACCCCCACCCCCCGCCTCTCCTCTCTCTGTGTAACTCTGACTTTCAAATAAATAAATATATCTTTAAAAATATTCACCTCTAAACTTAATACTTTACTTGTAAGTCAGTTTTTTCTTTTTTTTTCTTTCTTTTTTTTTTTTTTTTTTTTTTTTTTTTTTTTTGCCAGGCAGAGTGGACAGTGAGACAGAGACAGAGAGAAAGGTCTTCCTTTTGCCGTTGGTTCACCCTCCAATGGCTGCCGTGGCCAGCGCGTTGTGGCCGGCGCACCGCACTGATCCAATGGCAGGAGCCAGGTGCTTCTCCTGGTCTCCCATGGGGTGCAGGGCCCAAGCACTGTACTCCCGGGCCACAGCAGAGAGCTGGCCTGGAAGAGGGGCAACTGGGACAGAATCCGGTGCCCCGACCGGGACTAGAACCCGGTGTGCCAGCGCTGCAAGGCGGAGGATTAGCCTAGCGAGCCACGGCACCGGTCGTAAGTCAGTTTTTTGTTACTGCAACAAAATACTAGAGACAACTAACTTTATAAAGATGAGGTGTAGGGGCCGGCACTGTGGCACAGTGGGTTAAGCCACTGTGTTCAGCACTGGAATCCCATATGGGCACGAGATCGAGTCCTGGCTGCTCCACTTCCCATCCAGCTCTTTGCTATGGCCTGGGAAACCACAGAGGATGGCCCAAGTGCTTTTTAAGAAAAGGTGTATTAAGCTCGTAATTTTGTATGTTCAAGTCCAAGATCAGGCAGCCCATTGATCTGGAGTCTTATGATGGCAGTGGCTTACAAGGTTGGAGTGCATGAATAGGAAGGATCACATGCTAAACGAGGGAGCAGAGAGAAACTGCAGGGGTCCAAACACAAGCTTTTAGCAGAACCCTCTTGTGAGAACTCAATAAACCACATGAGAACTCCCTTCCAAGGGCACCCCTTCCATCATGATTGAAGAGTCTCTGTACATGCTCCTCTTTGAGGTGGCATGTACCAATGCCATCTCACTAGTCCCTGTGATCAATTTCTGTTCACAATTGATCATAATGATAGGACTAAGAACCAAAGGGATCACATAAACAAGAATAGTGTCTGCAAATACTAGCTGACAGAATCAAAAAGGGAGAAAATGATCCAACATGGGAAGTGAGATACACAGCAGACCCATAGAATGGCAGATGTCCTAAACAGCACTCTGGCCTCAGAATCAGCCCTTAAGGCATGCGGATCCGGCTGAAATGCCCATGAGAGTATTTCAGGCATGGAAAGCCAAGACACTCTGCGGAAAAAAAAAAAAAAAAAAAAAAAACCTAAATGAAAGATCTCTGTGAGTGAGATCCCAGTGGAAAGAACAGGTCATCAAAGAAGGAGGTACCTTTCTCTGAAGGGAGGAGAGAACTTCCACTTTGACCATGGCCTTGTCTAAATATGATCAGAGTCAGTGAACTCAGGGGGCTTCCATAGCCTTGGCAGCTCATGACAAGAGCCTAGGGTGATTACTGATGCCATAAACAAGAGTGTCAATTTGTTAAGTCAACAACAGGAGTCACTGTGCACTTACTCCTCATGTAGGATCTTTGTCCTTAGTGTGCTGTACATTGAGATTTAATGCTATAACTAGTACTCAAACAGTATTTTTCACTTTATGTTTCTGTGTGGGAGCAAACTGTTGAAATCTTTACTTAATGTATGCTAAACTGATCTTCTGTATATAAAGAGAAATGAAAATGAATCTTGATGTGAATGGAAGGGGAGAGGGAGTGGGAAAGGGGAGGGTTGCGGGTGAGAGGGACGTTATGGGGGGGAAGCCATTGTAATCCATATTCTGTACTTTGGAAATTTATATTCATTAATAAAAGTTTGAAAGCAAAAAAAAAAAAAAAGGTTCTCAAAAATAGTACCACCTTAAACACCATGCCTTTAACTCATGGGCCTTTGGGAGATATTCAAACTAGTATCCAAACCATAGAATTCCATCTGTTACCTCCAAAGTTCCATTCCCATCTCACAATGCAAAATGTATTCATTCTATCCCCCAAGAATCCCAAAGCCTTAATGTTCCAGCACTGCTCAAAAGCCCAAGTCCAACATCTGAGACTCAAGACAAACTCCCTTGACTGTGAGTCCCTGTAAAACTTTTTAAAAAGTTACATACTTCTTTTTTTAAAAGATTTATTATTTATTTATTTGAAAGAGTTACAGAGAGAGAGGAGAGGCAGAGAGAGAGGGAGGTCTTCCATCAGCTGGTTCACTCCCCAGTTGGCTGCAAAAGCCAAAGCTGTGCCGATCCAAAGCCAGGAGCCAGGAGCTTCTTCTGGGTCTCACACGCAGGTGCAGGGGCCCAAGGCCAAGGACTTGGGCCATCTTCTACTGCTTTTCCTGGCCATAGCAGAGAGCTGGGTAGAAAGTGGGATGCCGGCGCCTCAGGCCAGGGCGTTAACCCACTGTGCCACAGCATCAGCCCCAAAAGTTACATACTTCTAAGATACAATGACAGGACAGGCAGAGGGTGTACATGTAATTTCCAATCAGACCAAAGCAAGAGACAAAGCAACATGGGGCAAACATTCAATATAAACTTCAGATCTAGTATCCAGGCACACCAGGGTGGAATATGAGCTCCCAAAGGTTTGGGCAGCCCAACCTCATAGAGGTAGAGAGAGAGAAGTGGGGAGAGAGGGGAAAGAGAGAGAGAGAGAGAGAGAGAGAGAGAGAGAGAGAGAGAGAGAGAAGAAGAAGAAGAAGGAGGAGGAGGAGGAGGAGGAGGAGGAGGAGGAGGAGGAGGAGGAGGGGAGGGGAGGGGAGGGGAGAGGGGAGGGGAGGGGAGAGGGTGGATAGGGGAGCGGAGGGCAGGGGAAGGGAGAGGAACAGAGAGGAATGGAGAGGAATGGAGAGGAGAGGAGATGAGATGAGATTTAGGGTTAGAACCAGAGAGCAGGAATGTAATCCAGCTGTTCTGCATGGTAGCCATCCCTATCACCTCCTAGAATCTGCACAGTCAGGAAGCTAGGGTCAGGAGCCAGAACCAAGAATTAAATGCAGGCATTCTAATGTGGGATGTAGGCATCTTAACCACCCCATCCCAGGCTTTCCTTTGGTAACTTGGTGAAAGAAATTGTGACCCCACAACTCTTGTATTCTCCTAGTCAGCAAAGTCAGTATCATGTGGATGATGCCAAAACCTGTTGGCAGCATGAGCTACACCTGGGCCCCACTGAACCATGCTGCAACTGTGGAATGCTTCACCCCCTGAATGTCCCCAAGGTGGTCTTGTACAAGCCTATGGAAATTTCACCAGGATTCCATGAAATGGGGCTTCTGACAACTGTGGGTGTTTTGGGGGGTTGCTGCATCAAAGATTTCTGGGATGTCCTCAAAACCCTTCTTCCAGTATTTTGCCGATTATCACATGGCTCCCATTTACTCTTTAGGAAGCAGTTTCTCCATCACTCTCCCGTTCAGAGTATGCTATTTCTTCTCTCCATCTTGGGACAGGCTGTAAATTTTCCAAATGTTTCTGATTTTCTCATTTTGCTCATGACTCTTACTGCAAGACTTACTAAAGCTGGCCAGTAACATCCATGGCTCAGTCCGGATCCTTTGCTCTTTTGAAATCTGTTCTGCCAAATAAATTATTCTATCATCATTAAGTCTGGCCTCCCACAAAGCCTCAGGGCATGGACACAATACAAACAGGTTCTTTTTGCCTCTGTACAACAAGAGTGGCCTTTCATCCAATGCCCAATAGAAACCTCATTTCCAGTTTAAAACCTTTTTGTCTTTGCTTGTTTATTTAAAAATTACTAGTAATAATTTTACATGTTTATGGGTTATAGTATGACATTTCAATACATTTATATAATATGCACCAATCAAACCAGGGTAATCAATATTTCCCCTTATCTGACATTGCTCTATAGTTATAGCCCTGGTGCTCCTTTCTTCTATTTATTCATAAAATATATACTAAGTTATTATGGAATATAGTGCTACTGTGTAACACCAGGAACTTATTCCTTCAATCTAACTCTGATATGATATCCTTCATTCAAACATTCTCCAGCCTTCCCTTCCCAGCCTCTAGTAATCAACATCCTGTGCAACTCTGACTTTCAAATAAATAAATAAATCTTAAAAAAAAGAGAGAACACACATGCGCGCACACACACACACACACACACACACACACAGATCATCCATTCCCCAAATGGCTGCAATGGTCAGGAATGGGCCAGGTTGAAACCAGGAGCCAGGAGCTTCATCTGAGTCTCCCACATGGGTGCAGGGGCTCAAGGACATGGGCCATCTTCTGCTGCTTTCCCAGGCACATTAACAGGGAGCTGCATTGGAAGTGGAGAAACCAGGGCTTGAATCGGTACCCATAAGGGATGCCAACATTGCAGGTGGAGGCTTTAAATACTGTGTCACAATACTGGCCCCCATGCCCATTTATTCACTGAATTGATTGTCATTTTGTTGTTGATTTTTAAATTCCTTATCTATATTCTGGATATTAATCCTTTGTCAGATAAATATCTTTCAAATAACTTATCCCATTCTGATGATTGTCACTTTACCCTGTTAATTGCTGTGCAGGAGCCACTTAGTTTAATGCAAGTTCATTTGTTTTTTTGCTTTTGTGACCTGTGATTTTGTGGTCTTAACCAGAAAACCACTGCCTATGCCACTACACTGAATTTCACTCCCTATAATTTCTTCTTATAGCTTCACAGTTTTGAGTCCTACACTTATATCTTTAATACATTTTAAGTTTAATTTTGTGCAGGGTGAAAGTAGGAGTGTGACTCTTTCATATGCAAAAGCATATATTCCGTTTTCCCAGTACAATTTGTTGAAGAAGCTCTTTTCTCCAGGATATGTCTTTAGCTCCTTTGTCAAAGGTAAGTTCATTAATTGCTTGGCTTTCTATTTCATTCCATTTTGTATAAATCTGTTTAATGCCAATGCCATACTATTTTGGTTACAATAGCTCTAGAGTATGTTTTGAAATCCAGAATTGTGATGCCTCCAGCTTTGCTCTTTTTGTTCAAGATTGCTTTGAATATTTAGTCTTTAGTGTTTCTATATGCATTTTAGGATTGTTTAATCTAGTTTGGTGAAGGATGCTATTGGTACTTTGGTGGGGATTACAATGAAGTCATAAGTCACTTTGGGTAATATAAACTTTTTAACAACATTAATTCTTCCAATTCATGAACACTGGGAGTTTTTCCATTTTTGTATCCCTGGGTCAATTTCTTTTTTTAAAAGATATAGTTTATTTATTTCAAAATCAGAATGACAGGCAGAAAGGGATCTTCCATCCACTAGTTCACTTCCCAGATGGCCACAGACTTCCAGGGCTGGGCCAAGCTGAAGCCAGGAGCCTGGAATTCCATCTGGGTCTCCCATGTGGGTGGCAGGAGCTCAAGAAATTGGGACATATTCTGCTGCTTTCCCAAGCACTTTAACAGGAAGCTGGACCAGAAGAAGAGCAGCTAGGCCTCAAACTGGTTTGATATGGGATGCCATTGTCACAGGCAGCAACTTAACTACTGCACCACAATGCCAACCACCTTGGTCAATTTCTTTCATAAATGTTTTTAATTTTCCTTGTAGAAATATTTCAGAGATTTGGTTAAATTTATTCCAAATTGAGCTGGGAACTCAATTTATGTGCAGCTATTGTGAGTGAGATTGCACTTATAATTTATTTCCCAAATAGTTCATTGTTGGTGTATAAAAATGGTATTGATTTTTGTTTGTTTGTTTATTGATTTTATATCCTGAAACTTTGCTGAATTCATTTATAAGTTCTTATAGTCTCTTGAAGAAATATTTCATTTCTTTCTATATATAGAAATTTCATCTGCAAACAGGAGTAGTTTGACTTCTTCCTTTCCTGTTTTCATGCCTTTATTTATTTATTTCTCTTGCCTAATTTCCCCAGCTAAAATTTGCAATAATATATTGAATAGAATGTTCTATGTGCTGATGAAAAAAATGTGTACTTTTCAGCTGTTGAATGGAATTTACTGTCGGTTTGTCAGGTTAATTTGGTTTAAGTGTCGTTAATGTTAATATTTGTTGAATTTTAGTTCAGGTGATCTGTCCATTGAAGAAAATAGGGTATTGAAGTTCCCCACTATTGTCATGTTGGAGCTTATCTATTCTTTTAAATTTAATAATGTTTGCTTTACAAAACTGGGGTGCTCAGGCATTAGGTATGCACACATTTAAAATTATCATATCTTATTGAATTAATCACTTTTTTGTTATATAGTAACTATATTCATCTCTAGAGTTTCTCTCTTCAAGCCTATTTGGTTTCTTACCAGTATGGATGCCCCTGCTTGGTTTTGGTTTCCATTTGTATTAAATACCTCATTCTATTCTTTCACTTTCAGGCTATATGTTTTTGGAATTTCTTCTAGGCAACATAGAATTGGGTCTTTTTCTCCATTAATCTAGTTTATATCTTTTAACTGGGGAACTTAGTCAATTTACAATCAAAGTTATTAATATGCTGGCTTTGGTCCTCTTGTTTTTACTTTATTATTTCATCTGTTTATTCACAATGTTTTCCTTTTTTTTTTTTTTTGACAGAGTGGATAGTGAGAGAGAGAGACAGAGAGAAAGGTCTTCCTTTTGCCATTGGTTCACCCTCCAATGGCCGCCGCGGCCGGCGCGCTGTGGCCGGCGCACTGCGCTGATCCGATGGCAGGAGCCAGGTGCTTCTCCTGGTCTCCCATGGGGTGCACTTGGGCTATACTCCACTGCCTTCCCGGGCCACAGCAGAGAGCTGGCCTGGAAGAGGGGCAACCGGGACAGAATCCGGCGCCCCGACCGGGACTAGAACCCGGTGTGCTGGCGCCACTGGGTGGAGGATTAGCCTATTGAGCCGCGGCGCCAGCCGCAATGTCTTCTTTTATTCATTTTTCCAAGTATATCTTTTTTCTATTCTATTATTATAGACATGACTATATTAATAAAGGTTTGTCTTATCTTATTTTTTATTTTTTTATAATGTAGTTTTGTCTTTCTCTTTGTGTCTTACATTAGATAGGGAAATTCCTTCTGTAGCATACAAAGTATTGCATTCTATTTTCTTAAATTTTTATTTATTTTACTTGAAATGTGGAGAGACAATGAGATATCACCCATCCAACGTTTCACCCCATAAATGCCCACAACCTCCAGGGTGGGGCCAAGCCAAGCCAGGAGCTGGGAACTCAATTTTGGTCTCCCATACAGGCAGGGATGCAACCACCTGAGCCATCAGTTGTTACCTCCCAGGGTACACATTAGCAGGAATCTAAACTGGAAGAAGAGGCAGGACTCAATCTCAGGACTCTAATATTGGATACAGGTGTCCTAGGAGGTGTCTTAACTGCTATGCCAAATTCCTGCCCCTACATTCTAACTTTGTTCTTTTGATGATTAAGACCCTTATTCAAGTTTGTTTGCTGAGTGCTGTTTTATAACTGTATCACTTTATCTTTTAGCTGACAAGATTTACATTATAATATGCTTTGATTTCCTTTTGGTCTCACAGTCATCCCACTCTCCATGCTGTATGGTCCAGAACATCACTGTGCATTAACACTTCCTATAATAGTGGGAATGCTCCTTTTAATGCATTGTTGAAAACAATAATCCCATATAGCTTTTGAGCACTTGAAATGTAAAAAATTGAGCTGATAATTTTCACTAACTTAAATAGCTAAATATGAATAGTCCCTAAAATACTGGCAGGCTCAAGTGTAGAATGTGAGTAATGGCTTATTATGAAAACATTTTACATGTCTTGAACCTCCTTCTCCTAAAGCAACAATAAAATATATCAAGATTTCTCTAAAATTTTTGGTTTTTCAAAAATTTGAGAGGCATAAAGAACATAACACATACAAGCACACACACACACACACACACACACAGAGAGAGAGAGAGAGAAGGGAAGAGAGAGAGACCCACATCCACTGGTTCACCCTCCATGATTCCCCAAATGCCCATAATGATTGCATAGATCTGCCAGAGCTGGGTACCAGGGACTCAATCTAGATCTCTCATGTAGTTAACAGGCATCCAATTATTTAAGCAATCATATACCACTTCCCAAGGCCTGCATCAGCGGAAATCTAAAATTAAGAGTAGGAACTGGATCCAGGCATCCCAGTATGGGACATGGACATTTAAACCTTAGAATCTAGGCCAAAAACCTACCCGTCTATCAATATCCTGATGACTACTTCCTACTGCTCTTGGACCATCTCTTGAATTTGTGTCTCCTAATTGCTTCCTTCAAAAGTGCTTAAAAAGAATCATTTTATTGTAAATTTCATGAAACCATGTATTTTAAAATACTCTCATATTTGAATAACAATTGGTTGAAGCCAAATAATCGGCCGATTTTTAAAACTAGAGGTCTTTTGCTTTAATATATTAAAACAAACTGCTTCAAATTTTAACTGAAAAGTGATCCCTGTTAGGAATTTGGAAAACATTATGCTGAGTGAAATAAGCCAATCCCAAAGGGACAAATCCCATATGTTCTCCCTGATCGGTGACAACTAACTGAGCACCAAAAAGGAAACCTGTTAAAGTGAAATGAACACTAGGAGAAACGGTGACTTGATCAGCCCTCACCCTGACTGTTGATGAGCAGCTTAATACGTTATCCATCTTAGTATTTTCTTTGTTTGTTCTACTTAATACTTTTGGTTGAATACTGTAATCAATACACAATTCTTCTTAAGTGCTGAAACTTAACTGAAAAGTGATCGCTGTTAAATATAAGAGTGGGAATAAGAGAGGGAAGAGATGTGCAATTCGGGACATGCTCAAGCTGACTTACCTCAAACGGTAGAGTTAGAAACATACCAGGGGATTCCAATTCAATCCCATCAAGGTGGCATGTACCAATGCCATCTCACTAGTCCCGGTGATCAATTTCTGTTCACAATTGCTCATAATGATAGGACTAAGAACCAAAGGGATCACATAAACAAGAATAGTGTCTGCAAATACTAGCTGACAGAATCAAAAAGGGAGAGAATGATCCAACATGGGAAGTGAGATACACAGCAGACCCATAGAATGGCAGATGTCCTAAACAGCACTCTGGCCTCAGAATCAGCCCTTAAGGCATGCGGATCCGGCTGAAATGCCCATGAGAGTATTTCAGGCATGGAAAGCCAAGACACTCTGGGGAAAAAAAAAAAAAAACCTAAATTAAAGATCTCTGCGAGTGAGATCCCAGTGGAAAGAACAGGTCATCAAAGAAGGAGGTACCTTTCTCTGAAGGGAGGAGAGAACTTCCACTTTGATCATGGCCTTGTCTAAATATGATCAGAGTCAGTGAACTCAGGGGGCTTCCATAGCCTTGGCAGCTCATGACAAGAGCCTAGGGTGATTACTGAGGCCATAAACAAGAGTGTCAATTTGTTAAGTCAACAACAGGAGTCACTGTGCACTTACTCCTCATGTAGGATCTCTGTCCTTAGTGTGCTGTACATTGAGATTTAATGCTATAACTAGTACTCAAACAGTATTTTTCACTTTATGTTTCTGTGTGGGAGCAAACTGTTGAAATCTTTACTTAATGTAGGCTAAACTGATCTTCTGTATATAAAGAGAAACGAAAATGAATCTTGATGTGAATGGAAGGGGAGAGGGAGTGGGAAAGGGGAGGGTTGCGGGTGAGAGGGACGTTATGGGGGGGAAGCCATTGTAATCCATAAGCTGTACTTTGGAAATTTATATTCATTAAATAAAAGTTAAAAAACACTGCTTCATTATCTTCTTTCTAACATTGCTACTAAGAATTACGGTGTGTCTGATTATTATCCCTTTCTAGGTGATATGCTGTTTTTGTCTGAAATATTACAATTTGTTTTTGCTTTTATATTATTTTAAAGATTTATTTTATTTGTGTATTTGAAAGGCAGAGCGAGAGCGAGAGCGAGAGAGAGAGAGAGAGTCTATCCATTGATTCATTCCACAAATGGCCACAATAGCCAGGTCTGGCTCAGGTCTAAGTGAGGAGTCAAGAATTCTAGCCTGGTCTCCCACATGCATGGCAGTGGGTACCATCATCTGCTGCCTTCCTAAGCACACATTAGCATGAAGTTGGATCACAAGTGGAGCAGCTGAGTCTCAAACCAGCACACTGATATGGGATGCCAGCATCCTAAGTGACAACCTGATATGAGTTGCCTGCTCCGTGCTTTCATATTGTTAACTTTCACCATACTTAACCTAAGCATGAGTTTTCTTTATCTTTCCAATTTGGCAGCATCACAGCCCCTTAAACTAAGTGTTTTTTTTTTTTTTTACTTTCTTTATCTCTGAGAATTTTTTTTCTGTTATTTGAGTGTTCCATATTTTTTTCTGGAATTTCTACTACCAAGACATCATTTTATTTTTTGCCTTTTTTATTTTTTGCCTTATTTTTAATATTCCCTATCTTTATATTCATTTTCACTGCCTTTTGGAATAGTTCTTCAAAAAGATCTTTCCATGACTAATTCATTCTTTGTCTTCATATCTTGCTTATCCACTATATATTCTATTTCATTAAAAACTTTTCATATTTGTGATTGTTTTTGCTTCAGATACTTGAATACCATCCTATTTTTTTTTAACAAATGGCCTATAACTTAAATCATTTACTTCATCTAACCCAATTATTCTGCTTCACATGGTATATGTTATTCAGTGTTTTGTTTTTCTTTCTAGAGTAACTGTACTCAATAAGCCTACTTGTTTTGGCCTATCAGCTCACAGTTACTCTCTCTCTCTCTCTCTCTCTCTCTTTTTTTTTTTTTGACAGGCAGAGTGGACAGTGAGAGAGAGAGAGACAGAGAGAAAGGTCTTCCTTTTTTTGGCGTTGGTTCACCCCACAATGGCTGCCGCGGCCGGCGCATCGCGGTGATCCAAAGCCAGGAGCCAGGTGCTTTTCCTGGTCTCCCATGTGGGTGCAGGGCCCAAGCACTTGGGCCATCCTCCTCTGCACTCCCGGGCCATAGCAGAGAGCTGACCTGGAAGAGGGGCAACCGGGACAGAATCCGGTGCCCCGACTGGGACTAGAACCCGGTGTGCCGGCGCTGCAAGGTGGAGGATTAGCCTATTGAGCCACGGCACCGGCCTCAGAGTTTCTCTTGAGGGTAACCCCTACCCTGCCTTAAAACATGTTAGAGAAAGGAAGTAATTTAAGCCTTAGCCTGCCTTACTCAATGAATTTAGAAGACAATGTAAATGTGCTAAGGATACCAAAGAACCGTTGCTGTTTATGCCAACTGAATTCCACTTCACAAGGAAATTTCCCTGGTTAAGTTTTAAATATAAATTTTGGGCAAGATTGCATTGAGATAAGGCATGTACCTATTTGGAATGCACTATCCCTGACAGTTTTTTTGGATGGGTAGAAGAAAATAAGGAAGGATAGCAGTTGGATCTCAGCATCTTTAATATAATGGAATGTGTTTTTCTTCTGGAAATAGAAAAACACTAATGATGGAAAACGTGTGGTGAATGGAAAAGAGCCTGAAGTTTTGTTTTGAACATATTTCATTTAAAATATCCAAATAGTTCTCAATAATTCATCTTGACATCAATGTACAGATCTAAGAGAAGAAATAATGGGGATATAAATTTGAGTTGCATAGACAGTAAAGTATACAAAATTTACAATCAGAAAATCTATATTTGAATTCTGGCTCCACTACTCACAAATATGACCTCTGGAAAACTATCTACTCTCTCTGGGTAGTTTATTCATATGTATGAGTTCTTTACTAGTTGTTAGGAGTAATTGACTTAATGTATTAAAACACAAAGGACAGTGTCTGGAAGTATTACATACGAGATTGTTAGAGCAATGGTGTGTATAGACAGTAGTTTAGGCCAAGAGAATGGATGCAGTTCTTAGAGAAACAGTGAAGTTTGAAAAAATAAGATCAGTGAGGAACTCTAATTCAATGACTAAAAAGGGAAGACTAAATAATCAAAAGAGACTGAGGAGTTATAAACAAAATGGCAGGAGGGACTCATAAAACTAGACTATCCAGGGCATCAGGAGTGAGGAAATAATGGTGCTGAGAAAATATTTTGAATGAGTGTGCGATAAATAGCATCAATTGCAATAAACAGTGTTTGAGTGGTTCAAGGAGCGCAAGATATGCTTTGATGTATGTCTAAGAACTGCCTTTAGGAATGAAGGTTTTATTTTCCCAGCTGCTGGGAGTGCTGCCAACAAACATGCCTCAGCTATCAGCTTCCTTGAAAATTGCCCTGGCTAAAGACATCTTGTTGCATAAGATCATAAAGCTTTCCTTGGCAAAGGCTGCAACTATTTGCTGATTATCATGGAGCATCAAGGCTAATCCTTCTCACCCCACTGGTGAAAACTTTACTTCTTTCTTAGTTTGGAGTTCCATGTGGAACAGTCTAACGCCTTTGTTGAGACTGGGCATCACAGCTTAACTTCTCCCTCTGTCTAAATTTGCTTCCTTTCTTTTCTTTCCCTGGATATCTATCTCTAATAAACTTCCTGCATACCAAAAATCTATCCTAAGAGTCCGCTTCCAAAGGGACCCAAACTGATACTAATATTTCTTTATAGAATCTGGTGATGGGTAAGATGAGAAACTAGACTGCAAAAGGTAAGACAAGAATTGTGACAAAATGGAACAAGGAAGAATGGGAAATTCTTTCAAGTAATTTTGTTTTCACAGATAGGATATCCCAGACTGAGCATTATTGCCCACCACTCTGCTCCCTCTTTAGTATGGGAGATATTTGACTGAACGATAAGCAATACTTGTAGATGTGGATTCTGTATAGTTGAAGCTAACCTTTAACACAGAGTGAATAAGTTAGAAAGTCTTGTTTCATGTGAACGTATTTGGAAGGTCTTTAATCAGCATTACTTCATTAAGGAGTTAGGAGAATGTAACTTGCATTTTTAAAGACCCAAAATCTTTAAATTGGCTATTTTGGTGTCATCACCCTATATTTGAACAGTGTGAACCGATTTACATGGAAACTCCCATACCTGATAGAAATGGACCTTCAAAAGCACTCCTCTCACACCTAATCCAGGTAAAGCTGAACAAGAATTTTTATCCATTCACCATCCCGAAGCCATTTTTCAGATAGCGACTTAACAGCAGGAATTAAGAGGCTTCTGAATAGCAGGCTCATAGAATCACAATTGCTTTAAATAGCACTCTGACCTCAGAATCAGTCCTTAAGTCATTCTGGTCTGCATACAGTCCTACAGACTTACCTCTAAGGGTACAGCCTAAAAACTTGGCATGGGACACCAAACCCATAAAAATAGGTAGCATAAATACCACCTTAACTGTTAAAATGATGATATTAAATGTTAAATCAACATACAGGTAGGTTTAAGTGTAAAAGTGATCATATAAATAACATAAAGTGCCTGGTAATAAAAATAGAATTAAAAAGGAAGGAAAGTCCAATATGGGAAGCAGTCCACACAGCAGACTCCTAGAATGACATTCACCATAAATATCACTCTGACATCAGAACCAGCCCTTAAGGCTTTCTGGTCTGGCAGAAAGGCCTGTGAGAGCATTTCAGGGATGAAAAGCCATGACTCTGTGGCAAAAATATCCTACACGGAGGATCTCTGTGGAAAGCAAGGGTCATGTACTCAAGAATGTACTCTTCTCTAAAGGGAGAACATCCACTTTGCTTATGCCCATGTCCAAATACCAATGGAGTCACAAAAGGCTTCCATAGCCTTGGTAGCCCATGGCAGGAACCTCGGGTGATCACTGACGTCATTAATGAGTGTTAATTATTCAAGGAACAACAGAAGTCACTGTGCACTTACACCCCATGTAGTACCTCCATCCTTAATGAGTTGTACTATGAGAATCAACTGCAAATTTTGTTCCCAAACTGTACTCATATGTCATGTGTGTGTGTGGGTGCAAACTGTTGAAATCTGTGCTTAACATGGAGTTGGTCCTCTGTATATAAAATCAAACTAAAAATAAGTGTTTCAGGCATGGAAAGCCAAGACAGTGTGGCAAAAAAAAAAAAAAAAATGTCTTACATGAAGGACCTCAGTGGGTGAGACTCTATTGGAAAGAAGTGGACATCACACTTTTCAATGAAGGAAGGAGAGAACTTCCACTCTGCTTATGGCTTTGTCTAAATACTGACAGAGTTTGTGGATTCAAAAGGCTTCCATAGCCTAGGCAGCTCAAGAGCATCAGGTGATCACTGCCGTCACACTTAAGAATGTTAATTGTTAACAACAGGAGTCACTGTGCACTAACTCCCCATGCATGACTCTATCCTCAAAGAGCTATATGATGTCTAAGTTCCCACAAAGGATGCTTCATTCTTGGGTACTTCTTTAAAGGTAATTAAGTTTCAAAAAAAAAAAAAGTGAAATTAACTTCAAGATGCAATGACTTTGAATAGCCCTTGTCTCCTCTGGTGAGGAACAGTATTTTTTTGTTTTCCCTGCAAAGTGTGGAACTCTTTGAATAGAGTTGATCTTCTGTGTATAAAGTTAATTGAAGATGGATTTTAGTGGAGAATGGGGCTGGGAATAGGAGAGGGAGGAAGAGAAGGAGTGGGCGTGTGGGTTGGGGGAATGGGTATGCTGGGAGGAAACACTATATTCCTAAAGTTCTATTTATGAAATGTACGGTTTGTATTCCTTAAATAAAAGGTTTCTTTGGATGGGGGAGACAAAAAGAGATACTTTTGAAAATGTTTTCCCTATACATAAAAACAAAGTAGCTAAAAAAGTTTACCTAGAGAACGAAACTTTTAGAGAATTCGGGAATTAAGTGTATGACACTAAGTTTTGACTGAGACAAGAATGTTGGGGTAGAAGCAAGGGTTAACAGACTTCGAAGCAAAGCTTCAAAAAGAGGAACAAGGGACATTCAGAGACTGGCGATAATGTATCACTATCAACAAGCATACGACGACTGCAAAACAGCCCGCTGCCGTTCCTTAAGGCTGTGGTGGAGCAGGAACATTACACCAGCGGCGAACACAACGGCAGAAAATTTACTACTGACCCCGGAAGCATTTTATTTCGCGTAGGTGTTTGAAGAACTTTCTTTCGCGATTCGTTCCTTGATCCGGAAGAAGAGAGCAATATCACTTGCGATTGGGTCGTCCTAGGAGGGCGGAGCTCCCGCGAGCCAGTCACGTTGGCGACCGGACGTGACGACAGCGGAAGGCTCTCTCCGCTCGAAGCTCGGTGGGCGGGGTCGGCAGAGCTAAGCGGGCGGCAGTCTTCTCCCCTGAGTCAGCCTTGCTGGGGGCGGCGCCATGAGGGGCACGCCTCTCGCGCCCGCTCCGGCTGGCTCGGGAGCGCTGTCAGCGGCTCGGGGGGGCGGAGCCTAGGGCAGACTCGCAGCGCCGAGCGCGCGCCGTCACCGCCGGGAGTCTTCCGGCTTCTGGGTGGATTCGCATCCTCTCAAGAGGCTGTGGTCGCCCTCCGTTTCTCGTGGAACCCTCTCTGCCAGGCAACTTCTTGAGCCCAACATTCTCGCTCTAGTTCTCGCCCTTCCGAGAACCTCGGCCCCACACGCCCCCATTTCCCTGGATGCGCTGCCCCCTCCCACCCCTCAAAAATGTCCAATAATCTCCGGAGGGTCGTGCTCAAACCCGCTGAGGAGAATTCAGGCAACGCCTCACATTGGTAAGTACCGCGTCCGAAACCGCCGCACGCCCGCCGCGTCTCCTAGCAGGACGTGAGGCGGCCTCCGTTTCCTGACGCTCCGCGGTGGCGAGAGGAGTCGGGCCCCCAGGGTGCGCCACCCCGGCGGGACGCCCGGCGTTAGAGTCCTCGGCGCGGGCGCCTCTCGGAAGCGCAAAACCTCCTCCGAGTCTGACGCAGTCGCAGGACTCCGGCGTCTCAAGTTTCATAGGCGGACCGAGTAGATCTCCACGGGAGCGGAAAACCAACATGGCCGGCCGACGCCGCCTTTTTTTTTTTTTTTTTTTTTTTCCTCCAAATGACCAAAACCTTCTGGAAGATTCTCGTGCGTAGGCAGAAAAACACGCAGGAATCGGCGCGACTTAGTACAAGCCTGGTGGCGCTGGACCTTCAAAGAAAGTAGCCACGTTTTTCTAGCGCTAGTGAGCAAAGACGTTAAGATTGAAGAGAAATGTTCTAGAAAAGGGGAAGTGAATATTTTAAAATTTCTAGTAGCCTTCTATCGAAGAGAGAAGAGTGGAAACATAAATTCTTGTGTGGAGGTAGCCCTGTCGAACAGCAGGTGTAATGAGAGTGCCAGCTCATTGGAAGGCTCCATAGAGGAACTTGTGTTTGACGGAAGGCGATCCCAGTATTACGTAGAAAGACAACTTTTCTTACAAATTTATAAAATCGGTTATCAGTACCTGGAGAATTTTTCCAACAGCTTGAATTAATCAAGATGAAGTAAAGTATTAGCGGAGGCAGAGTATTTTGTATTCTTAATGGTCAGTGGACGTTTTTATAGGTGTTGAGAGAACTGTTAATGGGTCTGCAGAAAGAAATGAATAGAACATGGAAATTCAAGATGCGAAACTTAGGAGATTTGTGTTTGAAGAAAATCAGGCTACTCAAGTTAACCCTAGTTTTGCCAGGTATTTGTGAGGGGAAAAAATTGCCAGTCTAAATAATAGCGCCTAAAGATATTTTTAAGGATTAAAAGAATGAATACGTATAAAGCACTTCGTGCGGAAAAAGGACTATTTCAGTGTTAGCTATTAATACTGTAAGTGCACAATTTTAGTTCCGTACGCATTTTAGCTCAGGAAGTAGATTTTCTTTAATTACCAATAGATAGAAAACCTGATTGCCTAAAGAAGTAATTGGCGATTCTTCAGAAGAATGCACGGTGTTATAAAAGGAAAGGATCACTAATAGCAGTGTGCTAAAACAATACTGAAGAACCCACAAGAGAGAACCATTGAATTGCAAATCGTGCAAAAAGCCAGCTTTTGTGTTCATGTTTTTGGTTTTTGTATGTTTTTTTTTTTTTTTTTTTATTGTGATGAAGTTTGGGGGAAGAGGCAGAGATAGTGCACTGCATAAAAACGAAGGGTAGAGTTTTGGGGGTCGTTTAATTTTTCCTTTTTTTAAAATATTGTGATGAAGTTTTGGGGGAAGAGGCAAAGATAGTGCGATGTATAAAAACGAAGGGTAGGATTTTTGGGGGGAGTTTAATTTTTCCTACCTTGTTTTACTCTGCGTATTTGATGACATGTAACAATGTGATTCACAGGTGATTAGTTTTAGGATTGTGTTCTTTCCCACTGTCATAAATAAGATGAGCTATAATGAAGGTATTTATGGGTACTTTAACTCTTACACAGTTGGTGGTGCGTTTGGTTATTTTGGGATACTTTAAAAATGACTAATTGAATTATGTTTTGGTTACATTCATAGTCCCTTCAAGTTCATTAAGTCATTTATTCATGCATTGTTTTCATGATCTATAACTCATTGATTCATGCGTTGTAACTCATTGATTCTTGCGTTGTTGGTTATCTTTAAGGGCATTTATTTCTTTAAATCACTGAAGTTTTACTTCATGTATTTGGAATATTTACCAGATACCTTTCTGAAGCTGCTTCACGTTTTCGTTATTGGGTGCATCTTTGGGTCTGATCAGTTTTGTAAATAACAACCTGTATGACCTCCTAATATAGTTTTGTAAATAGTGTGATTAAGGGCATCTCTTTTATTTTATTGAAAACTTTTTTTCTTATTTTGCTTAATACTTTTGATGGTACTAAATGATTTACTTTCTTTATAACTGAAAGTGACTAATATATAGAATGTTTATTATTTGAAGTATCAGATTCATCAGCATAAAATCTAATCCTCAAAAAAATGAAAAATCTGGAAGATAATTGTGGTAGTATGCATTTGGTTTATTTAGAATTACATTGAGTGCTTTCTGTGTACATGATAGACTGCTATATAGGGAGATTGAAGAGTGGGATATGGGATATTCCCATGACAGACTTTATGATAGTGGGTTAGGGGTTAAGCTGCTACTTGTGATGCCGGCATCCCATATCGGAGTGCAGTTTGAGTCCCAGCTGCTCTGCTTCCAGAACAGCTTCCTACTAACGTGCTTGGGAAAGCAGCAGAAGATGGCCCAAGTACTTGGGACCCTGCAAGTTGTGTGGGAGACCATGATGAAATTTCTGGTTGCTGACTTTGGCTTGGCCCAGACCTGGCTGTTGAGGCCATTTGGGAGTGAACCAGCGGATTAAAGATCTCTGTCTCTTTCTCTTTCTTGCTGTGCCTTTCAAATAAATCAATCGATCTTTTTTAAAATTAGGTCAAGCCTTACAATGAGGAGTGATGTTTTATTTATGAAAACATTGTGCCACAAGGTGCTGTGAGGGCATGTAAGAAGGGAGTTGCAGGAAAGGTCTCAGGAACAGCTGTTGGGAAACAAGTTATCCGGTTAAAGGTGACTGTAGGATATATCCAAGCAGAGGGGATTAGTAAATAAAGCACAAGTATAGTTTATTAATAATTGGTATTTATTGCTTGAATCTGTAGTACAAGCAGTATAAGTAGATGGCTTTTTTTTTGACAGAATTATAGACAGAGAGAGACAGAGAAAGGTCTTCCTTCTGATGGTTCACTCCCCAAATGGCTGCTATGGCTGGCGCTGTGCCAATCTGAGGCCAGGAGCCAGGTGCTTCTTCCTGGTCTTCCATGAGGGTGCAGGAGCCCAAACACTTGGGCCATCCTCCACTGCCCTCCCGGGCCACAGCAGAGAGCTGGACTGGAAGAGGAGCAACTGGGACTAGAACCTGGTGCCTATATAGGATGCAGGTGCGGCAGGCAGAGGATTAACCAAGTAAGCCACGGTGCCGGCCCCCAGGTAGATGGCTCTTAAGGGTTTGGCTTGCCTTGCTAAAGAGATTAAACTTTATCTATTAGAGTTTGTTGAGAGGATTTTTAAGAAAAAGACTGACATGGTCAGATGGGCATTTTAGGTAAGTGATGGCACTGTGGGTTTGTGGATATAAGATACACATAAAAGGTTTCTATTTCATATGTCTTTTCAGAGATTTGAGGGCCTGAACTAGCTGGTGTATAGGTTGGATTCAGAGAAATACGTAAAGAGAAAATGGCTAGACCTTGTTAGTGAATTTGCAAGAAAGATAAGTTATGCCAGCTTTCTGGGGTGTGAGGTATTAGAAAGTTAATTGAAATGAAGAAGCAATCCGATATTTGAATCTGAAACTTAGGGTTAGAGTTGAAAATAGAGATTTAGCACTCATTAGCTTAGAGGTATTATAATAAAAGCCAGTGATTATACATCCCACAGAAATATTTATTAGCATGTCTTTTGAGTGGTAGTTGTTTTCTATCCTTTCTTAACCCTTTATTTTCAAAGCTAAATTCGGTATGCCTGATTAGGGTGTTTGGTTTGGTTAGAAGGTTGTCAGTTTGGTGTGTATTTAGCTGTATACAATGTAAATTTTTGTATCTATAGTTTTGTGATTTGTGTGAGTGTGTATGAGAGAAATGCACATAGCATATAGGCTAAATGAAATCTGTTACTAATCTCAGTTTATGCATTTGAATTATTTGAGCCCTGTTTTTGTGTGGCTGTACTAAAGTAAACACAAAATGTGGGTAAGATTGCTAAAGAGGAGCCTGTGAATAAGTTGTTTTATATTTTTTAAACCTTTGTTTTTTCGATACAAAATGGAAATGGCAATATCCACCTTACTGGGTGACTAAGTAGAGTTTGAGTTAGTGAACTGTTACATATCCCCTATTATATGTCTAATATATAGTATATATTATTGTATAAATTACTATGTACTTATGTTAATATATGTATATAAAGTTAAATCATAAGTATTATGATTGAAAAGGGTTTTGTAGTACTGAAAAATATTTTGCAAAAATACCAACAAAATTTTCACATGCCTCCAAAGTTTTTACCTTTTCATTTCTAATATGTGAATACTGTGTGTCAATATTAGGATAGTTAAACATGTCAGAAATTACTTGTTGTTATTAGTATATTACTGAAGTTCTCATTATATTTTCCAAAGACCTTCCTTGAGTCATTTCCTTATTCTTGGGGACCAATTGCTTGTTTTAATGGAAGGTGATAATATCATACTCTCAGGCAGTTATTTTCTTTTCTTTTCATAGCATGCCCTATTTTTCCCATATAACAAATGAAGAAATTTAAAGAGGTTTTTAAAGAATTTAAAGAGGTTTTAAAGGATTTAAAGAGGTTAAGGAAATTTTTCAAAATCATTGAGTGGAAGAGCCAGGACTAAAAGCTCATATTTATAATATATTCCTCTTGTTTCTGTTAAAATAATAAAATTATTATTTTTCCAGTAAGCGTGCAATCTTTATGGTATATTCTTTTCTTTTTTGAAGTCTTAGATTATGTTAATTTTTCTAGTTGGTTCAAAATAATGAGCATGTTGATGATTCTTTTTATGTGACCATACAAAAAGCATGGGATGCAGATTTGGATGCAGATGGTATTGGACAGCAGACTATAGGCTTTAAAAAAAAAAAAAAAACTTTGTGGGGTTTTTGTTAGTTGTTCTCTTAAGTGGAAGGTTGCCACAGATCTAAAAAAAAAATGAGTATTTGATTCAAGGAGTATGTGTTTCATTCTGATTTGTCATTCTGATTAACTTTTATATTTGTTTAATTTTTAGAACTCATCCCTTTTTGTTGCCAGAAAACTATGGATAATTTTTATTATCATTGCCTATAGGATTTAATTGAACCAACATTGTTGTAATGTTGAATTGCTGTATTAGATGCAGAGGCTGTATATATGAATAGATTAACTTACCTGTAAGGAATTTGTGGTCTCTGGCAGATTATGTGAATCTCTACTGATATAGTCACATGTAAGAAGGTATATTTTCCTTCTCCTTTTAGAGGAGAAATAGAGAAGAGGAGTGGAAAAAACAGTGATTATATTTGCAAATAGTTCGTACAATATTCACAAAGATTTTTTGGCAAAGCAGAAATATAGAGGCCATGTAATGTAATATGTAAAGTTTCAGAAGTCTGTAATTTGTTTGAATACCATGTCAATAAAAACATTGTTAATTCTACACAAATAACTACAAAGGCATGGAGTCTTCTGTGTTGAACCCTCTGATTTGTTAGGGAGATGTTACTGGCAAATGAAATACATAAGTAAACTAAGGGAGACTAAACAATAGGAAGCATTGATAGAGTTCACTTGAAATAGCAATGGGAAAGAACTGCATCATTTCTTGTGTAAGATTTTTGAAGATCTACTCTTCTTAGTATTAGAGGAACAATTGCAAAATAAACTATATAATCTTTCACTTTAAGGACTTTCAGTCTACTGGCAAAAATACTTTTTTTAAAAAAATTAATAGATCAAAGGCAATAAAGAAGTCATTATGCATAACTCCCAGCTGTAGTGGCACCAGTGGGATTGCTTTAGGGATTCCAAGTTGGAATAAATTAATGTGAGTTTAAATGAAAGGCACATCTTTTATAGAGAAGATGGAATTTGAGCATCATTTTATATTGTTGAAGGAAAATGCTTTAATTAAATAATGCACATGTCATATTCCTGAATAACAAAGGAAACTTATAAGAACAGAGAGTTCATGTTGAGAAGTTACAGGTGATACTGTTGGAGCTAGATTGTAGATGATTTCTTTCTTTCTTTTTTTTTTTTTTTTTTTTCTTAAAGCCTTATTTATTTGAAAGGCAGAGAGAGAGACAGAGCTTCCCATTCACTGGTTCACTTTGCAAAATGCCCACAACAGCAGGGCTGGGGAGAGGCAGAAGCCAGGAGCCAGAACTCAAACTAGGTCTCCCATGTAGGTGGGAGGGACCCAAGTACTAAAGCTATCACTTTCTGCCCACCATGCTTAACATTAGCAGGAACCTGGAATTGGAAGCAGAGCTGGGACTTGAATCCAGGCACTCCAGCATGGGATGCAGGCATCCCAGGCATTGTCCTAACTGCCTCACCAAACACCCAACTACTATTGATAATTTTCACATCCAACTGAATTGCCAGTGATGAATATTGAAACTTTTGGCAAGGAGGCAACAGGATGAAGACATGCCTGAGATAATTCCAAGTCAACAGTAGCTGCAATCAGAAAAATCAGTTTACATCAGAGTGAAACATAAGTGCTAGATATAAGGTGATGAGGGCTAAACTAGATGGTGGAAGTCACAGTGGTTAAAAAAAGTATAGGCAAGTTCTGTTGAAAAAAATTTAGACTTGGTGATTCAGTGTACATTTATTGAATTTTTACCTTTTGTAAGTATGTATACAAGATGCTGCAGTGAATGTAAAGTTCAAAAGTGGTATAAAAATAAGAGATGACTAGATGGTTTGAGACATATGTAAGTGGGAAAATAGTAATGCCACATGGTTGGAAAGTAGGATAGAGCTAGTTTTCAATAAAGGTTAACTTGTTGAAGTTAAAACGTGAAAATGCTTGGTAAAACATCACAGAAACGTAACTGAAGTTAATATTGGGATATGGTAACCTCTAATAAATCAAAGATAACACTGTAGGGGTCATTATTGCAAAGGAGATAGCTGAGGAAAATAGTTGAACCCATCCTAATTTTATGCTCTCTAAGGAAGACTGTCTTGAAGTATGAAAAGTAGGTCAATAACTGTACTTTGAGGGAATAGTCATAGTTGGATACTTATGTAAAAAATTGTAAAAGGAAGCATTAAGAAAGTCAAAAGATGGGGCAGGTGTTTGGTTTGGCAGTTAAGATGCCCATATCACCTATTGGAGTGCTTGGGTTCGGGTCCTGGCTCTTGCTCAAATAAGTGGGTCCTTGTCACTGTGTGGGACACTTGGATACTGGCTTCAGATTGGCTCAGCCCCTGTATGCATTTGGGGAGAGAACCAGCATATGGGAGATAAGGCTCATTCATATTCATTCTCTCTCTCCCTCCCTTTCCCTTTTCCTCTTCCTCTCTCTCTGTCTCTTTCCCTGTCTGCTTTTCAAACGAATAATTTTTTGAAAGTGGAAAGAAACCAAGATAGTTCATAGTAGACACCATGAAAGGGAAGAGGTTCATTATGAAGGGATCATGCAGCAGAGAGCATGCAGAGAATGAAGGTAAAGGTTAACTTGAGAACATATCTGATAATCTTTGAGAATGAGATTTTAGGGGGACTGCGAAAGACAGTGGAATCATCAAGACAGTTTTCTGGAATGTCAGTTCTTAATTCTGACTTATTAACACCATCTACCAACTTCCTGTTACTGAACTTGGCACCTAGCCCACAATCTTCTAATTCTGCGTGACTTCAACATCTATATAGATAATTTCTCTGTCATCTGGTCTTTCAGTACAAAGACCTTTTTTTCCAGTGATCTTACTCTCCAGTCAAAGTCATCCACTTAACATAGTCTTTGTGATCAGATGAAATTGATGCATTTATGAAATTACTGATTCTCGCTTATTTAAATACTAGCACAACAAATACTTGTTTTTCAATTTTAATGTATCTGAGAGACAAAGAGTGAGCTTCCACATAGTGTCACATCTAAATGTCCTCAAGAGCCAGGGCTTGGCAAGGTCAAACCCAGAAGCTAGGAACTTATTCTAGGTCTCCCATGTGGGTGGCAGGGACTCAACTACTGAACCGCTGCTTGCACTCTCAGTGGGTACACATTAACAGGAGGCTGTAATCGGGGTCAGATGCAAGCATGCCAACTGGTGTCTTAAATGCTAGGCCAAATGCCCATCCCAGTGACTATTCAGGATTTTCATCTGACCCTCCTGTCTAATAATCCCTTTTTTTCTCTCTCTTAGCCTTTTATTCTCTGGTTTTTCTCTCCTCCAACTGTAGATTCCATGTTTCCTCATGTTAATAGCTCATCAATGCCTTAAATTGTTTTTCTCTTGATTTTTATTGTACCCTTTTGAAGCCATCCCATCCCTGGATGAACTCAGGGCCTGTTAAGAGAAGGAAAATTTCACAAACACATACTTTGGTACCGCTATAACTTCATATCACTTCCTGTCTCTCTGAGCCATCAGTACTACCTGGCAACACTAATATTTTCTGTGATTAACTTATCCTTTGACAAAGATTGTTTCAAAGCTTTGATTCCCCTCAGAGTTATGTTTTTTCTTATTCTTAGCACATGATGTCCTTTTTCACAAAATAAAAGCCATTAAAGCATAATTAGAATTTTCTGACATCAAAGCTTTAAGCTTGCCTGCAAGCACATCTAACCTTTCTTCCTTTAAGATTCAGTCCCTCCACCTGTCTTCTGTGTCCCATTTCCTACTTCCCATTGAATGTGCCTCTTTTCTCCTTCATTACCAATTTCTTCCTCATAACTGGCTCACATGAGTATTTACATATGCTCCAGTTCATCTAACCTTAAAAAATGAAATTAAATAGAAAAAGACCCTTCTTTGACTGTATTTCTTCTCTGGATACTTACCATTCTTTCTCTTTTAATTCTCATTCCACTTGGCCTCTCAGAAACTTTTAACAAAATTATCCAGGTTTCTTCCAGTTCTTTCTTCTTTTGTCTTCATTGCATCAGAAGCAATGGTTTTCTTTCTACTTCTCTAATGATATTGGGAAGTCACTGAAATGTTTTAAGCAGGGAAGCACCATCTTTAGTGTGCTGAATGAACCAAAAGGGAGAGGGTCTCACAAAGGAAAGCAGACCAGTTATGAAACTACTGTAGTAAACCAGAGATGGTATTTGCTTGTATTAGAGGTGATAATTGATTTGGAAAGATTTGAACAGATCAAAGGAAATTTGAGAGGTAATATTAACAGTTTTCTATGGATTAGATAGATGGAGTGAGAAAGCAGGATTTACCTGCTGTGGCTTAGACAACTGCGATAGTTGATCCCATGTACCAAAGAATAAAATCCTGGAGTAGGAGGAATTTTGGATGTTAGGCTGGGCAGAGATATTCTGCACATGTTGAATCTTAGGAACCTTTGAGATTCTGAATGGAAATGTGGAGGGAGAAGTTGGATAAAACACGACTGAATCTCAAAGCAGCTGCAGGTAGAAATACTGGAATGGTTCATATGCAAGTGGCAATTTAACTGAAGTCATTCATGTAAAGGAAACTATTTAGGGAAAAAGTTCTAAGCTTTGGGTATTGCACTTGAAGATTGATTCAGATAGAGTAAGTTGGCAAAGAAGAATGAAAATGTCCTATTTAGCAGTTCTAGGGAAGAGAATTAGAGGTTCTGGGCTTTGCTGTAAATGAGGAGCCAGCAAACATTTTCTGTAAAGGGCCATTTAGCAAAAAATTTTGGCTTTGTGATTGCTATGACCTCTGCTGTAGGTATTCAATTCTGCCATCATGGTATAAAAGTAACCCTGTACAAAAAATTAAAAAATGAATGTGACTATGTGCTCATAAAACTATAAATACAAAAATATAATTTCCTGTAGTAAATCATTATTATTTTGATTTTTTCAAACCATTTAAAATATAAAATCCATTCTGAGTTTGTGGGCTGCTCCAAGATAAAGAGGGCCATTTTTAGGTTACTGACATTTTTAGCCTTACTCAGCCTTGGTATCTGAACCATGACAGATACTCAGTACATTTTTACATAGTGAATTAATGTTAAATAATTTATCCTTATTTGTGCTTTTAGAGGGGATAGGGCTGTGATGGAGGTGGGTTTCTTCTCTTCAAACCCTCTTAGGAAGAATTGATACTTGGAGGGGATGGATCATGTTTTTCTTTATAATTTAACTTTCAGTTTACTAAAAGGTAGCATAACATTTTGATAAACTATCCAGTTTCAGAACAGTGTTAAATTTCTAAGGATGCAGTGATGTTATTGATTGCAGAAAGGTAAAACTAAGTTCTAGCATTTCCTAGAATACATAGACTTTCGGGCATTGATTTTTTATTAATAACTGAGGATTTTAAGAACATCCCTGTGGAGAGTAAAACAAATATCTACACTTTTGAGAATCCTTATTTTCATTATTATTTGCCCTTGAAATTTTTTCTTTATTTAATCTTACTGATTTAAGAGCATAGTGATTCTGTGGAACATGGACTCTACTCAGATTGCTAGAATTTAGCATGAGAGATGGCCTGTAGACAAGAAAACAAGCATATTGATACATGAAGATGATCTGTGATATGTAACATGAAGGAAATTAACAGTTATAACATTACAGAATAATTATAAAGGAGGGGCAGGGATAGTTAAGATATTCAGATAATGTTACCTCAGGAAGTTATCATTTATGCTGAGACTTGAGTCATATAAAGAGTTCGATGGAGAAGTACCTGGATAGAGTGATAGCATGTGTGATGGCAGTGAATCCCATGAGTGTTAGATATTCTCCAGGGATTGAAAGATGTTTTAGGTGTAAATAACTGAAGATGTCTACATTCAGGTAGTCCTCAAATAGTTGGCCTTACAGAGATTAAAATATCCTGTTTTTTTTTTTTCTAAAAAATATGACAGTCTATACAAAAAATAGCTCATATGCATTGAGATTAAAACTGGCTAGGTCAGGGCCAGCGCTGTGGCACAGCAGGTTAAAGCCCTGACCGGAAGCACCGGCATCCCATATGGTCACTGGTTCTAGTCCCGGCTGCTCCACATCCGATCCAGCTGTCTGCTATGGCCTGGGAAAGCAGTGGAAGATGGCCCAACTCCTTGGGCCCCTGTACCCACATGAGAGATCAGGAAGAAGCTCCTGGCTCCTGGCTTCAAATTGGTGAAGCTCTGGCTTTTGTGGCCATCTGGGGAGTGAACCAGCGGATGGAAGACCTTTCTCTCTGTTTCTACCACTCTCTGTAACTCTGTCTTTCAAATAAATGAAAATAATCTTAAAAAAAAAAAAAAAACTGGCTAGGTTAAAACAAATGATTTCCAGTCTATTCTACTTTCCTTGAAAATTACTAAGCTCAAAGTGCCATGTATAGATAAATAATTGATAATAAACTAATGTAAATAATTGTTATACTAAAGACTATTTAGCATCAAACCTCAAATGTGCTGAAACAGTAATCAAAGTAGAAAATGGTTCCTTCATGAATAACTCAGTTAAGACTACAGTACAAAAATCCCAAATTCTCAAGTTTCACTGTAAGATGTCTTAAGAATAAAAAAGAAAGTTTACAGTAGAAATTGTGTGAATCATTGTCAGGTAGAAAAAGGTCTTGAAAGCCAAAAAGAGTGACAGAAATAGAATGAGAGTAGTATAGGAATCCTGATTAGGGTAAAGGAAGAGGGCCAGACAAAATAACTCAAGAAAAGGAGAGCACATTAGTAGTTTAAGGATGTCTAGTCTAGTAGCATTATTTTACATGGGGTTAAAACTTTAGACGTCTCTGCTTTTAGTTTTGGGAATATATGGTGGTATTCATTTTATTTTTAAATTTTTTATTGACATACACAAGTATTTAGAAGGGTGCAAGGTGATGTTCGATTTATGCATATATTATCTAGTGATCATATTAGAGTAATTAGCATATCTGTCACCTCAAACAGTTTATTTCATTGGGAAGAGAACCTTAAAAATCTTCTTGCTATTCTGAAATATAAATACATTGTTAACTGTGGTCACCTTGCTGTGCAATAGAACTTCAAAACTTGTTCTTCCTATCTCACTTCTAGATAGATGTTATTTTTTTTTTACCTATTTCTTACTCGTGAGAGGATCTAAATCAAAACTAACTATACTTGTGTCTTTTATTGTCTCTCCTTCTTTAAAACCTTTGTTTTTTCAATATTTTTAAAAACTTAAAATAGGAAATTATATACTTGTATAATTTTATATTTTAAAATACTTGCAATGATTTGTTTTTGAATAAAATGTATATACCATGTAGTATGTTGTGTTTATTTACTCATAATCTTCTTTTAAGTGTTTCAGGCTGCATGTACCAAGTAGTTCAGACGATTGGCTTGGATGGAAAAAATCTTCTGCAGTTACTTCCAATTCCTAATTCTTCTGGAAATTCTATACCACTAGTTCAATCTTCAGTCATGTCTGATGGTTTAAAGGGGAACACAGGAAAACCAGTTCAAGTTACTTTTCAGACTCAGATTTCCAGCTCTTCCAAAAGTGCATCAGTTCAATTGCCCATTTTTCAGCCAGCCAGTTCTTCAAACTATTTTCTTACAAGAAAAGTAGATACAGCAGAAAAAGGTAGAGTTACTACTGTGAGAACTGAAAGTTTTACTTCATCAGCTTCTAAAGTTAAGAGACATGGTATAAAAATGGATGGACTTACCATGCAAACATTTGCTGTTCCTCCGTCCTCAACACAAAGTGGTTCATCTTACATTGTAGTCAATACCCAGAGTCTTCCAGTGACTGTGAAATCTCCAATTTTGCCTTCTGGGCATCATTTACAGATTCCAGCCCATGCTGAAGTGAAATCTGTACCAGCATCATCATTGCCTCCTTCAGTTCAACAAAAGATACTTGCAAGTGCAACCACAAGTACCTCGGGAGCAATGGAGGCCTCCCAAATACCAACTGTTATTTATGTATCGCCTGTCAATACAGTGAAAAATGTAGTTACCAAGACTTTTCAGAATATTTACCCAAAACCTGTTACAGAAATAGCAAAGCCAGTGATACTAAATACCACACCAGTTCCAACGAATGTTGCTACAGAGACGCAGTTAAAAGGTGGTCAGCATTCTCAAGCTGCTCCAGTGAAATGGATTTTTCAAGAAAATCTACAGCCTTATACTCCAGCTCTTACTCCTGTTAAATCTTCAAATAATGTGGCTTCAAAGATTCTAAAAACTTTTGTAGACAGGAAAAGTTTGAATGATACTATAAATATGCCACCATTGAGTACCTTCAGTCCTAGTGGGACACAATCCATAAGTATGCCTATTAAAGATAATGCTTTGGTTATGTTTAATGGGAAAGTCTATCTATTGGCTAAGAAGGGTACAGATGTTCTGCCATCACAGATTGACCAACAGAATTCTATTTCTCCTGATATTCCACTAAGAAAAGATGTATCACGGGTAGTGAGTTCAAGTCCAGTAACAGAAATATCCAGAGAGGTTTTAAATATTATTCTGGCTAAAAGTAAATCTTGCCAGATGGAGACAAAATCATTTTCAAATACCTACCTTGCTTCCTTGGCCAATCTAAGGGCAGAGAAGAATAAAAATATGGAGAAATCATCTCTCTCTACCACAGAGCCACATAGTATGAATCAATCCAGTAACTACCTAAAACAGAGTAAGACTTTATTCACAAAGCCAGTCTTTCCAGATGGACTTAGTACAGGACAAAATGCCCCCAGAAAAGGAAATACCATCCAGTGCATAGAGAAAATAAGTTCCTCTGTTGATGCAACAACTGTTACTTCACAACAGTGTGTGTTCAGAGACCAAGAACCAAAGGTAATTTTCCCATGTCAGGGTATTTATATCTATATATATATAGCAAATTTTTCTTTCTTAGTTCTCAAAGTTATCTATGATGCTTCTGCCCCACCCCATTTCATTGCACACACGAATGCTTAATTAAGTCAAAGATTTCATCTGAGTAAATATTTGAGAAGAAACAATTGGGAGAATCAAAGCATATATTTCTGTTGAATCATTTGGTATGCCAAATCTTTTAAAAAAACAAATCACAGAGCCAAAAGGTTTAGAAGAATTGGGGGAGGGTAATGTGATTTCAAAGCTTAGTAAAATTTGTGTGTGCATGTGTATATTTGCATACATATGTACACATACATACATATTTGCATCTAATTGCCTGCTTTTAGTAAGTGAATATGGATATAGGAGAGATTTTTTGTGTGTGTGATGGTAGTAGAAAGATTCTTAGAAAATTTTTTAGGTAGACTGGAAAGGGTAGGACAGGGCTAGTCAGTACCTTTTAGTCATCTGTGGAAATAGGCTTTTATCAACATTTTGGGCTGGTGGGATTTTTTGTTTTGTTTTGTTTTGGTAGAAAAGTTACTTTTTTCCTCCTTTAGCCCTTCTTTCTGACTCTTCACCCAATTACCCAACATACCCTTCTATGCTAGTTAAGTGTTTATGTGCTCATTAAATGTATGTACCCACCTTTTCCTTGCATACTTAGACATATACATAACAATATTAGCATCTCTCCCTTTCAGTTACAGAATTCTTTGAAGTACAGAGATGTAAGGAGGTAAATTCTGATTGTTAAGTACTAAGTTGATTAAAGGTGTGAGGTTTTTCCCGAAGACTACAATTTCTAATATTACATAGATTATTTTTAAGTTGTCATTAGCTTGTTTTTACATTTCAGTTGCATGAGAATTGACTACTTGGAACCTTTCTAGTGCAACCAACTAAATGTGAAGTTGTAAGGAAATATTTTATTTGTACTCAGTCAGTTTCTCAAGTGTGCAGGATAAGGCAATGATAATGCAAACCAGCCATTTAGGATTTTCAAGTGTGGTATATTCTCGTGTAAGATTAGATAATCAGTTGTTTGCCTGATAAAATAACTTGAGTACTTAACAGTTCTGTTTGTATTTTCTTGTCCTAATTCCAGATCCAGAATGAGATGGCATCGACATTAGAAAAAGGTACTCAAGAAAGAAATGAAAAGAAGGATCCTCAAGGAAGAAGTAAGGCATCTTATCTGAAGAGTGATGCTGAATTTAAAAAGATATTTGGTCTCACCAAAGATTTGAGAGTACGCCTTACTCGAATTCCTGACCATTTGGGTTGTGGAGAAAGTTTTGATTCCTTTAGCAGTTTAGTGAAGAGTAGTACTTTGAAAGAGACAGAGCTTATGGTGAAAGAAGAAAGAAAACAGGTAATAAATTTTAAATTCTTTTTGGTAGGTACTATAAAATACATGGTTATATTAATTTTTGGTTTTTAGCCCTATATATTATATGAATTATGGTTGTTAACCAGATTTGTAGAAATATGTGCAATATCAAAATCATTTTAATAAGAATCCTGTATATATATATATATATATATATATACAGTTGAAATGCATCCCCACGTTTTTATTCACCTAGTGTTTATTTTTCTGTTGTAATGTTATAAGAAAATGGCCCTACCTTTTTAACTAGTTACCCTACCTTGAAGACTTTAGATTAAAGGAAATAATGCAAATACAGTATAATATATAAACATGAAGATGCTAATTACAATATTACTCTTATTACAAATAATTCAAGCAACCTCTTAATAGTCAGTAATGCTGAAAAGAAATGTTCCTATGTCTACTGTCATTCTACTTATAAATATATCATTATTATCTAATACTCTGAACTTCAGAGCAGCCTTTCCAGTCTAACCCTTCCCAGTGAAGATCTTCCATGTGTTACTAATTACAAAGGAAAATAAATAATTAAATCAATAGTATTTTTTGACTGGATCATAAGTGATGTTGTTTTGGTGGTAGGTCAGAATGGCTTCTAATACTTGATGGAAGCAGTAAAATAAAAATGAAGCGATTTATTCTCAGTATAATTAGGCTATTGCTATTCATACTGATACCATACAGTGGGAAACATTTCTTTTTGCTATGCTTTTCATTGAATTGACTTTCATTGCTAAGTATTTCTATCTGCAAACACTGTTAAATTTGAGAGTTCATTGTTTATATGGTAATAACATTTTGCTTTTCTTTTGGAATCGTAACATTGCAACAGAGTTTTGATAAGAAAAGGAAAGCGAAAACCCCTAAGAAGATGGATCGCACAAAGAGAAGAAAAACTAAGAATGCTAGTACCACAGTTATCAATGGGGGAACCAGTGCCACCAGTTCCCAGTTCAGTATTTTATCAGCTTCAGATGTATCACAGCATAGCATTGTCACAAGCCACAGCAAAACCAGAGAAGAAAAGAAAACTGAGACAGAGCACTGTACCCACGAGAAGCAGGAGAAAGTTGCATTGCATTCCAATGCAGTTTTTGAACAAGGTCATTCCTTTAATAAAAATTATACTGAAGATATTTTCCCAGCGACACCACCAGAATTAGAAGAAACCATTCGAGATGAAAAAATAAGAAGACTTAAGCAGGTGCTGAAAGAGAAAGAAGCAGCTCTTGACGAAATGCGTAAAAAGATGCAACAAAAATAAAATGTCCTATACTTAAAGACTTCAGTGAAATAACTGTTTTTTTTTTTTTTAAGATGCTATTGGCTGAAATACAGTAGTCCCTCCATATTCACAGGGAATATGTTCCAAGACCCCCAGTGGATGACTGAAACTATGGATAGTATTGAATCCTATATATACAATCACTGGGGTCCCATCACAGTTAACCTGATAGCTGAGATGGCTGCTGTGTGACTCATGGGTGGAAACTGTATATCGTGTTGATATGCTGGACTAGGGGAGATTTTTCATCACACTAAGGATAGCTTGCAATTTAAATTTATGAACTGTTTGTTTTTAACTTTTTGGACCATGGTTAACCATGAGTAACAAACTGCAGAGAGTGCAGGGGGGGCTACTGTAAGTAACTTTTAGATGCATTCCAAAAGTATCTTTGAATATGAAATTTTTTTCTTCATCAGATTATAACATTGTATTTAAGGAATACAGAAAAGGGTGATTCACATATGACTTGTGAATAATCTACATGAGGTATCTGAACCTTTGTCCTAGATACCTTTTTTTGGAAGGAAAAGTTTTATATTTTTCTATTATTTTAACTTGAATTTCCCAGGTTTAAATATTTGTGCAAGGTTTTTTGTTGTATCTTTAGCTAAATTGCTCAGGTGTTACTACAACAATAAATAATTAGTGAAATTCCACAACCCAAAAAAGAAAATTGGTTCTAAACTTGACTTTCCTAATGAGTTTGTATATGCACTTGCTTGATCTCTTTACCCATAAAATGTTACCTTCTGCTTGCCGTTGTTGTTGCTATTTTTTATTTCATGAAAGAAAATGCACTACAACATTATTTGAATATTTGCACATTTCTCAACAGTGAAAGACATTTTTGTAACTTTACGAGGTAATTTTATATAATCCAAATAGAACATATATGGAATTCAGGCTATTTGATATATTGTTTACTTAATGTGATCTTAGGCAAATGCTGCTGCTGTTGCTCCTGCTTTGAAGTAAGTGTACATTTTAATAACATTTAATAACAAAATGCAGACCTGATCAGTGTTCACATTTAATACCTTTTAAATTGTAAAGCATTTTTTTAATTGAGAGACATTTTTCTGTCTGATTAATTTTTGATTTGGGAGAGTTGGGAGTGGTATGGGGATAAGGATTAAGAATGCGGAGGAGGAAAAGATTATAAGAGGGTGATTAACATCCCTGGAGGCTTAAAAAAAAAGTGCACAGTGCAACAAAAAAAGAGTAAATCACAAAATATTGAAAAGGAGTGAAACAAATGTAACAGATTTATTAAGATTCAATTCAACATAAGATAAAATGCACCCTCTACGAGTGGTTTACAAGCATCAGCACTCTTAATTTCAGACCATTTTCACCAACCTCCAAACTCCATACTCATTAGCGGGTGTTCTCCATTCCCTAATTTCCACCCTAGGAAACCATTGATATATTTTTCTATCCATAGTGTTGCCTGTTGTTAACATTTCATCTATGTGAAGCCATAGAGTATTATTTCTTTTGTGATTGGTTTATTTCATTTAGCCAGATGGTTCCAAAGTTTATCCGTGTGGCAGCATGTGTCATTATCTGTTGCTGACTAATATTTCACTATATGGATATACAGTCATCTTTCCTTATCCTTAAGGGATTGGTTTTGGAACCCAAAGGATCCCAAAATGGTCAGAGGTTCAGATCCCAAAAATAAAGTGTCATAATATTTGTGTATAGCCTATACACATCATATTGTGTATGTTAACTCATTCCTCATGTACTTAGTACAATGAAAATGCTGTATAGATAGTTGTTTATTGTGTTCACAATATTGAAAAAAGCCTGTACATGTTCATTACAATGCAAATTGTTTTTTAGTATTTTCAATTGTGTTTGTAGACTCCACAAATGTGAAACCCACAAATACACATTGCCGACTTACTACACCTTATTTATTCATTCATCTCTTAGGGACATTTTGGTGATTGACACTTTGGGCTGCTAAAATAATGTTGCTATTAATGTTATGTGGACATTTGTTTTCATTTTTCTGGAGTATACATCTAGGAGTTTAATTACTAGATCCTACAGTAACTCTGGATTAATATTTTGAGGGACTGCCAAACTATTCCTGTGAGGTTTTGTTGTCCCTACTCCAGTAAAACATCTTGCCAAGGATATCAGTGATGTCTGTTTTTCCAGATCTGGTGATAAACTGTCAGTCTTATCAGCAGAATGTAATTTAATGAATCATTACTTCCTTTGAAAAATATTTAGAAGTAGTGTGCACATGTTGTGAAAAAATCAGAAAATACTGCAATCCAAAATACTAAAAATTAGAACTTCACACTCCCATCCATCCAGAGTTCACCACTGATAGTACCTTAATGTAGATCCTTTTTATCTTCCTTTGTGCTCCGTGTATATGATTGGTGGTTTTGTAACTAGGGTTCTTATGCATACTATCCTGAATCATTTCTTAAAAAAAGTTTTTAAGGTGAACAAATTTCATGTATTTCATACATACAGAGTTAGGAACATAGTGATACTTACCACCCTGCGCTCCCTCCCACATGCTCCCAGCCTCTCCTCCTCCCTCTCTTACTCCCTCTTCAGTTTTTTCAGTGATTTGCTTTCAGATTGCTTTATACTCATAAGATTAACCCTACAATAAGTAAATAGTTTAACAAATAGAAGAAATAACAACACTGTTCCTCAATGGTAGAGTACCAAAAAATGTAACCCATAGGAGTGAAATTGCTATTTTGAGATTCAATGATTGCTTGCAGCTCTTTACTGTTGAATATCCTGCTTTTGAAGTTAACAGTCTTTAGCTTTTCCTTTCAGTAAGTTTTCAACTCTTTACTACTCAAGCCAGATTCACCCAGGATATCTTTTATAGCTGGTTTTGGCAAAGCAGTTACTAAATGTATTTTATCTAGCTATTAGAGCCTGTAGAGCTCTTTTAATGCAGTACACGTTTTAAAAAATGGTATTTATTTAAAAGACCAGTCTCTTAACCTGACACTTTTATCCTTGGTAGTTTTTGCTTAGAGAAGACCATGTTTCTCCTGCCTCACTTGGTAATTCCTTCTCTTCTCCCCAATCAATGTTTTTTAAGTACCCCAAGTCTTAGTCCTTGGTTTGCTTCTCTGCTTATACTGACTTTCTTGGTAATCTCATCCAGTTTCATGGCTTTAGACACTATATGCTGACAACTCATGAATTTTTATGTTTACTCCCAAACCCTCTCTCTTGAATTCAAACTTGTATAGCTAATTGTATATTTAGTATCTCTATTAGATGTCCAAAGAAACATGTGAAACTTATGTCCAAAAGTGAAATTGTTCTCTTTTCCTGGACCAGTTTCACACAGTATTCCTCATTTGAGCTGATGACAGCTCCATCCTACCAGCTGGTCAGGCCAAACATCTTGTTCTACTTGACTCCTTTCTTTGAAGCCCCATACCCAATAAAATTCAATTAGTCACAGTTTCAAAATAACCCAAACTAACCACTTTTCATCTCCAGTTCTACCTTTAACCCTGAACTGGGTAGTTAGCCTCATTAAGGGTCTCTCCCCTACCTTTGTACGTCTTTGGCCTATTCTCAGCACGATAGCCAATGATGAGGCCTAGGAGATTCCTCATTATCCTCTGTTAAGGAATAGATAGCCAAGGTGACCAAGCAAGTACATTTCTTTGGTTCGTAATATGCTAGTAATGTCTGATACACTCCTTCAGTTTCTGTCCAGATCATAAGGTGGAATGCTGCCCCCCCCCCAAAAAATAATGGTTGAGGAAAAATTAAAAGAAAATCGAGCATTAAATATGCAAAAGGGCAGGCCTGCACTGTGGCTCAATAGGCTAATCCTCCGCCTGTGGTGCCGGCACCCCGGGTTCTAGTCCCTGTCGGGGCACTGGATTCTGTCCCGGTTGCCCCTCCTCCAGGCCAGCTCTCTGCTGTGGCCCGGGAATGCAGAGGAGGATGGCCCAGGTCCTTGGGCCCTGCACCTGCATAGGAGACCAGGAGAAGCACCTGGCTCCTGGCTTTGGATCAGCGTGGTGCGCTGGATGCAGCATGCCAGCCACAGCGGCCACTGGGGGGGCGAACCAACGGCAAAGGAAGACCTTTGTCTGTCTCTCTCTCTGTCCACTCTGCCTGTCCAAAAAAAAAAAAAAAAAAAAAAAAAAAATGCAAAAGGGTAAGTGGTTGGAGTGGAAGGACTTTCCTAGCAGGTGAAACATTTACAGGTTGAGAGAGCATGGCATCTAAGAACTAGAAGGCACATGTAGCTGAAACTTGAGAGCATGGTCTTAATGGCAAGAAAGAGGTTTAATTATTGAAGAGATGGATGAGGCGGAGCTGATCTTTACTCCTTTGAGGATGATTTGATTATCTTGCCTGGAGACTTCATTTTTTTTAAAAATGCTTTTAATTAAAATAACCTTGTCACTGTCTGATTTGTCCAATAGTTACTGAATGTTTGTTTTCAAATAGCTCAAAAGGTTTTATTGAATTACTTCTTCAACATGAGTTGAACTGCCTTACATGGCCTTTCTTCAGGTCAGGAGGGTTGTCCTGTGTTAGATCGTAGCAGAGGAACACCAACCCCTTTCAGAGCCCTTACCACTTCTGGGCCCCTAGGCACGTCTTTTGGCAAAAATTGTGAGGCATGTCACCCCCAATATCAAGTGGGCCTGGGCTGCCCTGAGCCACCTCAAGATGTTCGATGAATCCCGTAGCCCTATGACAAGAGCAAGCGGATGGTGGCTCCTGCAGCCTTCAAGGTCATGGGCCTGAAGCCTAGGATAGTTTGCCTACCTGGAGTGCCTGATGCATGGGATTGTCTGGAAGTACCAGGCAGTGAAAGCCACACTGGAGGAAAAAAGGCAGAAGGCCAAGATCCATTACCTGAAGAAAAAGTTCATGGGTCTACAGAAACAGGCCGAAAATATAGTGAAGAAAATTAATGGGCCCGGTGCCATGGTGCAACTGGTAAAGCTGCTGCCTGCAGTGCCAACATCCAATATGCACTCTGGTTTGAGTCCCGGCTATTCCACTTTGATCCAGCTCTGTTATAGCCTGGGAAAGCAGTGGAAGATGGCCCAGGTCCCTGGACCCCTACACCCGCTTGGGAGACCTGGAGGAAGCACCTGACTCCTGGCTTCGGGTTGGCGCAGCTCTGGCTATTGTGTCCATCCGGGGAGTGAACCATCAGATGGAAGACCTCTAACTGCCTCTGCCTTTCAAATTAAATCTTTAAAAAAAAATTAACATTCACAGAGATCCCCAAGATTCATGGGCTCCTGGTCTGAGCCCAATAAAGACTATTCCTCATGCTTAGCCTGGTCTGCCCTTATTATATCTGGGAGCCTGGGACCCAGAGAGCTGGGGCAAAAGCGGGCCTCAGGCACTTCTCCTATGGGAGACATTCCTGCAAGTCAAAGCTCGTAAGAGCTGTGCGGACACGACTGGTTTGTTACCTGCTCAGGATCATTTCTTTAGAAAAGATTTGCATGGATGAGCTGGAGCACTCATTGGAGGGGAGCCCCGCATTGTGAATGGGAAGGTCTGTGGCTCAACTTCCCACTTGGTTCTGTATACCCTGCAGCTGATAGAATGTGAGGAATGGCTGGGGCCTGCGTTGTGACCTAATGGGTGAAACTGCTGCCTGTGACACCACCATCCCATATGGTCCCCTGTCCCCACGTGGGAAACCTGGAAGAAGCTCCTGGCTCCTTGCTCCTTGGCAGTTATGGCCATCTTGGGAGTGAACCAGGGGATGGAAAATTCATAATGTCCCTCTCCTCTCCTTCCCTGCCCCCCTAATTCTTTCAAACAAATAAAGTAAGTTTGAGAAAATGCTTGGTGTACTGTGGTCCTGGTGTTGTAGAAAGGGTATTTATAGGTGCACAGCCTGGGAAGATGAGCAACCAGGGATCATGGACATTGCCTTTGCAACTTCCTGTGTTTTGTTTCTATAACATGACTTTAAAGAAAAAAAAATGCTTTTAATCAAAATCTGTGCATGATTTTTCAGCTCAATATTTATGGAATGTTTATATAGTTCAAAAGTTTTAGTGAATTTTTCAACACCATATGTTCTTTACGTGACCTTCAGATCAGAGGAGTTTTCTTGTATTAGGTCTTATTGCTTCTGATGCGTATGTTATAGACTCTCATTCAAGAGAAAGGGTTATGCACATTAGCTCTCTGGTCTCAGCTCTTTTATTTTTGATTGTTGAGCAGGTATTCATATAACTAACACATTCTAATTTTTTATTTACTTCATTGTTAGTTTCAGTTCCACTATGTGTTTGGTCTCCTTGTGTTTCTTCATTGATGTTTGCTGTTAGGTTTTTTTCTCCCCACTCTACACTCCACACAGTTGGGTAGCAGTCTGCGTTTAGGTGATGTTAACCTTAAGAGTTAACCATGATAAGTTCAAATCAGCAGCCCCTAAGCTTTCTTTATGGCGTTTTTAGAGTCCCAGAAACTTATTCATGCTTGGACCAAAAGAAATATTAATTGGCTAGGTCTTATGTAGCATAACACATTAACAATTAACATGGTAGTTTAAAGGAATACCTTTTTTTTTTTTTTTAATTTCACAGATCTGTAGGTCCTAGGTCCAAGTGGGTTTGGTTGGATTCTCTGTTTAGGGTCTCACAAAGCCAAAATCAAGGTATCACTCAAGCTCTATATTAGAGGAAAAAATCTTTCAGGCTCATTCAGATTGTTGACAGAATCCAGTTCCTTATGATTATTGGACAAGTTCCTATTTTCTTTTAGATGGCATCTGAAAACAGCTGTTGACAGTGGCTTTCCAGGCTGTGAGGTCCCCTCTTCCTTAACAACCAGCCATGCTGCCTCAGATTGTTCTCACACTGGGAGTCTCCCTAACTTATGCCAGTAGCCATGAAGCTTCTTTCAAAGGGCCCATGTGATTAGAACCACTCTGGCACTATAAATTAATCAAGGAAGTGATATCATTCCAAGGCTCACCCACACTCAGAAAAATCAAGGATCCTGGATTACCATTAGAATTCTGCCCACTGCATGCACTAACATATTCGTATTCATTCGAAGAAATATAGAAATTGAAGAAAATTTAATAGAACAGTGTTGGAATCGTCTGACTGTTGGGCACTATATATCTTCTCAGGTTTTGGAATCACGTTAGACACTACCACCCTTAATTCCTGTTCTACATTATTAGGAATGCAATTTTATCACAGCAATTATTGAAGGGGGAGAAATAATCTTTATATAGATAATGAAATACAGCATGGTTTAGTGTTGAAGCTGTGAACTATTAGAAATAGTACTTCATGCAAAGTCCAACAGATAGTATGTATCACCCTTAAAAATTTAAGGTAACTTACTGCAGCTCCGTAAGTTTGGTGAATTGAGGACCCTCAGTGCACAGTTTGGGACTAGCAAATCTAAATCAATGTGATTCATCTGCAGAACCATTGTAGCTCATGGCATTCTGGCCACAGGGATTGGTTCAGGTGTAGTCCTTAGCAAGATTTTCCCAGGAAGTTGGGATAATAGGCACTTTCCTTCTAGGGTCTAAAAGGACTGGGACTGTTGGAGCTATATTGCCATACGGAAGCAGGCCAGCATGAAGATGAAGCCAACACATGGAAATGGGCAAAGCCAACACCATCAAAACACAGAGTCAGAGACCTGACTGAACAGTGACTGAAGTCATAGTTACTTCTACTTCTACCTCTGGATTTTATAGTCATACAAGTATGATCCACAGGTTGTCAATCTGAGCTGAGTTTTCCCTAACACCACTTATTTGACATATTCATTCTTTGTACATTTTAAAATATATACTATATACATATATTCATTAATTTTAATGAAGTTCCTGCTATTTACTAGGCACGTTTTTAGGTACTAGGGACATAATGGTGAATGACAAAATCCCTTCCTTCGTGGAGTTTAGAGCAGTGAAGAATGAAATTTAGGGGCTGGCATTGTGGTATAGCAGGTTATGCCTCTGCCTGCAGTGCTGGCTTCCCATACAGGCGCTGGTTTGAGTCCCGGCTGATCCATTTCAGATAGCTCTCTGCATATATGCCTGGTAATGCATAGGAAGATGACTCAAATACTTGGACATCCATGCCCATACATATATATGTATATGTATATGTGTATATATATATATGCAATGTAGATAGATAACATCTCCAAGCATATTAAGTCTACTGTTTTCCAATTGAATTTTTAAATATCCTATATAATGATCTTGCAAAAATTTTTGAAGATTTATTTCCACACTTGAAATTTTGATATGTGAAAAATTGTAATTAAAATATTTTAATATGAAGAATTATAACTCTAAAAGTACTTAATGGAACCCATTGTATATATTTATTAGTATACTAGATGTTTTCTTTCAATTTTTTCATGTCTTAAAGATTTATCCATTAATTCATTTCATTGTTGTGTGGTATATCATTGTATGAATATACCATAGTTTAGACATTTTATTGTTGATAGACATTGAGTCTTTTCCCAGTGTTGCCTGTTACAGACAATGCTTTCATAAGGAGGCAACCATTTAGCCTAGTAGTTAAGATGCCTGTGTCTGACATCAGAATGCCCGTGTTCAATTCTTGGCTCTGGCTCCCAGTTCCAGCTTATTTCCAATGCAGATCCTGGGAGACAGCAGGTATTGGCTCAAGTAAATAAGTCCCAGACATCCTTGTAGGAGGCCTGGATTGAATTCCCAACTACTGGCTCTAACCCTGGCCCAGCCGTGACTTTTGTGGGCATTCAGGGAGTTAATCAGCAGTTGGGAGCTCTCTTTTAGCTTCTCGAATAAAACATAAAATAAAATTGTGCTTAATCCTTATATGTGTAAGCTCACATTTCTGTAGGATACTTAGGGTGGAATGGTTTTATCATGAATGATAGTACACTCCTGTATAAGGTGGTTATATTGTATATTCCTCGTCCTATGCAAACAAAAGCTAGTTCGTTTTTTAATTTCTTTATCTGAAAGTCGAGTTACACAGAGAGAGAAGGCGAGGCAGAGAGAGAGAGAGAGAAGAGAGAGAGGTCATCCATCTGCTAATTCACTCCCCAATTGGCCTCTACTGCAGGAGTTGTGCCGATCCGAAGCCAGGAACCAGAAGCTTCTTCCGGGTCTCCCATGCAGCTGCAGGGGCTCAAGGACTTGGGCCATCGTCTACTGCTTTCCCAGGCCATAGCAGAGAGCTGGATTGGAAGTGGAACAGCTGGGACTCGAACTGGTGCCCATATAGGATGCCGGTGCTGCAGGCTGCAGCTTTACCTGCTATGCCACAGCGCCAGCCCTAGTTTGCTCTTTTATTTGTTTACTTACTTATTTATTTAACCAAAGTGGTATTAGGTAGTAGTATCTAATTTACCTAATTCCTAATAAGTTTGAGTAACTCATCATGTTTTTACTGGTCATTTGAATGTCCTCATTTGTGAAGTGTCATGAAAATTTTTTTACTCATTTTCCTAAATTGTTCATACTTTGTCAAGCATTTTTAAGAATTATTTATGTATTCTGGATATAAAATTTGTTGATTATATGTGATGCAGATTTTTTTCTCTGTGGTTTATCCTTTCAATATCAGAAGATTTTTTTTGTTACTTAGAATGTAAACAAGTTCATCAATATTTTCCTTTTGTGCTTGTTGAATCATATTTTTTAAAAATCCTGACCTACCCCAAGAAAATTTCCAGTATCTTCCAAAAACTTTAAGGGTTTTCTTTTCATAGTTGGACATTTATCTCATCTGGAATTGATTTTAGTAGCTGTTCAATTATTTATTTCCATGGAGATATTCAAGCTTTTTAGTACCATATATTAGTGCCACATGTGTCATATACCAAGTTCCTATACCAGCATATAGTTCATTGTTCTTTCTATTCTTGAGCCAATATTGTGTTTCCTTGATTATTCTTGCCTCAATAATGCTTTTATATTTGATAGATAATGTTGTCTACCATGTATTTCCCCTGGAGTATCTTGGCTTATTTCCACTTCTTTAAATTTCCGTATAAACTTTATAACCATTTTCAACTGTTAACTGAAACATATGCATTATTCTGCTTTTGGTTATGATAATATTTGAAATGTATATCAATTTTGGGGAATTGATACTAACCTTTTAAATCCATGAAATGAAGATTCCATTTATTTAGGTCTACCTTAGTTTCTCTCAATAAAATTATCTGATTTTCTCCATATAATTCCTTTTTTTCTTTTCTTTTTTTTTAAACTTTTATTTAATGAATATTAATTTCCAAAGTACAGCTTATGGTTTACAATGGCTTCCCCCCCATAACGTCCCTCCCACCTGCAACCCTCCCCTTTCCCACTCCCTCTCCCATTCCATTCACATCAAGATTCATTTTTAATTCTCTTTATATACAGAAGATCAGTTTAGCATACATTAAGTAAAGATTTCAACAGTTTGCTCCCACACAGAAACATAAAGTGAAAAATACTGTTTGAGTACTAGTTATAGCACTAAATCAAAATGAACAGCACACTAAGGACAAAGATCCTACATGAGGAGTAAGTGCACAGTGACTCCTGTTGTTGACTTAACAAATTGACACTCTTGTTTATGGCATCAGTAATCACCCTAGGCTCTTGTCATGAGCTGCCAAGGCTATGCAAGCCTTTTTAGTTCACCGACTCTTATCTTATTTAGACAAGGTCATAGTCAAAGTGGAAGTTCTCTCCTCCCTTCAGAAAAGGTACCTCCTTTGATGACCTGTTCTTGCCACTGGGATCTCACTCGTGGAGATCTTTCATTTAGTTTTTTTTTTTTTTTTTCCAGAGTGTCTTGGCTTTCCATGCTTCAAATACTCTCATGGGCTCTTCAGCCAGATCCAGATACCTTAAGGGCTGATTCTGAGGCCAGAGTGCTGTTTAGGACATCTGCCATTCTATGGGTCTGCTGTGTATCTCACTTCCCATGTTGGATCGTTCTCTCCATTTTTATTCTATCAGCTAGTATTTGCAGACACTATTCTTGTTTATGTGATCCCTTTGGCTCTAAGTCCTATCATTATGATCAATTGTGAACAGAAATTGATCACTGGGACTAGTGAGATGGCATTGGTACATGCCACCTCGATGGGATTGAATTGGAATCCCCTGGTATGTTTCTAACTCTACCGTTTGAGGTAAGTCAGCTTGAGCATGTCCCGAATTGCACATCTCTTCCCTCTCTTATTCCCACTCTTATATTTAACAGTGATCACTTTTCAGTTAATATAATTCTTACATATTTTAATTACATTTTCTTTGATTTGCTTAACTTTATAAATATTTTATGACATCTGATTTCAGTTTTACTTTCTACCTGATTGTTATTGATATGTCAAAATACACTAATTTTTGAACAAGTAGATTGACCTTTATATCCAGTAACTTTGCAAAACTCTCATTAATTTTAATGATGTCTCTATAGATGGTTTTGAATTGTCTACATTTGTGGTCACATGTAAATATTGGTAATTCCATCATTTTATCGTGTTTCCTTTTTCTTCACTTATTCTCTTACTTTAGAATCTCCAGTACAAGACCTGGAAGATGCTCCCGGCTCCTGGCTTCGAATTGGCACATATCCAGCCGTTGGGGAGTGAACCAACAGATGGAAGACCTCTCTCTCTCTCTCTGCCTCTCCTTCTCTCTCTGTGTAACTCCGACTTTCAAATAAATAAATATTTTTAAAAATTTTTTAAAAAAAGAATCTCCAGTACAATACTAAATAATTATTTTACTCTCAGAATTGAAGGAAAAATTTTCAACTGAAAAGACATAAGACTGTGGTTTCACTGCTGAATTCTACCACACAGATCAAGAAAAACTAAAAACAACCCTTCTTACACTCTTAAATTGAAGAAGATTACATATAATAATATTCTGCCACAAAACCCAGACAGGGACAATACAAGAAATGAAAATTTTGGAAGTCAGAGTTACAGAGATATAGAGGGAGAGACCAAGAGATCTTCCTTCCACTGGTTCACTCCCCCAGATGACTGCATTGGCCAGCGCTTACCCCAGCCAAAGCCAGGAGCTTCATCCACATCTCCCACATGTGTGGCTGGAACCCAAATATTTGAGTCATCTGCTACTACCTTTCCCAGGCCATTAGTAGGGAGCTGAATCAAAAGTGGAGCAGCCAGGATTTGACCCATCGCCCGTATGGGATGCAGGTGTCACAAGCAGCAGTTTTTTTTTAACTTTTATTTAATGAATATAAATTTCCAAAGTACGGCTTATGGATTACAATGGCTTCCCCCCCATATCGTCTCTCCCACCCGCATCCCTCCCCTTTCCCACTCCCTCTCCCCTTCCATTCACATCAAGATTCATTTTCGATTCTCTTTATATACAGAAGATCAGTTTAGCATATATTACGTAAAGATTTCAACAGTTTGCTCCCACACAAACATAAAGTGAAAAATAATAGATGATTTTTTAAATGATGATGAAATCAGATCAGACCTATTGTCATGTTTAATCCCAGTGAGAGTCAAGTTGGAAATTGATAATTTCTTCTTCTTTTTTTTTTTACAGAAGATCAGTTTAGTATACATTAAGTAAATATTTCTACAGTTTGCACCCCCATAGAAACACAAAGCGAAATATACTGTTTGAGTACTCATTATAGCATTAAGTCTCAATGTACAGCACACTAAGGACAGAGATCCTACATGAGGAGTAAGTGCACAGTGACTCCTATTGTTGACTTTACCAATTGACACTCCTGTTTATGGCATCAGTAATCTCCCTATGCACCAGTCATGAGTTTCCAAGGCTATGGAAGCCTTTTGAGTTCACCGACTCTTATCTTGTTTAGACAAGGTCATATTCAAAGTGGAGGTTCTCTCCTCCCTTCAGAGAAAGGTACCTCCTTCTTTGAAGACCTGTTCTTTCCACTGGGATCTCACTCACAGAGATCTTTCATTTAGGGTTTTTTTTTTTTTTTTTTTTTTTTGTCTCCCAGAGTGTCTTGGCTTTCCATGCCTGAAATACTCTCATGGGCTTTTCAGCCAGATCCGAATGCCTTTAGGGCTGATTCTGAGGCCAGAGTGCTGTTTAGGACATCCACCATTCTATGAGTCTGCTGAGTATCTCGCTTCCCATGTTGGATCACTCTCCCCTTTATTTTTCTATCAGTTAGTATTAGCAGGTACTGGACTTGACTATTAGTCCTTTCATTATGATCAATTGTGAACTGAAATTGATCACTGGGACTGGTGAGATGGCATTGGTACATGCCACCTTGATGGGATTAAATTGGAGTCCCCTGGTATGTTTCTAACTCTACCATTTGGGGCAAGTCAGCTTGAGCATGTCCTAAATGATTCTTTATTTAGGGGACCCAAAGAACTCTACTAAGAAACTATTGGAACTCATAGAAGAGTTTGGCAAAGTAGCAGGATATAAAATCAATACACAAAAATCAACAGCCTTTGTATACAAGGCAATGTCATGGCTGAGGAAGAACTTCTAAGATCAATCCCATTCACAGTAGCTACAAAAACAATCAAATACCTTGGAATAAACTTAACCAAGGTCCTTAAAGATCTCTACAATGAAAATTGCAAAACCTTAAAGAAAGAAATAGAAGAGGATACCAAGAAATGGAAAAATCTTCCATGCTCATGGATTGGAAGAATCAACATCATCAAAATGTCCATTCTCCCAAAAGCAATTTATAGATTCAATGCAATCCCAATCAAGATACCAAAGACCTTCTTCTCAGATCTGGAAAAAATGGTGCTGAAATTCATATGGAGACACAGGAGACCTCAAATAGCTAGAGCAATCTTGTACAACAAAAACAAAGCCGGAGGCATCACAATACCAGATTTCAGGACATACTACAGGGCAGTTGTAATCAAAACAGCATGGTACTGGTACAGAAACAGATGGATAGACCAATGGAACAGAATTGAAACACCAGAAATCAACGCAAACATCTACAGCCAACTTATATTTGATCAAGGATCTAAAACTAATTCCTGGAGCAAGGACAGTCTATTCAATAAATGGTGCTGGGAAAATTGGATTTCCACGTCCAGAATCATGAAGCAAGACCCCTACCTTACACCTTACACAAAAATCCACTCAACATGGATTAAAGACCTAAATCTACGACCTGACACCATCAAGTTATTAGAGAACATTGGAGAAACCCTTCAAGATATTGGCACAGGCAAAGAATTTCTGGAAAAGACCCGGGAGGCACAGGCAGTCAAAGCCAAAATCAACTATTGGGATTGCATCAAATTGAGAAGTTTCTGTACTGCAAAAGAAACAGTCAGGAGAGTGAAGAGACAATCGACAAAATGGGAAAAAATATTTGCAAACTATGCAACAGATAAAGGGTTAATAACCAGAATCTACAAAGAGATCAAGAAACTCCACAAAAACAAAACCAACAACCCACTTAAGAGATGGGCCAAGGACCTCAATAGACATTTTTCAAAAGAGGAAATCCAAATGGCCAACAGGCACATGAAAAAATGTTCAAGGTCATTAGCAATCAGGGAAATGCAAATCAAAACCACATTGAGGTTCCACCTCACCCCGGTTAGAATGGCTCACATTCAGAAATCTACCAACAACAGATGCTGGCGAGGATGTGGGGAAAAAGGGACACTAACCCACTGTTGGTGGGAATGCAAACTGATAAAGCCACTATGGAAGTCAGTCTGGAGATTCCTCAGAAACCTGAAGATAACCCTACTGTTGGACCCAGCCATCCCACTCCTTGGAATTTACCCAAAGGAATTTAAATTGGCAAACAAAAAAGCGGTCTGCACCCTAATGTTTATTGCAGCTCAATTCACAATAGCTAAGACCTGGAACCAACCTAAATGCCCATCAACAGTAGACTGGATAAAGAAATTATGGGATATGTACTCTTTAGAATACTATACCGCAGTAAGAAACAATGAAATCCAGTCATTTGCAACAAAATGGAGGAATCTGGAACACATCATGCTGAGTGAAATAAGCCAGTCCCAAAGGGACAAATACCATATGTTCTCCCTGATCGGTGACAACTGACTGAACACCAAAAAGGAAACCTGTTGAAGTGAAATGGACACTATGGGAAATGGTGACTTGATCAGCATAGCCCTGACTGTTAATGAACAACTTAATACATTATCCCTCTTAGTAGTTTTTTTTTTTTATCTGTTCTACTTAATATGACTGGTTTAATTCTGTAATTAATACACAGTTATTCTTAAGTGTTGAAATTTAACTGAAATGTGATCCCTGTTAAACACAAGCAGCAGTTTTACAAGCTCTGCCACAATGCTGGCTTCTCCATTGATATTTTTTGACACTTGATATAGAAGCATAGAACATTGCCAAAATTGTAAATGCTCATTTGACTAATCCTTTTTCCCCTAGAGGGTGCAGAAGGGACCAGAGTTGCTAGCACCTTGAATTTAGCTCCTTCAGACTCAGTTGGGATATCTGATATTCAGAATCAGAAGAGGATACATTTGTGTTGTTAGCATTCACTGCATTTGGGGCCAGTGTTGTTGCGTAGTGGGTAAAGCCTTAGCCTGCAGTGCAAGTATCCCATATGGGCGCAAGTTCTAGTCCCTGCTGCTCCTCTTCTGATCCAGCTCTCTGCTATGGCCTGGGAAAGCAGTGGAAGCTGGCCCAAGTCTTTGGGCCCCTGCACCTGCATGGGGGATTAGGAAGAAGCTCCTGGTTTGGGATCAGCACAGCTCCAGCCATTGTAACCAACTGGGGAATGAACCGGTGGATAAAAGACCTCTCTCTATATATATAACTCTGCCTTTCAAATAAATAAATCTTTTTTAAAAAATAAGAATTCACTACATTTGTGGTCATTTTTTAGCGTTGCAATAAGAAACTAGTACAATGTGTATTTGAAAATAATCTGTATTCTGCATATTGAATCAGCACCATTCTATTTGGTTTTGTCAGGTCAATTGTATTAATCATGTTTCCTAAGTATTCTCTTTTTTATTCATATATATATATTTATTTATATATATACACATAGAGCTATAGGATTTTTGATTGTATGTGAAAGAATAATTTTTTGCATGTGAAAGTGAATCTGAAAAACTTAGAATGTCCACTGAACAGTTAGTTAAATGAGCATGGTTGTTATCACTTAGTTCTAGTGTAGCTCTGACCACGGTTTCACATGAAAAAAGGGTAAGTACTCTTAATTTGTTTTTAGTTTGTTGGAGAAAGGATAGATTTATTTTTTTCCCTTCTACTGCAGTTGTATTAGTTTTCCTTTGCTGCATAACATTATTACTAAATTTAGAACTTGAAGCAATACATATTTAGTTTTTTCATTTGTACACATGTATTTTATATTTCATTGATTCATAGTAATTGTGCATACTTATGGAGTATAATAATAGGTGTATCCATCACCTCAGACCATTTTTAAATTTCTTTGTATTAGGAACATTCAAATTCTATTAGCTCTTTTGAAATACATGAATACAGATAGTTGTTGGCAACCATAGATATAATAGTATGCTGTAGTACATTAGAAGTTATTCCTACTATCCAATTGTACCCTTTACACATTAACCCCCACCACCTGTATCCATACCTCTGTCACATCTTTCCAAGGCCTAGTAACTATAGTTCTAGTGTCCTCTTTTGTAAGTCCAACTTTTCAGCTTTCACGTAATCATATAAGTAAGAACATTCAGTATGTGTTTTCTGTGCCTGATTTGTTTCATTTAGCCACTGTTCTAAAATTACATTCTTGTGAAGAATCACATACAGTTATATTTCAAAAAGGCTGTGGAGAAATGGTATTAAAAGATAATTTTATATTGATGCAAACAAATTTTGAAATCTATGTATAGCTTTTCAATAACATGTATGTTCCAGATACTATAAAATATCTCATCATATGTCTTGACTTCCAATCTTTTTAGCATCAAAATTATCTTTCATTCCATTTTTTAAACTTTTATTTAGTAAATATAATTTTCTACAGTACAGTTTATGGATTACAATGGCTTCCCCCCCATAACGTCCCTCCCACCCACAACCCTCCCCTTTCCCACTCCCTCTCCCCTTCCATTCACATCAAGATTCATTTTCGATTATCTTAATATACAGAAGATCAGCTTAGTATACATTAAGTAAGGATTTCAACAGTTTGCTCCCACACAGAAACATAAAGTGAAGAATAATAGATGATTTTTTTAAAATGATGATGAAATCAGATCAGACCTATTGTCATGTTTAATCCCAGTGAGAGTCAAGTTGGGAATTGATAATTTCTTTCTTTTTTTTTTTTTTTTTTTACAGAGGATCAGTTTAGTATGCATTAAGTAAAGATTTCAACAGTTTGCACCCCCATAGAAACACAAAGTGAAATATATTGTTTGAGTACTCGTTATAGCATTAAATCTCAATGCACAGCACATTAAGGACAGAGATCCTACATGAGGAGTAAGTGCACAGTGACTCCTGTTGTTGACTTTACCAATTGACACTCCTGTCTATGGCATCAGTAATCTCCCTATGCTCCAGTCATGAGTTTCCAAGGCTATGGAAGCTCTCTGAGTTCTCCGACTCTTATCTTGTTTAGACAAGGTCATAGTCAAAGTGGAGGTTCTCTCCTCCCTTCAGAGAAAGGTACCTCCTTCTTTGAAGACCTGTTCTTTCCACTGGGATCTCACTCACAGAGATCTTTTGCCAGAGTGTCTTGGCTTTCCATGCCTGAAATACTCTCATGGGCTTTTCAGCCAGATCCGAATGCCTTTAGGGCTGATTCTGAGGCCAGAGTGCTATTTAGGACATCTGCCATTCTATGAGTCTGCTGAGTATCTCACTTCCCATGTTGGATCACTCTCCCCTTTATTTATTCTATCGGTTAGTGTTAGCAGGTACTAGACTTGTTTATGTGCTCCCTTTGACTCTTAGTCCTTTCATTATGATCAATTGTGAACTGAAATTGATCATTTGGACTAGTGAGATGGCATTGGTACATGCCACCTTGATGGGATTGAATTGGAGTCCCCTGGTATGTTTCTAACTCTACCATTTGGGGCAAGTCAGCTTGAGCATGTCCCAAATTATACATCTCTTCCCTCTCTTATTCCTACTCTTATGTTTAACAGGGATCACATTTCAGTTAAATTTCAACACTTAAGAATAACTGTGTATTAATTACAGAATTAAACTTTAAAATTTTTTTATTTATTTGACAGGGAGAGAGAGAGAGAGAGAGAGAGAGAGAGAGAGAAAGGTCTTCTTTTCGTTGGTTCACCCCTCAAATGGCCGCTACTGCCAGTGCTGCACTGATCCGAAGCCAGGAGCCGGGTGCCTCTTCCTGGTCTCCCATATGGGTGCAGGAGCCCAAGAACCTGGGCCATCCTCCACTGTCCTCTGTGGCCACAGTAGAGAGAGCTGGACTGGAAGAGGAGCAACTAGAACTAGAACCCGGCACCCATATGGGATGCTTGCACCGCAGGTGCAGGATTAACCAAGTGAGCCACGGCGCTGGCCCCTTAATTTCTAAAAATTTTAATGATCCTCTTTCATATATTCTTTTACTAATGTCCTATTTTGTGTGGGTACTTAAAAGTTTATTATTTACTACTTTGAATATGATATAAACTTGATTATTTATGTTATATGAATTTAGTTATTTATAAATGTCCATTTGGTAATTCCATTATTTGGTATTTGTGTGAGTCTCTGTTTGCTATCTATTGCTTTTGTTGATTTTCACTTATTGTACGCCTTTCTATGGCTAATAGCTGATAATTAACTTTAAACATCAGTTTTGAATGCTAAGCATATGCCCTAACAATTAAGCTGCTGGTTGGGACTCTTGCATACCATAGTTGAGTACTTGGATTTGAGTCCCAGCTCTACTTCTGATTCCAGCTTCCCACTAATGTGCACCTCAGGGGCTAGCAGGTGATGGTTCCAGTACTGAGTTCCCAGATTCATCCCAGGCTAGAATTCTTCAGGTTCTCAGTTGGAAGATCTTTCTCTTTACATCTACTTTTGCTGGGTACTTTTGGGCACCACTCATCAGGAATCACCTCAGAGTAAACGTGCAGCCTGAGACTTCTCAGCCAACCTAAGCTATGCTTAACGCAGGTGTAAACCACAGTGGGGGCAAGCCAGGCTGTAGCTCTCACGTCTTACATCTGGTTGCGTCCCTCCTCAGTGTTATACTCTGCTTCTGTCAGGGCAGTTGTACTACTGACCCCTGTTGTGAGCTTTGAGGATCTACCCTCAACTTGGGGGTACAAAAAAGAAGTATGGCTTTTCCTCAAAGGAAGACATGCACATGGACAGCCGGTACGTGAGAAATGCTCTACATCACTGTTAATAGAAAAAATGCAATAAAGCTCACATTGAGATATAATCTCACTCAAGTTAGATCATTTGCAGCAAAGTGTGTGGAACAGTAGGACATCCTGTAAAGTGAAATAAGCCAAACACAGAAAAATAAATACCACGTGAATACCACGTAAATACCACATATTCTCCCTCCAAAGTGGGGGACTCTCAACACAGAATGTGTTCTAGATGCCAGTAGGGGTGGAGAAGGGATAGAGAGAGTTCATATTTAAAAAACAGAGGAATATGGGTGTGGTTCATTAATTTTGATGCATATATCAAACTAATATAAGATGTTAATCATAGGGAAGCTAGGTGTGGGGTATATGGGAACTCTGTACTACTTTATAATTTCTGTTTTGTAAATTTAAAACAAATTTGAAATAAAGTGTTAAAAAGAAAAGACAAAAGTAATGAGTGCTGGCAAGGATGTGGAGCAAAGGGAACCCTTGCACACTGTTGATGTAAATGTAAATCAGTAAAGCCATTGTGGTAAATGATAAGGACATTCTTGCAAAGACTAAAACTAGGATTACCATAACATTCAGCAATTCTACTAATGCGTTCAAACCCAAGAGAAATGCTGCAGAGATAACTGCACTTCCATGTTTATTGCGACATGATTTATAACAGACTAGAAATGCAAACAACTTACATGTCCATCAACTGATGATGGATAAAGAAAATGTGACACATATACACAGCAGAAGACACACAGCTGCCATGAAAAGATGAAATCTTGTCATTCTCAGCAACACAATGGAACTGGAGGTCCTCATATTAAGTGAAATAAGCCAAGCATAGAAAGAGGAGTACCTTGGGGCTGGCGTTGTGGCACAGCGGGTTAAGCCTCCTCCTGCGACTCCAGCATCCCATATGGATGCCAGTTCGTTCTCTGGCTGCTCCACTTCCAATCCAGCTCCCTACTAATACACCTGGGAAAGCAATGGAAGATGGCCCAAGTGCTAGGAGTTCAAGGTTACTGGCACCTGGCCCAAACTCAGCCATTGAGGCCATTTGGGGAGTGAACCAAATAAATAATAAATCTTAAAAAAAAAAAAAGGCAAGTACCACACAATCTCACTCGTATGTGGAGGCTTAAAAAAGATTATCTCAAAGAACTTGAAAGTGTAATAGTGGTTACTGGAGGTTGGAGAGGGAAGGAGTGGGAGATATGGGGAAAGTGTGGTAAATGGGGCAAGAGACAGATAGGAATAAGAAGCTCTGGAGTTCTCTTGCACCTTAGGGTGTCTATAGATAATGTTGTTACACTATATGTCCCTCCATTTTCAAAGATAAACTAAAAAAAATAGGGGAATCTGGGTGTTGTTCACTATCTGTGGCAGATATACTACTGTGAGATATTAGTAACAGGGAAGCTGGGTGTGGTTTATAGGTTGTGACAAATATACTAATACAGACGTATCACTATAAAGTGACCTTCCTCATCGATATAAATGCTGTTTATTCTTGATGCATATTTAACATAGTCTAAGTGTCTTTTTATTTCCTTTGGTTAATGCCTATAAGATATATTTTCCATCTGTTCACTTTCAATTTTAAACTTTTATGTTTTAGATCTGTTATAAATAGAATTTAGTGGAGTTGATTTTTGAAACAGCCTGTTGAGTATTATCTTTTCATGGGTGCATTTAGGTATTTACATTATTTGTAATTATTTTCTAAAGATTTAGTTATTTATTTGAAAGTCAGAGTTACACACAGAGAGAAGGAGAGGAAAAGAGAGAGGTCTTCCATCCGTTGGTTTACTCTCCAATTGGCTGCAACGGCCAGAGTTGCCCCAATCCAAAGCCAGGAGCCAGGAGATTCCTCCATGTCTCCCACATGAGTGCAGGGGCCCAAGGACTTGGGCCATCCTCCACTGCTTTCCCAGGCCATAGCAGAGAGCTGGATCAGAAGTGGAGCATCCGAGACATGGATTCGTGCTCATATGGAATGCTGGCACTGCAGGCAGCAGCTTTACCTGCTACCCTACAGCGCTGGCCCCTGTAATAATTACTATATTAATGTTTATATTAATCCTCTTGTTTTGTTGTTTCCTATCTTTTACATATTTATTTTACATATATTCAGTATATTTTCACTCATGTAATCAATATATTTTACATATATTCAGTATACTTTTCTTTTTATATTCCTTTGAGCTGATTAGGTTTTATAGAATATTTTGTTATTTATCTACTAATTTGTAATTACATGTGCTGTTTCTCTGCTTCCAGTGATTACTCTAGCTAACTTAATGTGTATTTAATGTTAGTTAATGTCCCACTCTCACCATTGCTATTAAATATAGTTCTGGATTTTTTAGCCACAGCCATTAGGCAAGAAAAAGAAATTAAAGGGATACAAATTGGGAAGGAAGAACTCAAACTATCCCTCTTTGCAGATGATATGATTCTTTATTTAGGGGATCCAAAGAACTCTACTAAGAGACTATTGGAACTCATGGAGGAGTTTGGAAAAGTAGCAGGATATAAAATCAATGCACAAAAATCAACAGCCTTTGTGTACACAGACAATGCTATGGCTGAGAAAGAACTTCTAAGATCAATCCCATTCACATTAGCTACAAAAACAATCAAATTCCTTGGAATAAACTTAACCAATGAAGTTAAGGATCTCCACGTTGAGAATTATAAAACCTTAAAGAAATAAATAGAAGAGGATGCCAAAAAATGGAAAAATCTTCCATGCTCATGGATTGGAAGAATCAATATCATCAAAATGTCCTTTCTTCTAAAGCAGTTTATAGATTCAATATGATACCAATCAAAATACCAAAGACATTCTTTTCAGATCTGAAAAAAATGATGCTGAAATTCATATGGAGACACAGGAGACCTCAAATAGCTAGAGCAATCTTGTACAACAAAAACAAAGCTGGAGGCATCACAATACCTGATTTCAGGACATACTACAGGGCAGTTATAATCAAAACAGCTTGGTACTGGTACAGAAACAGATGGATAGACCAATGGAACAGAATAGAAACACCAGAAATCAACGCAAACATCTACAGCCAACTTATATTTGATCAAGGATCTTAAACCGATTCCTGGAGCAAGGACAGTCTATTCAACAAATGGTGCTCGGAAAACTGGATTTCCATGTGCAGAAGCATGAAGCAAGACCCCTACCTTACACCTTACACAAAAATCCACTCAACATGGATTAAAGACCTAAATCTATGACCTGACACCATCATATTATTAGAGAACATTGGAGACACCCTGCAAGATATAGGCACCAACAAAGACTTCTTGGAAAGACCCTGGAGGCACAGGTATTCAAAGCCAAAATTAACTATTGGGATTGTATCAAATTGAGAAGATTCTGTACTTCAAAAGAAACAGTCAGGAAAGTAAAGAGGCAACAGACAGAATGGGGAAAATATTTGCAAATTATGCAACTGATAAAGGATTAATAACCAGAATCTACAAAGAGATCAAGAAACTCCACAACAACAAAACAAACAAAACCACTTAAGAAATGGGCCAAGGACCTCAATAGACATTTTTCAAAAGAAGAAATCCAAATGGCCAACAGACACATGAAAAAATGTTCAGGATCACTAGTCATCAGGGAAATGCAAATCAAAACCACAATGAGGATTCACCTCACCCCAGTTAGAATGGCTTACATACAGAAATCTACTAACAAAAGATGCTGGTGAGGATGTGGGGAAAAAGGGACACTAACCCACTGTTGGTGGGAATGCAAACTGGTAAAGGCACTGTGGAAGATAGTATGGAGATTCCTCAGAAACCTGAATATAGACCTACCACATGATACAGCCATCCCACTCCTTGGAATTTACCCAAAGGAAATTAAATTGGCAAATAAAAGAGCTGTCTGCACCTCAATGTTTATTGCAGCTCATTTCACAGTAGCTAAGACCTGGAATCAACCTAAATGCCCATCAACAGAAGACTGGATAAAGAAATTATGGGATACGTACTCTATAGAATACTTTACAGCAGTAAAAAAAAATGAAATCTGGTATTTGCAACAAAATGGATGAATCTAGAAAACATTATGCTGAGTGAAATAAGCCAGTCCCAAAGGGACAAATACCATATGTTCTCCCTGATCTGTGACAACACAACTAACCCAGCACCAAAAAGGAAACCTGTTGAAGTAAAATGGACACCATGAGAAACAATGACTTGATCAGCCCTTGTCCTGACTGTTGAGGAACAACTTACTATTTTATTCCTTTTAGTATTTTTTTTGTTCTACTTAATACCTTTAGTTGAACTATTTAATTAATACACAATTATTCTTAGGTGTTTATATTTAACTGAAAATTGATCCCTGTTAAATATAAGAGTGGGAATAAGAGAGGGAGGAGATGTACAGTTTGGCACATGCTCATTCAGAATTAACCCTAATGGTAGAGCTAGAAACATGCCAGGGTATTTCAAATCAATCCCATTAAGGTGGCATGTACCAATGCCATCTCACTAGTCAAAGTGATCAGTTTAGGTTCATAATTGATCATAAAGATAGGATTAAATGTCAAAGGGATCACATAAATAAGACCAGTGTCTGCTAATAATAACTGATAGAATTAAAAAGGAGAGAATGATCCAACATGGGAACTGAGATACACAGCAGACTCATAGAATGGCAGATGTCCTAAACAACACTCTGGCATCGGAATAGCCCTTAAGGCATTCAGATCTGGCTAAAAAGCCCATGAGAGTTTCACAATCATGGAAAGCCAAGACACTGGCAAAAAAATGACCTATATGAAAGTTCTCTGGGAGTGAGATCCCAGCGGCAAAAAGGAGCCATCAAAGAAGGAGGTACCTTTCTCTGAATGGAGGAGAGAACTTTCACTTTGATTATGGCCTTGTCTAAATAAGATCAGAGTTTGTGAACTCCAGAGGCTTCCATAGCCTTGGCAGCTCATGACAAGAGCCTCAGGTGATCACTGTCATAAATAAGTATGTCAATTTTTAAATCAACAGGGAGTCACTGTGGACTTGCTCCCCATGTAGGATCTCTGTCCTTAATGTGTTGTACTACGCGAATTAATGGTAAAACTAGTACTCAAAAAGCACTTTATACTTTGTGTATCTGTGTGGATGCAAACTGTTGAAATCTTTACTTAGTGTAATACTAAGTTGATCTTCTGTATATAAAGATAGTTAAAAATGAATCTTAATGAGGGATGGAATGGGAGAGGGAGTGGGAGATGGGATGGTTGCGGTGGGAGGGAGGTTATGGGGGGAAAAACCACTATAATCCAAAAGTTGTACTTCCAAAATTTATATTTATTAAATAAAAATTTAAAAAAGTATTAGTTAATATAACATGTTTGTTAGATATCATAGATCTAAAATTAATCAATATTCTCACATTTTTTCCAGTGAAGTTACTTTTAATCACATAATAGTCACCTCTACTCTATTTATGATATTTTAACCTATAAAACATTATCATTGTTTATAAAATCAAAATATATTTAAATTATTAATATAATATCATCTTATTGAGCTTTTTTATTTTTTTTTCCTGTTTTAGATTTTCCATCTGGGTTAATTTCTTCTGCCTGAAGTTCATATTTTAGAATTTTTTTTATTGAGTATCTACTCCTGATGGATGCAGTTTTATTTATTTATTTTTTAAAGATTTATTTATTTATTTGAAAGTCAGAGTTACACTGAGAGAGGAGAGGCAGAGAGAGAGAGAGAGAGAGAGAGAGAGAGAGAGAGGTCTTCTATCCAAAAGGAAAAGAGGCAAAAATTACAAACATTCATGAGGAATGGTTCAGTCTCCTGATGGCCGCACAGTTGGAGCTGCACAATCCAAAGCCAGGAGCCAGGAGCTTCTTCTGTGTCTCCCACATGGGAGCAGGGGCCCAAGGACTTGGACCATCTTCTACTGTTTTCCCAGGCCATAACAGAGAGCTGGATCAGAAATGGAGCAGCCAGGACTCGAACTGGCGCCCATATAGGATGCCAGTACTGCAGGCAATGGCCTTACCCACTATGCCACAGTGCTGGCCCCTGCACAGTTTTATTTTTATAATGCTTTCATTTCACCTGTACTCTTGAAAGATATATTTTTTTGAAAGGTAGAGTTATAGACAGTGAGAGAGAGAGACAGAGAGAAAGGTCTTCCTTCTGTTGGTTCACTCCCCAAATGGCTGCTACCGCTGGCGCTGTGCTGAGCTGAAGCCAGGAGCCAGGTGCTTCTCCTGGTCTCCCATGCGGGTGCAGGGGCCCAAGCACCTGGGCTATTCTCCACTGCCCTCCCAGACCACAGCAGATAGCTGGACTGGAAAAGGAGCAGCCGGGACTAGAACCCTGCAGTGCCTACTGCAGGCGGAGGATTAGCCAAGTGAGCCACGGCACCGGCCCAGATATTTTCAATTATTCATAAAAATCTATGTTGACCTTTATTTTCTCTTGCTTCACTGAACATATGTAACTATCTTGGATAATACATTGCCATCATCTGATTTCTACTGTTGGCTGTTGAGAAGACCGCTGACAATCTGTTGCTTTTTTGAAGTAAATTTGTCATTTTTTTTTCTCACAGCTGTTACTATTTTCCAAAACTTTAAAATTGTGAGATGTAACAGTTAAAGATTTTATTTTTATTTATTTGAAAAGCAGAGTTACAGAGAGGGATAAATTGAGAGAGAGAGAGAGATCATCCATCTGCTGTTTCACTCAATGTTTCACTATGCTTCCCCAGGTGCATTAGTGGGGAGCTGGATTGGAAGTGGAGCAGCTGGGACTTCAACTGGCGCCCATTTGGGATGCTGGCACTGAAGACAGTGGCTTTACCCACTAACTCACAGCTGCAGTCCCAGAGATGTAACATTTAAAAAATGAATAACATCAATATGTGCCATTTAGCAAGTGGTAATAAAGGAATCACTGGCCACCATGTATATGCTCAGATCAGGAAGGTAACCTTGCTGGCACCCCACAGCCCCTGCACGTCCCTTCCCCACGCCAGCCTGCTCCCCTTCCCCATGCCAGCCTGCTCCCTTTTCCTACAGGGAGCCAGTCCTTCCCCTCCCTCCATCCTTTCCTCCCTTGCTTTCTGCTTTTGCTGTTGATGACTGCATTCCTTTTGTCCATTTTGAGCACAAGAAGTACATTTATTGTTTATGACCTCCGTATTGCTTAGTACATTTTTGTAGGATTTATATGGGCTATTGTACATATCTGTAGCTTATTTTTACTGCTGCATTATATTTCTTTTTGTGGTTATACCTTAACTTATTTGTCCATTCTATGTTTATGGTTTTGTGAGTTATTTCCAGTCTTGGGCAATTACAGACACTGTTGCTACCTTCCTGTAGTACATTCCTGTACTTTCTTTTGGTGTACATAAATGTACATTCATGTTGAATGTTTATTTAGGAATGTAATTACTGGATCGTATCTCCAAGTTTACTGTGTAATGGCACACTGTTGCAAAAAACAACTGTAACATGAGCCATTTCTATCAGCAATGCATCTGGCCTCTGGAGACTCCATATCCTTGATAAAATTTACATTATTGGCCGGCGCCGCGGCTCACTAGGCTAATCCTCCGCCTAGCGGCGCCGGCACACCGGGTTCTAGTCCCGGTTGGGGTGCCGGATTCTGTCCCGGTTGCCCCTCTTCCAGGCCAGCTCTCTGCTGTGGCCAGGGAGTGCAGTGGAGGATGGCCCAGGTGCTTGGGCCCTGCACCCCATGGGAGACCAGGAAAAGCACCTGGCTCCTGGCTCCTGCCATCGGATCAGCGCGGTGCGCTGGCCGCAGCGCGCCGGCCGCGGCGGCCATTGGAGGGTGAACCAACGGCAAAAAGGAAGACCTTTCTCTCTGTCTCTCTCTCTCACTGTCCACTCTGCCTGTCAAAAAATAAATAAATAAATAAATAAAAAATTTACATTATTGACCTGTTCATTATTCACTAACCTGATGGGCATACAGTGGGATCTTACGGTGTTTTTTGTTTGTATTTTTCTGTAGCTAATGAAGTTAATCACCTTTTCTTATATTTATTGACTATTTGGATTTCCTCTTCGGTGAGGAAATTGTTCCTCATAAATGTTTGTACTTTTTGCCCCTTTTCCTTTTGGATTATTCTTGTTTTCACTGGCTTGTGATTGTCTTTATACAATGTGATTCCTTGTCCTTTGCAAGTTAAACTATATGTGTGCAATTAAGTTCTCTCATGTTCGAACTCTTTTTTTCCCCCTCATTCTTTTCAGGGTATCTTTGGTAGGCACAAATTCTTCATTTCAATATGTTGATCTGTTGAGAATTTTCAGTTGTTTGCTGTTTTATTTACTAAATCCTTTTCTAACCTAAATATATGAATATGTTCTAAGTTATGCCAGGAGACATAAAAAAGCTTGTGGAAAATCCACATTATCTTCTAATTCCATCTTCCTATGAACTTTTTGAAGTACCCTCATATTCTTCCCCCAAAGCTTCCTAAGTTTTTTTCCATCTAAATATTTAATTCACTTGATTTATGAGTTGTTATGTGTGAGATAGGGATACAATTTATTCTTTTTATGTAGACTGTCAAATTTGCCAGGGCTATTTGTGTAAAGGACCTGTGCAAGCTGGGTCAGTGGAATTCAGATAAGTCCGTCCCAGGTGCCATCACTGAGTCAGATATCCCTGGGACTTAGAAACATCTCAGGCCCAGTGCTGCAGGATACAGCGGGGTCCTTAGCCAGGTTCTCTGGTGTGAACTCTGGTGACTGCAGAATATAGCTCCAACACTCACAGTCACAGAGCTGCAGCACTTGCAGGGCGCACTACCCATTTCCCGCACACTGATCTGATCTGATCTTGAGCATTGTGCAGTAGCAGGTGGAAGCCTGGAGCAGAAAAATGCAGATAGGGCCTTCCTCGAGTCCCGCAGCGGAGTACAGATGTCCTTGGGGCTTATCGAATCAACAGTCACAGTCCCAGCATTCCAAGATGCAGAGTGGTTCTTATCCACATCTCACAGGCACAGTGCCAGCTATGCTGGGGACTTTGGACTGGCAGCTGCCAGCCTGAAGCAGAGAAGCACGGCAGAGTCCTTCCGCCCATGAGTGCTAGCTATTCCAGGGACTGCAACACCAACAGCCACAGTCCTAAAGCTGCAGGACAGGGAGGGGATGCTCCCGGTTTCCACAGGGCATGCAAGGGCGATGCTGAGACTTGTGCCTTGGCCACCAAGCACCCTATGCTAACAGACACGCAAGGGGACTGGTCCTTTAGGCCTGTGTATAGGCTGCTGCAGGTGCTGAGCCCCAAGGAGCAGAGGGAACTTCCCTAGATCCCTCAGAGTGAGCAAACCTGGCTCTGGGGTTTGTGCAGTTGCAGGATGCAGAGGGACCTGCTGTCCACTCCGTGAAGTATCCTTGATTCAGCTCTGGGGCTTCTGGTAGTGATGGGGCTGCTTGCTGTCCCTTTTCCTTGCCAGACAGTGTTCTCCTGATCTAGGAGACAGGGTAGGAGCTGTGGAATTCCTCATTTCCCTCTGCTGGCTTTTGGAAGCTCTGTGCTTTTAATAGCTCCTGGCCCTTAATGAAGTTTTCTCAGCCAGTCTCCCTCGTTGTTGCTGTTCTTTTCTGTGATGGAGACAAGTGTAGTGCCTCTTTCTCTTGCCATCTTTTCTTTTTTGAGCTCTTTTATTATCTATTTAGAGATGGAATATTTTTAATTTTCATTATAATCAAAAGCTTAATGGCTGTACTAAATAAAGTGTTCAACAAACGAAAAAGTAAGAAGACCATAGTAGAGCAGGAAAACAGGCAGGAGTCATGAGCAATAATCAAATGAAAAGATGTTCAACTTTACTCATGTAAAGCAAATTTTAAAATATAAAATTATTAAAACCATAGTAGTATATAATTGCTATGAATTTGTTTGACAAAGATTTAAAACAAAGGCTGACAAAACACTCTATTTGCAGCAAAACTGATAGACACTGGCATTTTTTTTTAGTTTTTTTTTTTTTTTTTTAATTTAGCTTCCACATACAAGGGAGAACATGTGGTATTTGTCTTTCTGGGTCTGGCTTATCTCACTAAGCCATTTTTTCAAAGTAGCTCTCTTTTTTTTTTTAATTTTATGACTCATAAACTTTGCTTGCTGGCTGTTGTCCTTGAAAATTGTGTGCATTTTCTGAGGAACAAGATGGATTTTTTTTTCCTCTCCTCCAGGGAAGTTTGGGGTTTGCTCCTCTCAGGTCTATGGGCCCCGTTTTTCTGGGACTTCTTCAAATCAGGTGTCACTTCTGGACATCACTGGTAGAGTTAAGCCTTGCTACCTGGTGTACATGGGAGCCTTGCTCTGCTGTGCAAACAACACAAGGAAATTTCACTTTGCTTTTTCTGCCCCTCTCCCTCCCCAACTTGGTTCAAGACCACAGCAGCACACTCTGCAGCTCTCAGACTTTTAAGGAAGTAGAGTGGTTGAAACCAGTTTGTTCTGATGCTGCGGGTAAGGTTCACTGTGAAGGACTCCCACATGATTCCGCAGAGTCCCTAGTGGTCCAGCCTAAGAATCAAAGTACAGATCTTTGTTGTGTCGACTCACGCCTTCTAGATGTAGGCAGATTTGGTACTCTAGTATGCCTTTGGTACTGTAGTATACCTTTGGTACTCTAGTATACCGCTTCTGTTTACCCATTGCTGAGCAACAACGTCTACGGATTCTTTTCAATTGTTATCTTATTTTTCACCCAGGTTCACCACGATGCGTGTAAATGCGATTTTCTTTTTTTCCTCATAAAAGTAGTTCATTGACTTTCATTTTGTACCTTTTGCCAGATTTGGAGTATCCTCAGCCTTATAACTGCAAGTATTGTGTCTACTATGCTTGAGTCTCCTCTCTGTAACTCCAGTTACATTTAGGTGGAGCTCTCTGTTTTCATCATTTCTTCACCTCACCTTCCTGTTTTCTGCTCTTTCCCTGTGCCACTGTATTAGCTTTCCAGCACTGCTGAAAAATGGCCACAAATTCAGTGGCTTCAAATAAAAGAAATTGATTTTTCAAAAGATTTATTTACATATTTGAGAGGCAGAAGCAGAGAGAAAGATAGAAGTCTTCCATCACTCCCCAAGTGGCCACAACAGCTGGAGCTGGACCAGTCAGAAGCCAGGAGCCAGGAGCTTCGTCCCGGTTTCCAATGCAGGGGCAGGGGCCCAAGGACTTCAGCCATTTTCCACTGCTTTCCCAGGCCATAGCAGAGAGCTGGATCAGAAGTGGAGCAGCCAAAACTCAAACGGGGGCACCCATATGGGATGCTGCCACTGCAGGAGGTGGCTTAACCCACTGCACCACAGTGCCGGCCCCAAGAAATTGATTCTTTAATCATTCTGAGGCCAGAAATCCCAAAATCAAAGTGTTCTCAGGGGTGGTTCTTTATGGACACTCCAAGGGAGAAGGCATTTGATGCCACTGCCAGGCCCTGGTGGTCGTCAGCGGCTGCTGGCCTTCCTTGCCTGGTAGACACGTCCCTGTCGTCTCCAGGCTGTCTTCACCAGACCTATTTTTCAAATCTCTTTTCTTTTTTGTCCTCGAGGAGACTAAACATAGGATTCAGGATGCACACTATGTCTAGAATGGCTTCATCTCAAAATCTTTTTTTTTAATTAATTATTTATTTTTTTATTTTTTGACAGTCAAAGTGGACAGTGAGAGAGAGAGAAACAGAGGAAGATCTTCCTTTTCCGTTGGTTCACTCCCAAATGGCCGCTGTGGCTGGCACGCTGCGGCTGGTGCACCACGCTGATCTGAAGCCAGGAGCCAGGTGCTTCTCCTGGTCTCCTATGCAGGTGCAGGGCCCAAGGACCTGGGCCATCCTCCACTGCCCTCCCGGGCCACAGCAGAGAGCTGGACTGGAAGAGGAGCAACCGGGACAGAATCCGGCACCCCAACCGAGACTAGAACCTGGTGTACCGGTGCTGCAGCCGGAGGATTAGCCTAGTGAGCCGTGGCGCCGGCTCATCTCAAAATCTTTAACTTTATAGTAGCCATATAGATCCTATTTCCAGATAAAGCTATATCCATATGCATTAGGAGTTTGGATCTGGACATATATTTTGGGGGTACCCAATTTAGCTGCATTCTGATTTTCTCTTGTAAATTGTCCTGCTTAGTCATCCTTTTTATTTACATCATATCCTCTGTAAAACTCATTCAAATTTTTAAATTTTGAGTTATTATATTTTCAGTTTTCAAAATGCTGTGTTTGTGGCTGGCATCGTGGTGTAGCAGGTAAAGCCACTTCTTGTGATGCCATCATCCCTTATGGGCATTGGTTCATGTCCAAGCTGCTCCACTTCTGATCCAGCTCCCTGCTAATAGCCTGGGAAAAGCAGCAAATGGTCCAACTGTTTGGGCCTCTACCACCACGTGGGAGACCTGAATGAAGCTCCTGGCTCCTGCTTCAGTCTGGTGCTCCCCTGGCTGTTGCCACCATGTGGGGAGTGAACCAACAGATGGAAGATTCTCTCTCTCTCTCTCTCTCTCTCTCTCCCTCCCCCCTCCCCATAACTCTGATTTTCACATTAATAAATAAATCTTTAAAAAATCAAATGCTGAGTATTTTATTCTTTTATAAAAATTTATTTATTTATTTGAAAGTCAGAGTTACATAGAGAGAGGAGAGTCAGAGAGAGAGAGAGAGAGTGAGAGAGAGGTCTTCCATCCGATAGTTCACTCCCCAATTTGCTGGAGCTGCACCGATCTGAAGCCAGGAGCCAGGATCCAAGAGCTTCTTCCGGGTCTCCTACGTGGGTGCAGGGGCCCAAGCACTTGGGCCATCTTCTACTACTTTAGCAGAGAGCTGGATCGGAAGTGGAGCAGCAGGATCTCGAACCAGATGCCGGCACTTCAAGCCAGGGCATTAACCCACTGTGCTGGCTCCTGAGTATTTTATTCTTTTCACATATTTTGAAGCTTGTTTTTTAAAAGGTTTATTTATTTTATTTGAAAGGCAGAGTTACAAAGAGGCAGAGGCACAGAAAGAGAGAGGTCTTCCATCTGCTGGTTCACTCCCCAGATGGCCACAACAATGGGCAGAGCTGTGCTGATCCAAAGCCAGGAGCCAGGAGCTTCTTCCAGGTCTCCCACACAGGTGCAGGGGCCCAAGGACTTGCCATCTTCTATTGCTCTCCCAGGCCATATCAGAGAGCTGGATCAGAAGAGAAGAGGCTGGGACTAGAACTGGCTCCCATATAGGATGCCTGCACTGCAGGTGGTGGCTTTACCAGTTATACCATAGCACCAGGCTATTTAAATGCTCTTTCAAATGTGTTTAAATATAGAAAAAATGCCTACTTTTTATTTTATTTAAAGTAACCCTAATATCTGAAAGTTTTGTGATCTGTTTCTATTGTTTGTTGTGTCTCTTGGTTCTTTGTGCCCTGTTTTCTTTTTCGTTTTTTAAGAATACTTATTGAGGTGTTATTGACATACAAAAACTTGTATGTATTTTTTATTTAATAAATATAAATTTACAAAGTACAACTTTTGAATTGTTGAGGCTTTTTCCCCCCTAACCTCCCTCCCACCCACAACCATGCCATTTCCCACTCCCTCTCCCATCCCATTCTTCATCAGAATTCATTTTCAATTATCTTTATATACAGAAGATCAACTTAGTACATAGTAAATAAAGATTTCAACAGACTGCACCCACACAGCCACACAAAATATAGAGTACTGTTCGAGTAGTAGTTTTACCATTAATTCTCATAGTACAACACATTAAGGACAGCTCAGGACCAAACTTGTATGTATTTAATGTCTACAACTTCATGTGTTTGTAGCTAAGTATACACCTGTGAAATAATCACTACAATATATAACGCATATATCCATCTCCCTCCAAACTTTCCTATGTCCAGTTAATTTTCATATTTTTTGTGATAACACTTAACATTAGATCTTTCATGTTGGTGTATTTTATGTATACAATACAGTATTGTTAAGTATAATAGACACTATGCTGTATAATAGATTTCTAGGACTTGTTCATTTTGCATGCTATATACTTAAGGAAAAGGGGCACAGTCAGAATGAATGTATTCAAGAAAAATAAATTCGCAGAGGTGGGTGGCCCACTGACAGTGTGCAGACAGACTGAGCGCGAGACAGAGGGCCCAGTCCTCCATCAGGCTGGGCCTAATGAATCTTAGGGTAGGCTAAGAGTGTTTATAGATTCCTCCTGGGGGAGGATGGGGGATGTAGACAGAGGTGAATTTCTCCATACAAGCTTTTCAGGTGCAGAGGGTGGGATGGGCAAAGTACAAGGTGTGAGATTGAACTGGTCTCTTGAAAGAATGCAAGAGTAATGGAATCCATTGGGGACTTTGATTTGCTTTTGGGAAAGGAACTAAAGTGCTGAGGCTCATGTTCTTGTTCCATCATGCACCCTTTGATTAAAGCATCTTTATTTCCCCTTTGCTCTATCTCCTGACCACCACCATTCTGCTTCTGTGCAAGTGAATATAGTATTTGTCCCTTAGCATGTTGTTAAGATTAATATATTTTGTCACAAAAGACAGGCTTTCCTTTCTCGCAGAGGAAATACTTGGATTTCTCCCGTTTCTAATGTATTTTCACTGTGAGCTGTTCAATACCAGTGAATATTTGCTTTTCAAAGCTCATGAAGACCTAATATTCATGTGAGTTCCTTCAGAAACTGATACATTCTATGCCCACCAGGGCCTGGGATAACTTCCAACTGAACCACAATGGTTCCTTCTTATCTACCAGGGAGACATTCCAAGATTCCCAGGGAATGCCTAAAACTGCAGATAGCAATTGCTATGGTTTGAATGTTCCCAGCAAAGCTCATGTTACAATTTAATCCCAATGGTAAGGTTCAGGCAGGCTTCATTCTGTTGTGCTTCATGTTAGAGGTGTGTGTTTTGTTTTGCTTTGTTTTGTTTGAACCAGGTGTTGTGCAAACTTGCTTTGAGCAAATCTATAAATACCATTTTTTCTAACAACATGTGCTCAGGTCTTTCTGTCAGATTTCAGTAACTCTCAAAAATATTTCAAACTTTACCACATCTGTTATGATAATCTGAGATTGCTGACCTTTGATTTTGCTATTATAATTGCTTTGAGATATCACAAAACATGTCTATGTGGGGCCAGCCTTGTGGCATACCAGGTAAAAATGACACCAGCAACACTGGCTTCTCATACAGGTGCCAGTTCCAACCAGTTCCCTGCTAATGTGCCTGGGAAAGCAGCAGACGATGGCGTACGTTCTTGGGCCCCTGCCACTCACATGGGAGACCTGGGAGAAGCTCCTGGCTACTGGCTTTGGCCTGGCCCAGCCCCAGCTATTGTGGCCATTTAGAAAGTGAACAAGAGAATGGAGATTCTCTCTCTCCCTCTACCCCCCTTCCTCCCTCCCTCCCTCCCTCCCTCCCTCCTTTTCTCTCTCTCTCTCTCTCTCTCTCTCTGTAACTCTTTCAAAAAAAAAAAAGAGAGAGAGAGGTAGAGAGAGCAAAACTAGAAATGATTAAATTTAGTGACGAAGGTATATCAAAAGCCAAGGTGGACAAAAATATAGGCCTCTTGTACCAGTTAGCCAAGTTGTGACTGCAAAAGACGTTTTTGAGGGAAATTAGAAGTACCACTCCAGTGAACAGAGAGAGGTAGAGGCAGAGAGAGAGAGAGAGGTCTTCCATCCGCTGGTTCACCCCCCAGATGGCCACAACGAGGAGCCAGGAGCCAGGAGCCAGGTGGATCTTCCAGGTCTCCCACGCGGGTGCAGGGGCTCCAGGTCTTGGGCCATCTTCTACTGCTTTCCCAGGCCTTAGCAGAGAGCTGGATCGAAGGACTCTAACCAGCAGTCAGCACTCTAACCAGCACCCATCTGGAATGCTGGCACTGCAGGTGGAGGCTTAGCTTACTATCACAGACACCATAACTGTTTCAGTTCTATGAAGGCTGAGAGAAACGAGGAAGCTGTGTAAGAGAAGCTTGAATCTAGCAGATGCTGGTTCAAAGGTGGAAGGAAAGGCGCCAACTCTGTAAAATGAAAGTGCGTGGGGAAAACTGACACTTGGAGATGTGATTCTGAACAGCCTTTGTCTTGACTGTTGAGGGACAGTTTTTTCTTTTTTTCCACACTATTTCTTGAACTCTTTACTTAGTGTAGGGTCAGTCTTATGTCTATAAAGTTAATTGAAAGTAGATCTTTGTATAAACAAAAAAGAGAATGGGAATAGGAGAGGGAGGAGGAAGAAGGGTGGGAGTGGGGGTGGGAGGGAGAGGAAAAGATCACTATGTTCCTAAATCTGTATATATGTAATACATGAAATTTGTATACCTTAAGTAAAAAGTTTCTAGGTAAAAAAAAATGTACCTACACCTCAATGAAACCTTTAAAGAAATAAAAAATAAATTCTGCTGCTGCCGAAGCTGCAAGTTACTCAGAAGATCGAGCTGTGATCTGTGATCACTGATGGATAAAGACCACAAGGAGCAATCACCTCACCTCAGTCAGGGTGGTTATTATCCCCAAATAAAAACATAACAAATGTTCCAGGCCCGTGTTGTGGTGTAGTGAGTCAAGCCACTGCCTTGCAATACCGGCATCTCATGTGGGCACTGGGTTGAGTCCTGGTTGTTTCACTTTCAATCCAGTCCCCTGCTCATGTACCTGAGAAAAGCAGCAGAGGATGGCTCAGCAGCAGAGGTTTGGGCCCCTGCACCCACATGAGAGATCTCGATGAAATTCCTAGTTGTTGTGGCCTTCCAGGAAGTCCACCAGGAAATGGAAGATCTCTCTCTCTCTCTCTCTTGCAAATAAGAAAATACAGATATTACTTCACTGAATCATACATGTGCATGACAATATGCCCTTCTCTCCATTTGTTTCAATCATTGTCATGAATTCTTCTCTTTGTAATACTATTATCTGTTTTCAGATATTTATGGGATACCATGTGATGTTTCAGTAAATGCATACATTGTGTAGTGTATATCATGGGATCCTCAAACAGTTACTATTCCATTATGGCTCAACTCACAATAGCAAACATGGAATCAACCTACATGTCCACCAACTGATGACTGGATAAAGAAAATGTATCATATATAAACTATGGAATACTACTCAGTCATAAAAAAGCATGAAATCCTGTCTTTTGTAACAAAATGGACGCAAACTCAAAACTATTATGCTTAGTGAAATAAGCCAGTTTCAAAAAGGCAAATATTATTTTTCTCTGATATGTGACAGATAATATAGAATACAAAAATATAGGAATGAAATGAACATTTTGGGATATGATTGTCATTTTTAGCCCTTGTCTATACTCCTATAGAACTGTGGTCTTTATGGGATACAATGTGATGTTTCAATGAATGTGTAAGTTGTGTAATGTAATGTATCGTATGCAAGTATCCCAACCAGCAGCTTAATTGTTAGGGCATATGCTTAGCATTCAAAACTAATGTTTAAAGTTAATTATCAGCTATTAGCCATAAAAAGGCATATAATAAGTGAAAATCAACAAAAGCAATAGATAGCAAACAGAGACTCACACAAATACCAAATAATGGAATTACCAAATGGACATTTATAAATAACTAAATTCATATAACTTATAAATAATCAAGTTTATATAATATTCAAAGTAATAAATAATAAACTTTTAAATACCCACACAAAATAGGACATTAGCAAAAGAATACATGAAAGAGGATCTTCAGTTAGTATTCCAATATAGCATAAACATCTGCAATTATATCATAATTCTTTCTGTTTATATATAAACACATAGTGCCTTAATATTGTCTAAAGTCACCTTACTGTGAAATAGAACCCCAGAACTTTGAACTGCAACTTAGAACCTTTCTGAATTTGTTTGTAAAAGTACACTTACCGGGCCGGCGCCGCGGCTCACTAGGCTAATCCTCCACCTAGCGGCGCCGGCACACCGGGTTCTAGTCCCGGTCGGGGCGCCGGATTCTGTCCCGGTTGCCCCTCTTCCAGGCCAGCCCTCTGCTGTGGCCAGGGAGTGCAGTGGAGGATGGCCCAGGTGCTTGGGCCCTGCACCCCATGGGAGACCAGGAAAAGCACCTGGCTCCTGCCTTCGGATCGGCGTGGTGCGCCGGCCGCAGCGCGCCAGCCGCGGCGGCCATTGGAGGGTGAACCAACGGCAAAGGAAGACCTTTCTCTCTCTCTCTCTCTCACTGTCCACTCTGCCTGTCAAAAAAATAAATAAATAAATAAATAAATAAATAAAGTACACTTACCAGTTTTCTACCTTCTGATATTTTCTTCTCACTCCTTAGCATCTCTTTCTTTAAATTTGAAGAACTCCCTTGGGTCCAGCGCTATGTATAGCAGGTAAAGGGGTAAAGTCACTGTCTACAGTGCTGGCATCCCATATGGGTGCTGGTTTCAGTCCTGGCTGTTCCATTTCCAATCCAGCTCCTGTTAATGCACCTGGGAAAGCAGTGGAAGATGGTCCAAGTCCTTGTGCCCCTGTACCCATGTGGGAGACCCAGATTAAGTTCATGGCTCCTGGCTTTGGATCAGCCCAGCTCCAGCATTGCGACCATTTAGGGGAGTGAACCAGTGGATAGAAAATTAATTCCCTCTCTCTCTCTCTGTTTCTCCCTCCTTTCCTCCCTCTCTCTCTCTCTCACCCTCTCCCTCTTTCTCTCTCTCTCTTTCTGTCCCTCTGCCTTTATGTAACTCTGTCGTTCAAATAAATAAATAAATCTTTCAAAACAAAACAATAAAAACTCCCTTTACTATTTCTTGTCTTCCAGATCAGATGGTGATAAATTCTCCCAGCTTTTATTTGTCTGGGAATGTCTTTATCTTTCCCTCATATCTGAGGACTAACCTTGCTGGACACAGGATGCTTGGCTGGCAATTCCTTTTCTTTTTCAATATTGGGAAGGTCTCATCCCACTGCCTCCTGGCTTGTAACATCTCTGCTGAGAAGTCTGCAGTCAGGAGAGTCAGAACCACTTCATGGGTTACTTGCGTCTTTTCTCTTGAAACGTGAAAAATCTTCTTTGTCTTTAACCATGGGAAGCTTGACTATAATATGTTATAGGTAGACTTCATTGGATTGAATCTTATTGGTGATATTTTGCTTTCATGTATTAATAGTTGCATTTTCTCTAGGCTTAGGGAGTTCTATTTTTATCTCTTAATATGCTTTCTACCCCCTATGCATTCTCCAGTCCTTCTTGAACCCCCATAACTTAGATGTTTACTTCCAAAGTTTCTGTAAGCTTTCCTCATTCCTTTTGGTTCTTTTTTTCATTTGTTTCCTCCAACTTTATATTTCCAAACAACTTGGCTTAAAGATCATTTGTTCTTTCTTCTGTTTGACTATTAGTGTCTTGTATTACATTTTAATTTTGTGTAGTGTACAGTTCAAAGAATTTCTGTGTAATCATTTAAATATTTTAATTAAGTCATTTAATTATTTAAATCTTTCTATTGAATCTCTGTTAGAATATTAAATCATTTCTGAGGGCTGGTACTGTGGCACAATGGATCAAGCTGCTGCTTTCAGTGTCAGCATCTGATATTGAAGCACTGGTTCAAGTTCTGGCTATGCTGCTTTGGATCCAACTCCCTGCTAATGTACCTGGGAGGGCAGCAAAAAAGGGTTCAAGTACTTGGGTCTCTGCCACCCATGTTAGAGACCATGAATAGAATTTCTGGCTCCTGGCTTCAGCCTGGCCCAGACCTGGATGTTGCAGACATTTGGGGAATGAACTAGTAGGTGGAAAACATTCTCTCCCTCCCTCCCTCTCTCTCTCTCTTTCTCTCTCCCCATCTCTCTGCCTTTAAAAATGTTGACCATTTATCTGTGTTTTCTTTCAGTTTATTGAGTTTCCTTAAAGCAGCTATTTTGAAATCTTCATCTGAGCATTTGAAAGATTTAATTCCTAAATAATTGTTTTCTGTACCTTATTTTACTTGGGTGAGGTCATAATTTTCTGAAGATCCTTGATGCTTGTATGCCATCATCTGCACATGGAAGGTTTAGTTATACTGACCTGGCTTTGTTTATGGGTGTCTTTCTGGAAATTCTAAGCTGCCTGTTTATTTTCTCTGAACCTATAGATACATTCTTTTAAAAGATTTATTTATTTATTTATTTGAAAGTCAGAGTTACACAGAGAGAGCAGGAGAGGCAGAGAGAGAAGAAAGTCTTCCATCTGCTGGTTCACTCTCCAAATGGCCGCAACAGCCAGAGCTGGGACAATCCAAAGCCAGGAGCCAGGAGCTTCATCCAGGTCTTCTCATGAGGGTGCAGGGGCCCAAGGACTTGGGCCATCTTCTACTGCTTTCCTAGGCCATAGTAGAGAGCTGAATCAGAAGTGGAGCAGCCGGGACTTTGAACTGGTGCCCATATGAGATGCCAGCACTGCAGGTGGTAGCTTTACCTGCTATGCCACGGCACTGGCCTCAAACCTATAGATATATTCTATTTCATCACTAGATACCCCTTAAGTCAAGGTTTTCCTTGGGTCTGCTGTTGATGTTTTTAAACTTTTTCAGTACTACAGTACTCCCCAAGTTCAGAATTGGCCCCAATCCATAGTTCATATGTTGTTCAGGGTGAACTGGCGGGGGGGGGGGGGGGATTGCTTATAAAATATCCCTGTAAGCCTCTTCCTGGGGCTGCAACAGTCTCAGACTTCTAGTTCCATGTCTACCACTGCCAAAATGCTAGGTAAAACTTGGAACCCACAGCCCACTGCGGCCAGTAGAACCATAGGGTAGGGCTAAAGCCCACCCTGCCATGATCTGTCTGCTGCTGAGGTGCTTCACTGCCCAGTCACTAGTGATGCCGACTAGTGCATAATACTGATCAACTGGGTCCACAGAACTCCACCTGACATTGAGGCAGGTCCAGAGGTTCTGTCTGTAGGCAGTGGCCTCTGGACAGACACCACTGGGATCTGCTGAATGTTGGGTTTTTCCAGCTTGGCACTGAGTCCCAAAGCAGTCTTGTGACCCCTTGCTGTCTGTAAAAGGTTGCAGAAGGAATCATAGAGGAACCCCCTAGCCTCCCAGACAGGCACTGGTGGGTCACATCAGGGTCCCACAGTCATCAAGCCCTGTGTAATCTTGGAAGTGCACACCATGCCCATGTGAGATTGGTGCTGCTACCCACCAAAATGATACCATCCCACCAGGGTGAAGGTTCCCCACATGATACTGGGGAAAATCTAGAACCTCCAAGATCCAGAGGCACACCTTGGGACAGGCACCATTAGGATTTTCTTAGTGTTGGTCTTTACCAGCCCAGCACTGAGTCTCAAGGCATCGTCCTGTGGGTCCTTGCTGTCTGCTCAAGGCTAGAGGATGGGATGAAGACACCTCGAGCCACACAGATGTGCCAGGCTGGGTTACACTTTGGCTCCACAATCACAGAGTCCCCCAAAATTCACAGAGTTCATGCCAGGCCTGACTGAGGCCAGGGGTGATGCATGCCAAAACAAACTGTCCCATTGGAATGCAGGTCCCAGCCTGATGAAAACTCAAGTCTTGTGACTCCGTCATGAGGCTTTATTGGGTGCTGGGTCTCTAGGCTGTGGCCTTGTTCTGATTGCCAAAGCGTGGTCCTAAGCTCTCTCTTCTGCTCTTTCCACAGTGACTGGAGTTCAGCTTCACTTTCTACCAGCAGCTGTGTGTGTGTGTGGGGAGGGGGCAGGAGTGGCAGAAACCCAATTGTTTGTGGAGGCCCCAATATTTTGTCTCTGGGTAGTGATCTGGGAGAAGGTACCATGGAGTCCAGTCTAACTCCAAATTTTATCACAATGGGACTGCCACAGGGATTCAATTCCAGCTCCCCTCCTCCAAGTAGAAGGCATTTCTATCTTGCACTCCTTTGAGCTGGAAGGGTAGAGATGCGGGAAACTTTCCTTCCTGCTTTCTTCAATGAGACTTTTCTTGCTATTGAACTAAAATAAGGCAGCGCAGCCTCTCACCCCTCTTCTGGAGCTCTTGCAAAGGTGACTTGGTGTGTGAGTAACTGTTCAAATCATTGTCTCTCTAGGGTGATGGAGGCTGGAGCATCTTAGCATCCACCACTTTGCTTCCTCCTCTCAAAATACATTATTGTACTGTAGATCTTAGCAACCTCAATGAGTGATTTTTTTCTTTCTTTGTTGAGAACTTTTACATCTTTAAAATTTTTATTTATTTGACAGGGAGAGAAAGAGAGAGAGAAAGAGAGAGAGAGACAGGATACTCGCAATCACTGGTTCACTCCAAATGCTAACAATGGCTAGCTCTGGGTGCCAGTAACTCAATCCAAGTCTCCCACATGGATATCAGGGGCCCAATTACTTGAGTCATCACCATTGCCTCCCAGGGCTGATGACAAAAACTGGAGCCAGCTTGAACCCAGGTACTCCAATGTGGGACATAAGTGTCCTAACTGTCATCTTAGGACTAGGCCAAATGTCCAACCAAAGAACTGTCACCTTTTCACTTAAAGGAAATATCAGAATTGCAAGCATTACTACACCTGTGCTTTGGATTCATCAGTAAGCAAAATACAGATTATTTGAACATGAGTACCATCCAGCAATTGCCAAATGACTACAGGGTGAGTAGTGCATAAAGCTGCCACCTGCAGTGCCAGCATCCCATATGGGCGCTGGTTCAAGACCTGGCTGCTCCACTTCTAATCCAGCTCTCCGCTGTGGCCTGGGAAAGCAGTAGAAGATGGCCTAAGGTGTTGGGCCTCTGCATCCTCATGGGAGGCCCGGAAGAAGCTCCTGGCTCCTGGCTTTGGATTGGCACAGCTCTGGCCGTTGTGGCCAATTGGGGAGTGAACCATCAGATGGAGGACCTTTGTTGTTCTCAGCCACTACATTTTGGAGTAATTTATTATGCAACAATATATAACTAATACATCTGGCTTGCCAGCTAGAGAGTCAGGCTGAGTAAAGGAAGGTGTATTTGAGATATAAGAATGAGAAGTTTGGGATTGAGGTCATAAGCTATTTTATTTATTGAAGAATTAAAAATAGCACATTAACAAAACCTTATCTGATAGAGAAGTTACACTAGAGCTCTTCTGAATGAGATTATCAGCTAATACACCAGAGATACTGGACTGCTGAGTTCTTCCATGACTATGTAAATCAAAGGCTAAAAGATATTTGCAGTCAAGATATGAATCACTGGATAGTTTCTTTATCTGGAAAGACTTACAATAATAAGGCATTTAACAAAAAAGTTGAAATGAAACCTCACCCTTTGGGGAAAGAGTTTTCTGTTAATTCCTGTAACCAAGGCCCCCAGAGCGAAAGGAAACATAGGGTTGTGACAAGAATCCAGTGAGCCTGGCCCCAGAGCTTTCCTCTGCTTTCTTTTGCTTGACTTTGGAAAGCAGACTGGATGTGGTTTAGAGGCTAGAGACTGATTTAACAATAGTAATTTTCAAAACATCAAATCCTAGACTTGCCCCTGGGTTTTGACCTACTAGCGCCATAAGTTCTCTTGGTCTCTCACTTCTGTAAAACACCCAGGTATTTTACCACCTTGCTTCCGTCAATGGATGAATAGTTGTCTTGCTGCATGAGATGGGAAGTATCTGACCAACACCCTCTTCTCCAGTTGTATAAGACAGAGACCCAAGCAGAGAAGAGATGAAGGGAAGATGATGACAACAGTGCAGCAGGTGATTATTTAGGGCTTCATGCTATAAGTGGTTTTAGATTTCCAAAGATGAGACAAATCTCTCCAGCACAGGGAGGTTGCAGGTCATAGTCCTAGGACCCGGGTGGATTTGTCAATCTGGCAGTTCAGGGTCAGTGCAAAGGACATTCCCAACACCTGAGAAAAGAGTTGGGAAAATGTGAAGTCTTCATATGAGTAGTCATTCCTTCCACAGCTCCTGGAATTAGCACCCCCCCCCCGCCAAAATAAAGAACATATCTGTCACACAGAGACCACCATTCCCACCATAGCTTCAACTTCCCTCACAGTAACTCTCCTTTGACTTAAGAGAGCAATGGGGAGAGAAATGGTGGCCATGATGGCAAGAAAACATCTCTGTCTTAAGAAGTCAAAGCAGCCCTGCTGCTGAGATAATACCAATTTTGCTCATTGAACACTGCGCAATGAGTCATCACCATAAACATCCTATGCTTGCACAGTTTCCAAGCAAAGAAAAATCATCTTTCTCTGAACTTTTTGACTAAACTTTAACTAATCTTTGATATATTCAACACTTGGGTAGAAACATGTTAGAAATATCACATAATGAAAAAACACACAAAGCTCCCCCCAATCCACCCTTTATAACTAAACTGATGAAATTGCTATCATCAACTCCTTCTTACTATGCTAGGTCAACTGTTCCAGTGGAACACTTCATTGATCATAGTCTTTTCCAGACTGGTTGAGTGACAGACAAGCGTGGGGTTTTGCTTCATAGATTTTAAGTTGACTGTGAGTCACAAAGGTCTCTGAGGGCTAAGTTGACCAGGTAGATGTTACTACAGCATGCTTTCTGTGTGCCTTAAATCAAATTTGTAATAACATCGTTTGCTAATTGACCAGAGGAACTTATCTAATAAAAGCAGCCAACATTTGTTGAATATATGCTATGTGCCTGGTATTGTTCTAAAGCCTGACGTGACTTACCCCACCTAATCATCACAGCAGTCCCACAGTTAAGTTCTTACCTGAACCACACATATACAGATGGTGATGATGCCAATATACAAGAAGTTGGATTGAAACCACTGTTGTGCTTTTATGTAGCAACCCTGGAAAAAATAACAGGTATGGATGATAGTACACCATGATTCAACTTTATCAAGAGGATTATTTGGGAAGATAGTTTGTATTTTTCCTGACGTAATGCAGAGACAGGTTTCTTTGCATGGATGTAGAAACAGGTATAAGGTAGGGAATACTAAACAAGAGACTTTTCAATGACACCTAATACAAAAGGTTTAGATCTTTACTACCCATTAAATCAGCTCCCAAAAGGCAGGGCAGCAACAAATGCCCTTGTGTTCTTTGAATATTTGGTGTTGATCTAATATTAACAAGGATAATATAGCCTGTGCAGTCCTGGGATTGATTTGCATTTCAGTTTCTGCTTCAACAACTAGTAAATCTGTCAGCCCTACAAAGTTCCAGGTCGGATTTTGGTTGGTGAATGAGATAAATAAGAGTTTAAACAAAGAGGGCGATAATAGAAAAGTTGCCAACAGGATTACCTTAACTTGTGAATCTGAAGGGCAAGATGCTGGTGGGCCACGGGGCCAGTCGCTTGTGCCATTTACACCACAACACTGCAGCTGAAAGCCAAATCCCCCCAATATAGGATGGTTAGAAAGTCAACAGGAAAACTAGACCTCAGAGGAAATGGTTAGGCTCTTCAGATCTGACTCCATAGCAGAAAGTCCTGAATTGGTCTGACTACATGGGCTCCTTGGAACAAAGTACTTTCAAACATGTTATACCATTTTATTCACATAAGACTCCTGTGAACTAGAGAGGGCGTGCTTAATGTATTCAAATTTTACAGAGCAATAAGTAGGCATCCATAGGACTTTACCATGAAAGGTTCAGTTTGACCACACCTGGACCCACCAACCAATTTGAAGATAACAGCAGGAGAATCAGATATTATGTGCCTGTTTACAAGGTACACCAGGGAAATGCCAGCTCTCATAAGGTTTCACCTTTCACAAGGTGAAAACTGCTTCAAGCCCCTTGATTCTCTGGGTTTGTGGGAGGCAAGACTCTCTGACACTAAAATATCTAGAGTAACCAAACAGCCAGATCCAGGAAGTGGGGAATCCTATAGTACCAATAACCTTATTTCTTTCCAAAAAACAGGTAATATGAGCAGAAAAGGATAGTACTGAAGATTAAAATAGTCACCCAAATGTGAAATGGGGAACTTGTTTGGGTCTAGACTTGGACAAATCAATTAAAAGACTTTTGAAAGAATTAAGGACTTGGCTGCAGACTATGTATTAGTAATATTAAGGAATGATAAAAATTTAGATATATTAAAAAAGTTCTTTTTTCATGAATGGGATGATATATAGTGTTTGCTTCAAAACATTCTAGCAAAGAAGTGTAAGAAATTAGAGGAAATGACTCTGGCAAAATGTCAACTGCTGAACTTGGTGACATGTACTTAGAGAATCATTTGCAATTGTTCTCTTTATTTTGTATATTATGAAAATTATATAAAATATTTTAAAACTGAACTGGGAAAAAGATGGGATTGGGGATCTAGGGAGATTCAGTGATATTTTCCCAAGGCTGCCCACTTCTTGTCTCCACACTCTAATTCCTGTGCCATTTCCTCTATTCCATGCTAAACAAGTATGTGGTCAAAGTGGTATTGCTGAAGATGCAAACTGTGGCACGAGGAGTAGGATGCAGGAGGGCTTGTGCAACTTGGGGATTTGTAGGGATTTCTTGTGTCATATATGCCTCTTTTCAATTAAATTTTAGAAAATAAGTAAACTAATCCAGTAGTATATCTTTGGGTCTCTTCACATCAGAGTAGAACTTAAACAGTGAGCCAATCTGAGTTAGCACAAGATGAATGAGAAGATAGAGAGAATTTTGTGTCAACAGAATTGATTGCTGTGCTCCCTTGTGTGTGAAAGCCAAGGCATTACTCTGTATGCCAGGACTGTAAGCATTAGATTCTGAAACTTCCAGGCAAGGTGCAAGCCCCAGGTATTAAGGCTGGAAAACAAGGTCTGGGCTGGTTTGAGGGTTTGTCTGTACTCACAAATGACTGGATGGAGTCCCATGCCACCTTGGTGCTGTTATCTGATTGGTAATGTTGGATGCTGTCAGTCAGACCATCAGCCACATACTTGTTCAGCTAGACAGGGTGCATGCCAGCAGAGAAAACATTGTAAAAAGCAGGTGAGTTTGAGGAATAAGGAGTTTCTAGTATAGGTGGCTTGGATTTCAGATTTATTCAGATTTTGTAATATTTCCATATATATAACTAGCTATGTTGGGGATTGGGCCCAAATCTAAACCTGAAATTCATTTCTGTTTCACATATACTTTATACACATAGCCTGAAAATAAGTTATGCTTTGGTTTTAGTGCTTCTGCATTTTGACTGTGACCTATCAGCATGAGGTCAGTCTGGAGCTTTACCCTTGCGGCATCATGTCAGTGCTCAAAAATTTCAGAATTTGAAGAATTTTGGATTTCAGCTTTTTGAAATAAGGATTTCTAGTGATCCACTTGCTCCTCCCTTCCAAGTGGTCTCCTTAGAACTGAGAGGAGGAATTTATTTTTATGGGAAGAATTGCTGCTGATGAGATGGAATAGAAGAAAGAAGTATCAGTGGATTCTTGTCCTTTAAGAGCTTGGGTTTTAAAAGTCATGAGGGGCTGGCACTGTGGCGCAGCGGGTTAATGCCTGGGCCTGAAGCGCTGGCATCCCAGATGGGTGTCGATTCTAGTCTTGGCTGCTCTGCTTCTGATGTAGCTTTCTGCTATGGCCTGGGATGGCAGTGGAAGATGGCCCAAGTCCTTGAGCCCCTGCACCTGTGTGGGAGATCCAGAGGAAGCTCCTGGCCCCCGGCTTTGGTTCGGCGCAGCTGCGGTTGTTGAGGCCAATTGGGGAGTGAACCATCAGATGGAAGACCTCTCTCTCTCTCTCTCTCTCTCTCTCTCTCTCTCTTTCCCTCTCCTCTCTCTAACTCTGACTTTCAAATAAATAAATAAATCTTTTAAAAAATAAATAAAATTCATGAACACATGGTACCAAAGAGGTACCTGTACCGCAGTATTTACAGCAGCACTATTCACAATCACTAAAATATGCAATCAGCCAAGATGCCCATCATCAGGTGAATGGATAAAGAAAATGGAGTATATATAAACATATATATATACACACACACAAATGTATATATAATAGAATATTATTCAGCTATAAAAAATGAAATTCTATCATTTGTGTCAAAATGGTTGCAATTGGAGGACATCAAGTTGAGTGGAGTAAGTTGGACACAGAAAGACAAATACTGCATGTTCCTCCTTATATGTGGGGGCTAAAATTTTTAAAAATCAAAAAACAAAAACAGAAAAAGAAATGTCTCTGTGTATCAGTGTTGCTGCAAATAGTGTTTTGACAGACTGTGTTCTGCCATGCAGATACATGTGAAAAAGTAAGTAGGAGAAAGATGAATTTGTCCTTAATGTTCTTTCCGGTCCTTCTTCACCACACCAAGCACAACGTCCTTCAGGAAATTTTTCATCTGCCCGATTAGAGTTAATCTCTCTCCCCTCCATCCTTCCACTTCACTTCTATCCCTACTATAGAACATATTTTATTCTAACTTTTTCTCCAACTGCACACTCCCCACTTTCAGCAACACAACAATGAGTTTTGTTCTGTGTAACATACCTTCTGTTCATATACGAAGAGCAGAATGGCCAAGATCACCTCAGCAAGTAGGATGACGAGCAGCAGGACAAAGAACTGGGGTAAAGCAGAGACACACTCACAGCACTGGTCCCAGATCCCATCCCACCCCCTCTCTGCCCTGGGAGCAGGTGGGTCTTGGCAGAATGCTCCTGTTCTTGCAGTCTCCTGCCTTTGTAGACCTCTTTATTTTGTGAGCAATGTGTATTCTGTTCTTACAACTGGACACCAGAGGGCAGACTAGCTGTCTTGTAGCTGTTCTCGCCCACTGTGCCTTTAAGAGCAGCATTTCCCTGTTGCATTTTCAATACCATCTATTGGACAAAAGGAGAAATTTTGGCATCATCCTATATAATAAGTTGCACTGGGGGATAATAAATTAAGTCATGTGTCTTGAGAGTTTGGGTCCCAATCCTTTCTGTTAGATGGCTACTTTAGGGTAGAGGGCAAGTAATCCTGAAGGCTAACAAGAGCCCTGGACAGATGAGGAGCTGAGTGGCTCTAATCATGGTTCTAACTCACATTTGTCTCCACCTTTAGATGCTTACTCCCTTTATGCAAATTTCACACAACAGAAAACACATGTTCAGTCATTTCTTCTCTTTTATCAGCTCCTTCATGTTGTGGACCATATGAAATATTTATCCCATGCCTGTTATTTCCCATCTCTGTCTAAGAACTGAAGATGGGGACTGTTTTTGTTTTTTTTTTGTTTTTTTTTTTTTTGTTTTTTTTTTTTTGCATTCCTTTTCTTGGCTCCAGTTTATGAGTTGACCCATAGGGGAAGAAGATTAACTGAAAGACTCAAGAAAGAACCAAGGTGCCTGGGAGCCCCTGGCCGTGGAGAGCAGCACTTGCTGTATCAAGTCCTATTCTGCATGGAGCCCTTCCTTCACAGTGCTTCCAGAGAAAACCCGGAGTCTGCAGTGGTCCTCAGGACACTGAACTGACATGGAAACAACTGGAGACTCTAGTATCTCTCACAGTCAATCTCTACAGGTATAGCTGGAGCTCTTGCTGAAGTTGGGCCACTCTCACTGTGGAGTACCTTGTGCAGAGATGAGTTAAGGAAGCATCTTCTGCCATTTTATGGGCGCTACCACGCTCTGAAGACTTATTTTTCCACCAGTTAATGACTTAGAGTCAGATCCTGACAGTACATTCTAATAGAAAGAGGATGTAAATCGAGGGATGAGACTTGATCTTAACCAGATATGAAGAACAAACAGAATTCTATGAAGGAAAATTCTAATGGCATGGTCATGATTAACACTGTCAAAACGATGCCCCCTCCCACTTATCCCTGGGACCCACACCAGAATACTATTATAGGTCTGGAGTCACTGATCTGAGGTGCCAATCCCATGGCCCTGTGGTTTCCTTGTGGTTCAGTGACTAACTAGAAACTTCATATGTGCCACTTGAGGCATTGTTTTTCCCCATATAGGGCACTACGTTTGCAGTAAGGACTCACCGACATCAGCAAGCACTTGTTTTCCTTGATAGATCCCATGCAGCCCAGAAAGGCAACCACCATGATAATGGAGCCCACGATGACAAGCACATTACCCAGCGTGAGGAAGGGGAGGTTAAAGAAGAGCACCCCGAACTTCTTGTGGATCAGGAGGTAGATCCCAAAGCTCAAAACGCAGCAGCCACAGAACTGAAAAGAAGAATCCCGTAACATTCCAAGGTGAAATATGGTTCTTGAGTTATCTTCTCATATTTCACCTCCTTCAGATTGGAATCACCTTTCTTCCATTGGTTTGGTGCAGACTGTTGTAAACAACCTCTTTACCCAGCTTCCCTATGCTCCCAGAAGACAGGCAATCCTAGCTTCTTTGTATGGACTCCCACCCACATCTCTTCTTACCCATTTCCAGATACCAAAGAAAACTCACTGCTATGGGCCACAGACCCAATTCCAGGCTTCACATATTCTACTTCTCATTGCCTCAATTGCTCATATGTGGCCTCCCTTTTGGAAACCAGGACCATGTAGAGGAGATCCCCCAGCTGAGGAAGTTCATCTTTCTATACAGAAACCAAGCGAATAGTGATCTTCTCACACACACATAAGTACAGACTCATGCTGTGTCTGAAATTCAATTGCTGAGTCTGGTACATGAACCTCTCCAGAAAAGATTAGTTCTCTTTCAAGCAGCTATTCTTCCAAGGGGCCCAGAGAAGAAAATACAAGAACAGAAAGAGGCACTCAATACCCAGAATGCAGTCTTGGGCTTCTTGCGTAGCCGCCATCACTGAGCAACAGTAGCCTAAAGCTCCCAGAAAGAGGTGGCACTACCATTAATTACTGCACTGGTACCTTTTGATTTTGCAGGTTCATTCTGTGATAGGATGGGAAGAAAGGAGTAACTTATTACTCCTTTGCTCTCAGACAGGATGGGTTGGATATAACCCAAGGGTGTATGGGCTACACTCAACCCAGACTCTCCAGTAGAAGGGAAGAAGGAGAGCTTAGCTGGAAAGACTTGAGCTGAGTCCCGTTGCCACACTCAGAAAATACACACTTACCCAGAAGAGTAGGTTGAAGAAAAACAGGACATACTTCAGCAGTTTCAAACTACTCATGCTCATGCTGTGTTATTCTTTCCCTAAAAAGTAGAATAAAGAGAGAGAAATGAGTGGCCAGACTCTACAAGGTGGCATTGGAGACTACAGTATACAGGTGTTCAGGGTTCAAGGGTCACCAGCATCACCTTGCCTTTGAGCTAAGACTTGCCTTTGAAAGTTTCCTCAGGCTTCTTGTTCTCCTAGTCTCTGAATTGAGGTACCAACAGGCTCATCTAGGGCATTCACTTTGCTCCAATTCTACAAGTCAAGGATGCTTAACACTGAATTAAGCAGTATTGAAGAAAACAATAGAGCTGTTCTCAGAAGGTGAGTCACAGTGACATAGGTCAAGCCAGTGCTTTGAGTTTATGTGCAGCGCTGGTGAGCAGAGCCTGGGAAATCACTCAAGAAGGCAGCACTTGGAGTCAGGGATAGGCTGCTGGTCAGTTACACCTGGAGAAGGCCAGCACCTCCTACAATGCTTTGAGATCCCTATACATAGCAAATCTGCTTTGCACATGTGTCCATGTGAAAGTGGAGGTGAACATACACAAGCCTCATTCATTCTTTTTCTGCAGAAACATTTCTGGTCTTCTGTTCTCCCTGTTAGGGGTGATACAACCCTGAATAAGCAGTAGCTATTCCCTGAAGATGTCTATGTTATAGCAGAAATAAAACAAGTCAAACAAACAAGCAATGGGAAAAGCAGTGGAAGAGGCCCAAGTGCTTGGGCCCTTGTACTCATGTGGGAAACCTGGAAGAAGCTCCTGGATTGGCCTAGCTCCAGCCGTTGCAACCATTTGGGGAGTGAACCAGTGGATGGAAGACCTCTCAGTCTGTCTGTCTGTCTGTCTCTCTCCCTCTCCACCCCGCACTGTAACTTTGCCTTTCAAATAAATAAATCTTAAAAAATATAACCTATGATGAATAATAATTTCATCTAAATTGTATTAATTTACCCTTTAGAATGTGCCATTTAGCAGTCTCATTTCCAAATTCTTGAGAATCCCTAATACCCTTTTCACAAAGTGTAGTGCACAAATTCTTAAGAATCTTTAAACCCGTTTATCAAGCAATAAAAGATAAAATATGTCAAGTCCCTAAGGATAGCACCAAATACCATGCAAATTCAAGGAATTTTAGCTACACTACTCACAGAGTATTTCATGGGCAAGGTAACAATTTGACCCATTCAAATGGAAGTAGTTATGAGCGGTCAAACATTATTAAGATTTGCTATACCTAAGCTCTGCTGTGGCTACTAAGCACTTGCAATTTTACAAGTTTGAATTAAAATGTGTTTGGAAGGGTAAAAGGCACACTTAGGATTTTAAAAAATTATATTAACATTTGTATATTGATCACATGTTGAAATGATAATATTCTGGAAATATTGAGATAAAATACAATATTAAAATTAATTTTATCTTTTTCACTTCAGCGTTCTCATTGTGAACTATCAAATAATAATATCAAATAATATCATCTATTTGAGATATGTTCCTCTTGCTAAGATGATTTAACAGGGGCCGGACTTATTTTCTAACCAGAAAAACTTAAAAATGCACAAATAAAACGATGGTTTGCAAGTCACTGGTTTTGAGACAACAAAGGAAATCAACCCCTGAAAGATGGAAAATAAATGATGTGATCCCTGTGACTGCCCAGCTTACTGCGTGGACAGTTTCCAGACCATGGGACAGCCTGGCAGACTTCTTGGAGAGAGTCAGAGCTGAGATTGTAAGGAGACAAAGGTCGCTGGGCCTCCCAGCTGAGGGTAATGTAGAAGGGAAACCTGCACCGAGAACAAACCTCAGAGATTTGCAGGGGGCACCTGCATTAGTTTCTTCTAAATCCTGCAACAAATACCACAAAAGTGGTGCCTTAAAACCACTGTTATAGTTCTGACATTCAGACCTCCAGACTCAAGTAGTTGGCAAGACTGTATCCCTTCTGACAAGTTCAGGAAGAGAATCCATGCCCTTGCCCTTGTCTGCTTCTAAAAGTCTCATGCATTCTCTGGTTCCTTATATCACTCCAACACATTTGCAACTTCCTACTCTTTTCTCCTGCTTCTTATAAAGACACATATGATTAAATAGGCCCCAGCCAGATAAACCACAATAATCCTTCCATCTTGAGATATTCAGCTCTATCAATCTGCAAAGTCACCTTTGCATTACAAGGTGCATTGACATTTTGGAGCTGGAGGACTACCAGCAGTGCTTGTCAAGAATTTAAGCAAGTGCTGATTAGCACATGTGTGTGAAGAAGCTATCCAAAGCTAGGTATCATATTGTCTAGCACTCACATAGAGCCCAGTTAGTGTCTGTTCTCTCTCAAGAGAATGTAAAGCCTCAAGACTCACAGAGTAAAGTACAAAGAAAGGCCTGGCCTGAAGAGTGGGAATATAAAGCTCTAAAATGAATGCTGCTCCAGCTAAGAGAACCACAAACAGCAAGGCCATAAAGGACAAAATTGGAGAGCAAACACCTCCTAATTTCATTACTTTCTATAAAGCTACAATAATGGAGAGAACACAGTATCTTTGTTGAGATAAATAAAAGAAAACACAGAGGCCGGCCTTGTGGTACGGTAGGTTCAGCCACCACCTGGGACGCTGTCATTTCACATTGGAACACCAGCTCAAGTCCTGGCTGTCCTGCTTCCTATCTAGTTCACTGTTGATGTGCCTGGAAAGCAACGGAAGATGACCCAAGTACTTGAGCCTCTATCCCCCGTGTGGGAGACCCAGATGGAGTTCCAGGTTCCTGGCTTTGGCCTGGCTCAGCCTCAGCTCTTGTGGCCATTTGGGGAGTGAATCAGCAGATACCTCTCTGTGTTTCCACCTCTTTGTCTGTCACTTTGCCTTTCAAATAAACAAAATAAATATTTTAAGCAGTAATGGAAGAGTATAGAATTGAGACATATATGGAAGACTGATTTTCAACAAAGATCTAAAGTCAGTATATTAGAGAATGAAGGATACTCTCTTTAATGAATAATACTGAAACAATTAGATACCAATATGAAAAAAACCACAAAAATTTGGATCTATATCTATCATTGAATTAAAAAGTAACTAAAATAGATCATAACTGTGAATTCTCTAGAAAATACAGAGAAAACATTTGCTAGCTTGATTAGACAGAATGGAAAATGCCAAAAGTGGAATTCATAAAGTATTTGGTAAACTGAATTTACCAAAAATTTAAAAATTCTGCTTTTCAAAAGACAGTATTAGGGAAATGAAAAAAAAAGTACACAAAAAAGGAGAAAATATTTCCAAATCAGCATAAGATAAAATGTTTTAGCTATGGGTTGGATGAGTTTATCCTTGTCACCATTTGTTGAAACTGAGTGCCAATGTAAGGGTTATTGTGAAGTGGAGGAGCCTTTAAGGGGATACTAAAGCCTTAAAAGAGATTAATGCATCATTTGCAGGAATGAGTTATTGGGTTAGTTACCACAAGTGTACTATTAAAAAGTAGGGCTGATTTTGGGGTTTTGCCTCTTTTGCATATAAGTGTTTGCAGTTACACTTTCCTCCATAAGCTGAGAAGGACAGGCTCTCCCAGCTCTACTTTTTGACTTCTTGGCTTCCAGGACACATGAGTGGACACAAACGTATTTCCTTTAAGAATTACCCAGTGTCAGGTATTCTGAAATGGCCACAGAAAATTGGCTTACAGCTTATAAACAGGTACAAAAAGAACTCTCAAAACTCAATGGTCTAAAGATGAACAACCAATTTAAAAATGGGCAAAAGATTTGCATAGACACTTCACCAAAAAAGATGCATTGATGGCAAATAAGTACATGAAACAATTCTCTGCTTCATTTGTCACTAGGGAAATGCAAATTAAAGCCATGGTGAGGTACCACTGCACTTCTCCTTTTTTAAGATGTGACCACAGCAAGCGTTGGTGAGGATGTGGTAGAACTGGAGCTCTCTTAAACTGTTGATGGGAAAATAACATGGCATGTCTATGTTAAGAAAGTTTGCTGGTTTTGTCAAAAGTTAAACATATAACTTATATGATCTAGCCATTCTACTCCTAGATGCTTACCCAAGAGAGGTGAAGGCATATGTCCATATAAAAGCTTGTATGGGAATGTCCATAGCAGTCTTAATCTCTAATAACTCCGAATTGGTAACAACCCAAATGTCTTTCAACAGATGAATGTATAAATAAACTATTGGATAACTGTACATTGGAATACTACTCAGCAATAACAAGGAGTGAACTACTGATACATTCTACAGCTTAGATGAATCTCAAAATAATCATGGTGAAAGAAGTTTAAAAATATATATTGGGTCTAGCATTGTGGTGCAGCAGATTAAGCTGCTGCTTGCAATGCTGACAATCCATATAAGTGCTGATCCAAGTACTGACTGCTCCAGTTCTGATCCAGCTCCCTGTTGATGCATCTGAGAAAGCAGCAGAAGGTGTCTGGTCCCCTGCCACCCATGTGGGAGACCTGGATGGAATTCCCAGATCCTGGAAATTGCCTAGCCTAGTTGTGGCCAATATGGCCATTTGTGGAGTGAACCAACAGACAGAAGATTTCTCTTTCTCTCTCTCCTCTGCCTATCTCTCTCTGTACCTGTCTACCTTTCAAATAAATAAATAAATACTAAAAGAAATACATACTGTGGGAGGCCAGCTCTGTGGCATAGTGAGCTAAGCCACCACTTGCAGCGCAGGCAACCCGTATGGGCGCCGGTTTATTTCCCAGCTGCTCCACTTCAGATCCAGCTCCCTGCTAATTGTTCCTGCAAAATCAGTAGAAGATGACCCAAGTCTTTAGGCTCCTGTACCCTTGTGGGAGACCTGGAAGGAGCTCCTGGCTCCAATCTGGCCCAGTTCCAGCTGTTGCGGTCATTTGGGGAGTGAACCAGCAGATGGAAGATCTCTATTTCTGTGTCTCCCTCTCTCTCTGTAACTCTGCTTTTCAAATAAAATAAATAAGTATTTTTTAAAAAAGTACATACTGTGTAATTCCAGTTATATAACATTATATAAAATGAAAGCTAATCTATAGCAATAAAAAGCATCTAGGAATGTGGGTGGTGTAGGGTAGGAAGTAAGTGGAAGGGGAGCAGGGAAGGATGGGAGAAAAGGATTATAAAAGGCCAAGAAGAATCTTTGGAGAGTAATGAATATGCTCATTATCTGACTGTGTGATGGATTTACACAGACATACACATGTTAAGGGCCTTTCCTAATCTGCTCCTGTCCACTACTTCAAACTCTTACAACACTCCCTGTTTTACACATGAAAACTCAGCAAGCACCACTAGCACTGATTTCAACACCTCCTTCCTCACAATTGTTCATGTGGTCCTTTGTTGAAATTCGCCCTTTTCTCTATCTCTGATCTCTTAATCTGGTTAGTTATTAATCATCCTGATGATTCAGCTTGCGTCACTTTTCTGTGAAAACTTCCCCAATGTGTCTACTTCACACTCAAATCTCTCTGCCTCCGAGGGAATGCTTTGTCTCTGCCATCACTAAACACTTGGTCTAATCTGTTTATAGATCTCATCTAATTATTTTGAAATTTTAATGCAGTAACTGTTTTTGTTTGCTTAGAGTTCTTTGTTTTTTAATACTGTACAGAGTCTTATAATCAGCAACAAAAAACAGATACTGAACAACCTCAACACTTGCTTTTCTATGTATCTCTCTCATCACTAGAATTACAACTCCTTGAACACAGAATGTTCTACTCATCCTTGAATCCTTGAAAGGTAGCATAATGCCACTGAATGAACAAAGAACTGACCCTTGACTTAGCCACCCCAATTAACATAGTGCAGTAGAATGAACTTGGTAGAGTTTTTATTCTGCTAATAAACCAATATTTTTAAAAAGTTTTATTTACTTATTTGAAAGACAGAACTACAGAGAGGCAAAGAGAGAGAGAGAGAGAGAGAGAGAGGTGGTCCTCCATTCGCTGGTTCACTCCCCAATTGACCACAATGGCTGGAGCTGTGCTGATCCAAAGCCAGGAGCCAGGAGCTTCTTCTGGGTCTCCCACGTGGGTGCAGGGGCCCAAGCACCTGGGCCATCCTCTACTGCTTTCCCAGGCCATGCCTGAGAGCTGAATTTGAAGTGGAGCAACTGGTCTTGAATTGGCACCCATATGGGATGACAGCACATCAGACAGTGACTTTACCTGTTATGCCACAGTGCTGGCTCCTAAATTGCTTTTTTGTACATAGGCAAATAGTTTATCCATCAGTAACAGAAAGCTGTTGCACCGTATTCCCAATAGAGTCATGTCAGCGCCAACATCCTTTGATCCTGTGATGGTTGCTTCAGGCCTGTGTACCCTAATGGTCCACAGAGCACCATCTACTGTGGTTCCTCAAACCCAAGGGCATCACCACTTATTCTTTCCTTCGCAGACAGGAAGAAGAGCCTCTACCTCTTCCCTCTCTTATTTTCTACTTAACCTCATACCAAATTGAAGAAGACAATCTGCCTAGGTGGTGGAGATTGTCATTGCCTTCTCCCACACACAGGGACGGTTCTGGTTCCCTTCTAACCCGAGAGAGAATGCTATCCTTTTCCCCTTCCTTTTCCTCACTGACGCTGGTCACCACTTCCCACCACCATCCAGAGGAACCGACACGTCTCCTGCAGTCAAAGTCTGGGTCTCCCAACCTCATGACTCACGGCTTCGTGCAGAAAGCCACTGATATCAGTTTCCAGGAAACCTTCCTAAGCAAGCTACGTGTTGCCATGGCCCAGTGTGGAGCCCAGAGATGAGCTTTGCTTTTCAGTTTCCTCCAAGCAAAGAGCCTGGGCTACTAACCTGTCTTGTGGATATCTGGTTCTACACCTCTCTGCTTTGAGCTATCCCTGGAGCACCACCCCATCTAGTCTTGAATTTAATCAAGCTTAGAAGTGGCTAAAGCTGGGCTGACGCCGCAGCTCAATAGGCTAATCCTCCACCGGTGGTGCTGGCATACCGGGTTCTAGTCCCGGTTGGGGCACCAGATTCTGTCCCGGTTGCCCCTCTTCCAGGCCAGTTCTCTGCTGTGGCCTGGGAGTGCAGTGGGACCTGCACCTGCATGGGAGACCAGGAGAAGCACCTGGCTTTTGCCTTCGGATCAGCGCAGCTCCGGCCACTGCAGCTAATTGGGGAGTGAACCAGTGGGTAGAAAACCGCTCTCTCTTTCTGCCTCTCCTTCTCTCTCTGTGTAACTCTGACTTTCACCACTAATATATTTGGCTGAACATCTTCCCAGGCATTTCTCTACACACAGATCTGCTCTCCTATACACACACAAGAGCTTAGCATTCACGGGTCATTATGACTTCTTTACCCTTCCCACCCAGGCCTGTGAAGTATTTGATTTCACTGCAAAGAAAACTGAGAGTGTTATTCACAAAGAGTTTTTTTCTAAATAGAAGGGAAAATCTCTTCTCTATAAGTATCTCCAAAGTAAGAGCTTCTTGCTCATATAAATTTATATAAATAATAAATAGTTCACTGAACCCCCTGGAATGTCAAATTCCTCCTACACATATCTTTTTTTTTTTTTTAAACTTTTATTTAATGAATATAAATTTCCAAAGTACGACTTATGGATTACAATGGCTTTCCCCCCATACCGTCCCTCCCACCCACAACCCTCCCCTTTCCCACTCCCCCTCCCCTTCCATTCACATCAAGATTCATTTTCGATTATCTTAATATACAGAAGATCAGCTTAGTATACATTAAGTATGGATTTCAACAGTTTGCTCCCACACAGAAACATAAAGTGAAAAATAATACATGATTTTTTAAAATGATGATGAAATCAGAGCAGACCTATTGTCATGTTTAATCCCAGTGAGAGTCAAGTTGGGAATTGATAATTTCTTTTTTTTTTTTTTTTTTTACAGAGGATCAGTTTAGTATGCATTAAGTAAGGATTTCGACAGTTTGCACCCCCATAGAAACACAAAGTGAAATATATTGTTATATCTTATTTATAGTCCTCATGTCAACCCTACAACTCGAATGTCATTAAACCCCATTTTACAAACAGAAAAGCAGAGACTCAGCCTTTAACTGGCACAAGATCACCTATCCAGCAATCAGCAAAGGCAGGGTTCGGCCCAGGGCCTTTCATCCACAAAGTCCACATTCCTCCTCTCGTCCTAGGCTCTGGTATAAAACTCTCACTTCCTAACTCAACTCATTTGCTATAGTGTAATAGGCAACCAAATGGACCCCAGCCATCTTTCATCAGTTCAGGCCTCAAGTGTGAACTCCTGGGGGCAGTGACTGGGGAGGTAGAGGGGCTATGAGTAAATGTTTCAGATGGACATTTGGCTAGTGGCTAAGATACCAGTTAGAACACCCGCATACCATAGCAGGGTGCCAGGGTTTGATTCCCAGCTCCACTCTGATTCCTGCTTTTTGTCAATGCAGATCATGGAATACAAAAGTAATGGCTCAAGTAGCTGGGCTTCTGTCACCCACAGGGAGATCTGGATTGAGCTCCTGGCTCCAAGCGCTAGCCATTGCTGGCATTTACAACCAGCAGATGGGGGCTATCTCTCTTTATCTGTCTCTGCTTCTCAAATAAATTTTTTATTTAAAAGGCATATACTTATATAAGTGAGGGTATGATAAACAGTTGTAAGGGGAGAGATGACAATACATAAAACAAAGCAAAAGTACCAACTTTTATGCATAATTTCCTCTAACCTTTCTGTATCTGATCATGGAATGTGTGTGTCAGTGTATTCCCCTCTGAAATCACGGTCTAATAAAAATTCTTTCCCTTCAAGAAAAAGGAGAGAATATTTGGTGATTCGCAAAAGAGAGAAATAAGACAAGAAGGACAAAAGAGAAAAATTGAAGAAAGAAATACTGGTGATCTTGGAAACTTACTGCCTCCCATCTGGGAGCTTAACAAGCTGCACAGTTGAGCTGGGACAGGGACCTTCCTAATAAGGGCACTCCATAAATCAGAAAGAGTTGCCTAAACTGTACACAGCTGATGAACTAGAGGTTCTCTGTCCTTATTTTCCTAAAAATATGCAGAACTTTGTAGCAAAAGGTCTGTCTCTTAGAGGCCTGCCCATAGTGTATACAGGCAGCAACACCAGCTTAACCAAGACTCTGTGTAGGGTAAGGAAAGCCACTTCTTTTCTACTCCTACCACAGTTTGAATAACCTGGATCTAATCATGGGAGCACATCATCAAACCCAAACAGAGGGAAATTCTAGAAAACAACTTGTCCGTGTTCTTCAACAGTATGTAGAATGTCAGTGTTTGAATTAAGGAGGCTAAGAGACATGACAGTCCAGGGCAATTCAGGGTCAGAGAGTTCTTTTTGCTTTGAAGAATGTTAATGAGCATCATTGGTAGCATCTGAATAAAACCTATAAATCACTAATAGCATTGTATCAGCGTTAACTTCCTGATTTTGATAGTCTCAAAGTGACTACGTAAGAGGATTGTTTTCATTTGTCAGAACACACACAAAAGTATTACGAAAGTATTTATAGGAAAAAATCATAAGGGTAATTACTATCATATGAAAAATCCAGGGAAGGTAAAGCAAATGTGGTGAAACATTAATCTCTGGGACATCTGGATGAAGGGATTTCAGACATTCTTTGCATGATTTTTGTAACTGTTCTCTAAGTCTGACTATTTGTCAAAGCAAAAGCTAAAAAATAGAATTGAAAATGAATAATGATCCAAGGTATTATTTATTAAAAAAGATTTATTTATATGTATGAAATACAGAGCAACAAAATCTGCTGTTTCACTTTCCAAATGGCTGCAACAGCCAGGTCTGAGCTACACTGAAGTCAGGAGCAGGAGCTCCATTCTCAACTCCCACACGAGGGACAGAGACCCAAGCACTTGGGATATCAGCCACTGCCTTCCCAGGATAATTAGTAAGAAGTTGTAAAGGAACTGGCACTCTGATATGGGATGCTGGTATCACAAGCAGCAGCTTAACTCATTATGCTACAACGCTGGCCCTGATGGAAAGGGTTCTTATATCGAGATTCCTACAACTTTAGTCCTTGATGGTATAAATATTGAGATTTTACAATCGTTAGTTTTAGAGAAATGAACCATAAGTCAATTTTTCAATTTCTCTATGTGCTCCTGATGTAGAATAAATGTTAATCCATGAGTTCAAATACACTTGAATAACTTTTTAGCCTCAAAAACATTTCTCATGCTTATTCTTTAACTAAGTTTTCCCAAAATAGAAAATGTCAAGCAAAACTGTGACAAATTAAATATATATTGAGTATCTGATTAGCTAACATTGATTTCTCATTAGTGGATTTATTAACGCATATTTCTTTGCCTGATTATGTAAAAATGCACCAGAAATTTCTTTATGTAAACAAAGACTTGGAGCTGGCATTGTGCATAACGAGATAAGCCATTGCCTGAGAGACCAGGATTCCATTGTGCACTGGTTAATGTCCTAGTTGCTCCACTTCTGATCCAGCTGCCTGCTAAAAGCCTGAGAAAAGCAGCAGAAGATGGTGCAAGTGTTTGGCTCCTGCACCTACAGTGGAAACCGGAAAGAAGTTCTGGCTCCTGGCTTCAGCTTGGCCCAGCCCCAGTGGTTGTGGCCATCTGGGGAGTGAACCAGCAGATCTCTCTCTTTCTCTCAACTCTGATTTTCATATAAATAAATAAATCCTTTAAAAAAGCAAAAACACAGTCTAATGATGCCTATTGATGAAGAAATATCTGACAAAAGGAATTAGAGTATAGGGTGGAGGAAACAGCATTCTATTAAGAACCAAGAGACAGCTTAAATAACTAGTTAAGTAGTTCTATGACATTAGTCAAGTCACTTTATTTGAAAAACAAGCAGATTGGAAAGTTCTAACAGCTAACATTTATTGGGCTCTTGTGAGCTAACTACTTTATTTGAACCTAAATAATCTCCAAAGTCCTTTTAAACACGGACCATCTAACACTTGGAGCATAGCTCTCGTTGCAAATAACTATAGAAACACATGCTTGCTGCATCTTTTCTTTTACGACAATTCTTGGCTTCAGCTGTGGCATATGATGCTACTGCTTGCACAGAAACTCTATTGTGAGGTCACTAAATGGATAGTGATAAAGGAGACTTGCCTCTGTGTCCCAACATACTTTCATGGTTTCCTCTCGGACACTCACCCACTGGTTTTGATATTACATACTTCCCTGTCTCCCCAAATCCGCTTCCAGACAGCTCTCCAAACTGATGTCCCCACTCAAGCTGCAGTCTTTTCCTTCTGCTGACAAAACAGCCCCCCAGGAAGTCAGCTCTACCCAGCTGTTGGGTTGCTTGGGTCACTTTGCTCCAGGGCTTAGCACCTGCAGTGACAGCTGGGTTTCGAAAGCTTTACATAAGGGCAGATGTCCAGACTACAGCCCTGGAGGATTTACACACCGTGGGTGTGCTCTCAGTGCAAGGCGTGTTACAGGCTGACTAATCTAGGAACACAAACTAACCACAGTGTTTCCTGGAAAAGAAGTTGAAGAAAGAGAATGGCTGTAACCTTGTGAAAAGCTCCACCCTTCCTTCTGACCTAAAGGAAAAAACCTAAGTTGAGGAGGAGAAAATCTGCCCCTTCAGCTTCACCTCAAGCTACATCTCATCAATTCCATAATGTGGATGGGCTATATCCCCAAGATAGAGCCCTGCCCATGGGGAGGCCCACCATCTGCCAGGTCAGTGGACCCTTGCCCTCCACTTTCACGTGTAAAGTAGGAGAAAGGACTTCCCACTTCCTGTGGTCCTGCCAATCTGGCTTGTGATGCGACAATCTCACTTGCTCACTTTCATTTGTGCGGGTCTCGGGTTCACCTGTAGAGTGCCTTCTGTCTGGAATGCCAGTTCTCCCAGTCCCCACGGCAAACTCATGCTTCTTTGAAAGTGAATCTCAGCACTCGCATCCTCTCCCAGCGAGTCTCTAGTACATTCCTAAATCACCTTCTGTGTGCACTGTCCCTCCAGCACAGAAAGAGCACATTGCATTGTGCTTGTGTATTGCTGTGTCAGCTCTCCTTGCTGGGTTCTGCAAACGCTTGGAGATCGATGCCCACATCAGCAGTCCTTGTGTCTGCAGCACTGCGCACAATGCTGGGCCAGGGGTATGTTGTAGTTACAGGGCGGGGAAGAAGAACAGAAGTCTGAGGGTTTCTGGGAAGTCAGGGGTCAACCAGAGGTTATAAGAAACTAAGGACCAATGGATTTTGTCCTTTTTAGTTTGTACTTCTTGTCAAGGGACAAAAGTGGGATCACTCAGATGGCAGTAAAAGTAGCAGCAAAGGGATGGGTTTTGAATTATTCCCTGTGACTACAGATGTCCAACCCACTGTTTAAAAGTTAAATATTCTTAACAGGCCCACACAGGAAATGTCACAGGAAATCATGTTTCAGTTCACCTTCTACTCCCATTCAACCACAATTTCAAAACAGTGCAGATTCTGCTTGAGATTGAGAAAGCAAAACTTGAAGCTAGAATTCTGCTTTGGTTCAGCTGGCTTCCAAAACGCCTGCACAGTTATCTCTTATCTACCGTGTAAATTCCTTAGGGGCAGGACTCCCTGTTGAACAGATAACCCACTTCTATCTTGTCCCCACCAGTACTTTCCACAGTATCTGGCCTCAGGAGGCACCTAAGTCCTGGTGATTAAGTGAATGCCTGAGAACTTTGGTTCCTCATCTTCTAAGCCACGGCCCAGGAGCTCCTGAAGTACCTCAGAGTCTAGGGCTCTCTCCCGTCACCACCCCTCCTCCACAGCTACGTGAGTGTGGTCACAGGGGACTTTCCTCTCTTCCTCCCAGAGCCTAATCAAGCGAGATTCTCGCAGGCCTCTAGAGAAGTAAGCTCCGACACAGAGCTCCCGCGGTGCCCAGCAACTACCGTGGTGGTCAGGACCAGAGCTGGCTACCCTGTGACTGAGTCCATGTCACCTCGGACATTAGTTATGGCACACAGAAAGTTGTGGCTAGGTCAAGTTTGTGGGTTGTCTTTCAAATTATATTTACCAGCATTCCTGTTTTGCGTACAGGGGCAAGTTAATGTGGGTATGCCTTAAGAGCCACTACACACTTCCTGTAGGGACACTAAGCATCCCTTAGTGCTATGTAGCTTCCACCTCTTAACATCCAGTTACTAAAAATAAATACGTACTTTAAAAAATCATCCAGTTACTGAGCACATCTGATGTGTTCCTTTAACCATCCTTCTATTTAGCGGCTGTGGGGAGTCACAGTGGAAATCACTAACTTCCCTTTTGAATGTTTCTCAAATGAAGAAGACCCACGTCTCCCAGCGGCCTTTCTACATGGCTCCAGCCGTGAGTTCTCTCCTCACTTTAAAATCACAAGACCGATTTTCTAAAGACCTGAGCACAAGGAAATCGTTCCAACTTCATCTCACACAGAGAGCTCCAGGCATCAGAAGTTACCGGACAAAGCAACTCAAGCATGGAATGCCAGGCCCAAAGAGACATCAGGCAAAAGGAGCTTGATTAAATGAACATTTTGGGGCCTGGCTGCCTTCGGAGACGTCACTGGGATCTCAATGGCTGTCTCTACTTCTTCCTGCCCTCAGTATTTGTGAAACAAGAGTTGTGGATTTCAGAGTTAGTACAAGGATGTAGAGACTCGTAGACAGACACCCTCCCCTACACAAAATGATCCAGAGCTCTGCTTTTGAACCAGTTCAATGTCATCAGTCTTACCTTATTCAGGCACTGCTCCTCAATCCTTTAGGCAGGCTTCTGTGATTATACTTGAAGTGGCTGTGACAAGGCTGCTAACCCGGATGTCGGGAGATATTTGTGTAAAAGGAGAAGTGGAGGGTGAAAAAAATACGATCACGTTGTGACGACAGGAAGCCCAAATGAGCGGAGGGAGGAAGTGAGGTTGAGTCCTCCGTCTTTAGCTTCAGAGAGTCAAAGCGTCCCCCGAGGCTTTTCAGAAGCTTTCTGTTGAAGCCTACCCTAAACGGCTTGCTGTGACACAGGGGAAAAGCCAAGGACCAAGATGTGGGAACCAGCCTGTGACCCACCGAGGTGGGTCCTGGGTGGCCTCAGACATGATTGTTGTTTGGAAAAAAGGAGACTATTTCCCAATCAAAGTGGGACCTCAGAATTCCCCATGAGTCTGCTCAGGCACAAGGGTGCCTGGCCCCATGGCCAGCATCTCCCACTCGGGTGGACTGAGCAACAGGGGGGGCCAAAGAATCAATGCTCTCTAAAGCTTCTAAAGACCAAAAGTTAGCAATGCCTTCCTGAAGGCGCTCTGCCCTCTCCCCATGCTCTTCAGCTGGCTTTGGGCAGTCTCTGGGCTCCTCTTGGATTGGGCAAGACTTTTCTGCCTCAAAAGCAAGAGTTTCCTTATGTGAGAGGATGGTCACGGGCAGTTCCCAAGGCTCAAGTTAAGGGGCACTGGTAGAAAAGAGGCAGTTAGTAGAGGGAGCCTTGTCTCTGCAGCCCATAGGTCTGCTTTCGGTCCCTGCTTCAGCTCGGCCGGCTGTGCAATCCAGAGCACATCTCAACCTCTCAACCTCAACGTCTTGATAGTAACACCCAACAGGAAGCCACTACTTACTGTTCCTGTTCTATCCCCATTTGTAGATTAGAAAGCAGAGGCTCAGAACGGTTAGAGAATTTATACAATCACGCAAAGAAATGGCAAAGCTGGGACTCAAATTCAAGAAAGCTGTTTGAGAAACATTATGACCAGTAGATTTTTAAAAATCGTTTCCAGTGTCCCCTCTGCTTCATCTACTGGAATTTTCTTGGGCTGAAATGGTCAAGGGAGAAGTGACAACCTGATTGTGTCACTGGCAGCTTGAGACTTGGAACAAATCACTGAGCCCCCGTTTCTTCCTCTGATAAGTGGATACATGGATGGCTCTCTCTCCCGAGGGCTTGACCTGGAAGCTCACACTGGGGAAAGTCATCTCTCTCTGTCTCTTCTTTCACCCTGAGACATGTAGACTCTGGAGTGTTCTCTGACCAGGGCTGGCTCATGGGGAAACTGAGTCAAACAAAGAGGGAAAGGCTTTTTTTTTTTCTTTTTTGTTTTACTGCAGAACTTGTCAATCCTTAATATTCTCTAAGCAGAGGGAACACTGTTGAGATTTTTCCCAAACTTATCTGATGCTGGAGCAATGTGTGTGTGTGTGTATGTGTGTGTATACACGCATGCACAGGCACACATACACACATGTGTGTGATCCTTCTGAAGAAAACAACTTGTTGACTTAAGTCAGGTTGTGCTGTCCTAAGGTCCCCTCTCTGGGGCGTCTGACACTGCCCTCCACTTGGGGCTGTGGCTCTGCTGGGCCCTCGCTGTGGAGCTGGGGAGAGGCTCCCCTCTCGACTCCCATTTTCCAAGTTATAGCACCCATTCCTCTGGCTTCCTTTGCTGTCACTCCACAGGGTCACAACTCTGCACATGCGTGGCCCCAGCACTCATTTCTACCCCACGTGCATCTACTCAGGTGTCTCCCAGGCTCCTGAGGTCGGTACCCTGATCCAGTTTACCCCCAATCCAGCTTCCGCACCATGTCCACCACCCCAGAGGAGAGCTGACGCACCTCCCAGCTGCTCACATCAGAAGCCAGGGGTCTGTTTAAGCTTCTGGCTCTATCACAACCCCGTCCCTCACCAACCGCTATGTCCTGTGGTGTCCTGTGAAGTCCTGTGAAGTATGCTCCTGCCAAGCACTGCTCCAGCCGGGTCTCTTCTCTCCAGCACCACAGTCATTACATTGATCTTCACCTCTCACCTGCCGTCAGATGCTGGCGCTTCCTCGCTCTGCCCCAGGAGGAGAAGACTGCCTTCAACATGCAAAGTTGATACAGCACGGGCCAGCTTCAGCTCCCAGCCAGCCCCACCTCCACACCACACCCTGGATAACACAGGACACCAAATTCCTCTGATTTGTTTGAATGACTCAGTCTATTCTCTCTCCCCATCCAACCCCCACTCCCGCTCCCCCAACCCCAGCTTCTCACCTGACTCATTCCTAGCTATCTCTCATATCTCAATTACTCCAGAAAGTCCTCCAAACAAGACCAGGCACTCCTGCTATGTGTTCCCACTGCCTGCCCCATCACTCATTATTCCTCCTTGGCTACTCTCGCCACCAGACTCAGAGCTCTCACATTCTGCTTGGCTGTGTGCATGTTGAGTGATCTTGCTCAGTATTGCGTTTTTAGTGCCTCCCGTCAGGTCTGGTGCCAAGAGCAGTGCTTTATAAGCATTTGAATACTTTCTGGTAGTGTAAAACCTAAAAGTCAGAAGGACTAGAGATTTGGGATAGTAAGAGGGAGTAAGAGGAAGAAAGAAATAAGTAGAAGGAACATCCGCGGATGGGTTGGGTAAGAACTTCTCAGGCCAAGAGTTCCTCACAGGAAAGGTGGATGGCCATTGTAGTGGGGGAATTTGTCCCACCAGGAAGGGCTCATTCAAGTCCTTGATTTTCAGGGGTGACCTTGGCCCAAGGGTGGGGCAGGGGTGGAGAACAGGATCCTCACTTAGACCCAAACCTACAAGATTTTGTTGATAACTAAAGCTGCTGTTTTAAAAAGCTGTGTTTATTTATTCGAAAGGCAGAATGACAGATAGGGAGAGATCTTCTATCCACAGCAACTGGGGCTGGGCCAGGCCAAAGCCAGGAACCAGGAGCCAGGAACTCGATCTTGCTCTCCCACATGGGTGGCAGGAATCCAAGTACTTGTGCTATCATTCATTCATCATTCATCATTCATTTCACTGCATCCCAAGTGAGTTAGCAAGAAGCTGACCGAGAAGCAGGAAGCAGGAAGTAGCCAGGACTCAGACCAGGCATCTGGCCTGGCGTGTGGGTGTCCCACACAGCAGCTCAACCCACTGCACCACCATGCCTGTCCCTGGTGCTGCCTTTGACCACCAGATGTTTACAATGCATTGGAACATGAGCAAAAACAAGCGGGGAGCAAGAATGTGGGGAACCCCATGCTGTTGGGTAATTGGCATGAATGCTCAAAAGCTTTGAAAAAACTACATTAGAAAAAGGATTTAGCAGAATCTCAGACTCACGGTTTGCTCTTCTCGGTGCACAGAACACTATCAACCACCACAAGTGATAATGAAACCTGCGAGTTCAGGAAGCTCAGCCAGAGATATAATGCTCCACAGGTCTCAGAGCAGACACAGCTACTCTCTGGGATGGCAGCAGCGGCTATGACACCTCCCTCCTGTCCACCAGCCCAGGCTTGACTGTATCCCGCCCATCCATCACTAAAAGACGGCATAGAGCTGGCACAAGAATCAGGAACTTATAGATAATTTACATTCCACCAACAGTACATAAAAGTTCCTCTTTCTCCACATCCTTATGAGCTTTTGGTATATTTTATTTGATAATATCCATTCCCGCCTAGAGTGCAATAATATTACTCTGTGGCTTTAGCTTACATTTTAATGAGAATTAGTGGTGTTGAACATTTTTTCTCATATTTATTGACCCTTTGTATATTTTCTCTTGAGAAGTATCTATTCTGATTACTTGCATACTTTCGAATTAATGTTTGGTTTTTGTGTTGCTGAGTTTTTTGAGTTTTTTGGATATTAATCGCTAGTCAAATTAATAGTTTGCAAATATTTTCTACCATTCTGTAAGCTGTCTCTTCACTCTGTTGATTGTTTTCTTTATGGTGTAGAATCTTCTTAGTGTGATCTAGTTTTGTTTATTTCTGCTTTTGTGGCCTATGTTCTTAGTCCATATGAAAAAAAATCCCATTGCCTGTATCAGTGTCTTGGAATGTTTCATCTTTGTTTTATTCTAGTAGTTTTGTAGCTTCATATCTTAAATTTAGATCTTTGATCCATTGTGAGTTGTATTTTGTATATGATAAGAAATGGCGATCTGGTTTCATTTTGCTGCAAATGAATATCCAATTTTACTTAAGAAGCTGTCCTTTCTTCAACCGAGGTATCTATAGCAAATAAGTGGATAAAGAAAATGTGGTATATATACACAACAGAATATCATTTTAGCCATAAAAACTGAAATATTGCCATTTGCAACAAAATGGATAGAACTGGAAAATATTATGTTAGTGAAATAAGCCAGGCACAGAAAAACAGATACCGTGTCTTCTCATTCATATGTGGAAGCTAAGGGACTTTGTCTCACAGAAGAGAGTAGCATAGTGATTTGTAGCATAGTGATTTGTAGAAGGATATGGGAGAGGGAATAAAGAGAGTATGGATAATGGATATCAAAATATGGAGTGGAAAATAAGTCCTAGAACTTAACAGTAGAAGAGAGTAATTATTGCTTACAGCAGTTTATTATATATTTATAAAGAACTAGAAGTAATGAGTCTATATTCTCCAGAGATAAATAATAAATGTATGAGGAGATGAAATGCTAAATAATCTGATTTAGTCATTCTAGATTATATACATGCACCCCTCAAATATGTACAATTAATTTGTTTCAACTAAAATAAATTTTAAAAATATAATGCTCTGGTGGTTGGTGGCACAGTGGGTTAAATAGCTACCTGTAATACTGACATCAAACGCCCATATTGGCACACCAGTTCTATTCCCAAATGCTCTGCTTCCAATCCAGCTTCCTGCTAATGTACCTGGGAAAGCAGCTGAAGATGGCCCAAATAGTTGGTCCCTGACACTCTTGTGGGAGACCCAGATGGAATTCCAGGCCTAGCCCAGCCCTGGGGAGTGAACTTGCAGATGGAAGATTCATTCTCTCTCTCTCTCTCTCTCTCTCTCTCTCTCTTTCAAATAAATAAATCTTTTAAAAAAATAAAATAAAGTTAAAATCCAGTGCTGGTAGCTGTGAGATACAAAATGACCTGTAGGAGCTGGTCAACCTAGAAACTTCAGTCTCCTCCAAATGCTGTCTCCTTACTCTCAGCCAGAGATGTCAAATGTGCTTGACTTTATAGGATATTCATTAGGCCAAACATGACCCCTATGTTTTTTATGTTTTTGTAGCAGAAAAATAATGGAAACTATGAACAAAAAAAAAGTCTAGTAAAGAGGAAAAAGAGTACATATGCATTTACGAGTATAGTAGGAGAAGTGTTTATTCAAATGAAGTTTTAAATGGAACAGCCATAAATAAGATAGATGAAAGCAGAACTGCTCAGGATCGCAAGGGCAGGCCAGAGACTGTTCACCCTCTTTCCTCCTTTGGTAGCTTCTTAGACACTTTTGCCCAACTCTAAGGAAAAGAAAGTCCTGGTCCAGGTGGCCAGAATTCTGGGGACCTGGCCAGGGTTGAGATTTATAATCAGTCACAGTACCAGGAAGGTGGTTCCTTTGGTCCGGCATCTCTCATTGACTTGGAAGGAGCTCCCAGACTTCAGGTTTCACTGTTACAGCTCGATAGAAATAGACAGCATTTCCAACCCAACACATTCCCTTTCCTGCTTGTGACTTCCTGCAGAAGGAATAGTGGGGAGATATCGCTCCCAGTTGACAGTCATCCGCTGGTCACAAAAACCTGAGGCTTCATCACCTAACTCAAGGTTATAATCTTGTAGGAAGTGCACTGCAGGCTCAGTGCTAGTGGGGTGTTGATGGTTCTGGCACATGTGGTCAAATAACACACTCTTTCCCTGTCAAATAAAACAAAACAGCATCCTAGAGGCAGCTGTGGCATGTACTTTGTAACTTCTGTGTCCCTGGACAAGAAGAGAAGCCACTAGTTGGTAGTCAGCATGGTCCTGGGGAGAAACTTGGACTCAGAAAATAGAAGCAATGGATTTTAACCTTTGTTCTATAATTACCCAGGGAAAGTCTACCTAATCCCATGGAGATCACTCCTCTCTCTCTCTCTCTCTCTCTCTCTCTCAGATGATATAGACTGGGTAATTCACATTCTACCTGGGCCTTAAAAATGCAGAGCATCTGGGACTGGCACTGTGGCATAGTGGGTAAAGCTGCCACCTGCAGTGACACCATCCCATATGGGTGCCAGTTCGAGTCCTGGCTGCTCCTCTTCTGATCCAACTCCCTGCTAATGTACCTGGGAAAGTAGTGGAAGATGGTCGAAGTCCTTGGGCCCCTGCATCCATGTGGGAGACCAAAAAGAAGCCTCTGGCTCCTGACTTTAACCTGGCCCAGTGCCGGCCAATGTAGCTTTTTGGGGTGTGAACCAGCAGATGGAAGATCTCTCTCTCTCTGTGTGTCTCTATCTCTGTTTCTGTCTCGGTCTCAGTCTCTCCCCCCCCCCCACTTTTTCCTCTGACTTTCAAATAAATAATTCTTTTTTTAAATGTAGAGCATTTGTCATGTTATTCATGTAATAGTTCTGGTTAGGATTTGATACAGAAAGTGGAGCCTAGAAGAAGAGTTGCAGAGCTCTTCATATACAAAGCTCTTCTTGTGGGCCAGCCAGGGCAATGTACGTGTTCTCACCCAGCAGCAGCATGACAGGCATGGCCTTTCATCCTTTTCAGAGAGACAGGAGGCTAAGGCTACTGAGTTTGGGTAACTTACCCAAAACTGCAGTGCTCGACAGTGGTAGAGCTTTCATTCAAAACTTGCCCAGGACACAAAGCCTGCTCTCTCATCCAGCCGTTCAGCTTCACCCAAAGTTAATCTGATGCTGACCCTTGCTGCTGGTGACCTACCTGCAGATAATTGAAAGCTGACAACTTGCACTCTTTCCACGAGTACTCTAAGATGATCAAAACAGTACTCTCCTAGTTTACAAGGGCTGAAAGAAGAGGCGACTCGCTCCTTTCAAAAATTATTTACTTATATGTCTATCTACTTTAAAGGCAGAACAGAGAGAGAGAGAGAGAGAATCTTCCATTTGCTGGTTCACTCCCCGACAGCCAGGGCTGGGTCAGGCTGAAGCCAGGAGCGAGGAACTCCACCTGGGTCTCTCGCAAGGATGGCAGGGCCCCAAGCACTTGGATCATCTTCCATTGCCCTCCTAAACACATCAGCAGGGATCTGGATCAAAGTAGAGCAGCTGGAACTCAAACTGGCACTCCAACACAAGAAGCAGATCTCACAGGCAGCAGCCCAACTATTTGCACCACAACGCTGGCCCACAATCCTCTCTTAAAGCAAAGTCCAAGAATCTTTTCAGACATCCCAGTGCGGTGTCATTGGCTCTGTTTCCCAGCCAGAGTTTTCAGTAATCTCCATGTATTATTAACATAATCTTGTTGCCTCAGTCAAAAAAGAAAAATGGAAAGTATAGGTAAGAAATACTCCTGTCCCCAGCACTGGGGGAACATAAGTTGTAAGAGCCAGACCAGGAGGCAGGCAGCACTTGAATGCACAATGCTGACCTCAGCTCTTCTACTCTGAAGTCACTTCAGTTCTTCAGAATTGCATAGGACTAAGAACAAACACACCCACCACACCCTTATGTCCTAACTACTGAGAGCATGTGTCAGCAGGAAGGAGAGCAAGTGCAGGCGAGAGCCTGGCAGAAGGCCTGGCAGGAGGTGGCGTTCAAAAACCATGAAGCCCTGTTTTGCAGCTGAGTTTAGCACTCGAGCAACAGGGAAGATGGACCATTGTCCTGGGTCCTTTACCAGCCATGTACCCCCAAATCTTCATCTCATTTCTAAGACTAGAGAGTAAAGGGGTAGAAAATGCTTTTCCTCAGCCAAATCTACAGCAGTAAAAGGCGATGGAGCACCACAATCTTGGTGCACAACTAATAGTAATAATATTTATTACGGTAATAATATTTTAAACAGATTTTTTATTTTTAGAGCAATTTTAGCTAATCAGATAATTTCACCCATAGTGAACTGAGATCACTTGGATGTAGGTTTTTACCAGAGATTTCAGGTCTACTAGGGGTGATACAGCAGTGTGATCCGCTACAGTCACATCCTGGCATACCAGTACAACCGAAGCTGCCAGAGTTGGCAGTGTCCGCAGCCATTCTCAGAGGCACCTGGCAATCTGGGGCAGGCAGCTCCTAATTTAGGCAGTTTCCTTTGTGGATGTTAATGACTCATCTGAGTCCGTCAACCATTGAACAAATGCAGCTTTTTTCCTTTTTGCATCATCTGAGGAGACCTGACTTCTCACTCAAGCACTTCTTCAGAGCTTCATGAATGTCTTTGTTTCTCAGACTGTATATAATGGGGTTGAACATGGGTGTCAGGATCGTGTAGAGCAGAGAGAATCCTTTGCGTAGGAGTTGGGAAGAACTGGCTGAGGGTACGAGGTACGTAGCAATCAGTGTTCCATAAAACACTGTGACCACAGTGAGGTGAGAGGAGCAGGTGGAGAAAGCCTTTCTCTGGCCTGTGGCAGATGGAATTCTGAGGATAGCAGCAAGGATGCAGGAGTAGGAGGCAGTGATGAGGAGAAATGGGACGAGCGTCACTGCAGAAGAGGTGACAAAGGCAATGGTCTCCGTGAGTGAGGTGTCCATGCAGGAGAGGCGGATCAGAGGAGTGAAGTCACAAAAGAAGTGATTGATCTCATTGGGCCCACAGAATGTTAGTCTACACATCAGGACCAAAGTGATTGCTGTGAGGAGGAAGGAGCACAGCCAAGAGCTGGCAGCCAACCTGATGCAGAGGGAGCCAGTCATGAGCATGGGGTAGAGCAGAGGTCGGCAGATGGCCAGATAGCGATCGTAGGACATCACAGCGAGCAAGAGGCACTCTGTTGCAGCCAGGGATCCAAAGAAGTAGAACTGTGTCAGACAGCCTACCACAGAGATAGTCTTAGGCTCTGCTATGATAATCAGCAGCATCTTGGGGACGACGTTGGAGGTATAACAGATCTCTAGAAAGGACAGGTTCACCAGGAAAAAATACATGGGAATATGAAGGTGATGATTGAACAAAACTAGGAGGACAATGAGGATGTTTCCAGAAATAGTTAAAATGTAGAAAATTAAAAATATCATGAAGAGGGGAATATTTAGTTGCCGGATGGAAGAGAATCCTCGAAGCACAAATTCCACTATTATTGTTTGGTTTTCCAGAAATGGGATCACCATGCCTTGGCTTCCCGAGAAACAGAACACGCAGTGATGAAACAAGTGACATGCAGAAAGTTCTAGCTTCCAAGGACACTAAGAACAAGGACAGGCAGCGAATGATTCCCCACAAAGTTTTTGGAAGTTTTTTTAAATTATTATTTTGGAGAAAGAGTATCTTTTGTTTCAAGGCCTAAAGTGGGAAAGAAAAGAATTTGGGATAAGAAACTGTGACTCAACCTACCCTTCTCCTCCTGCCTGTATCACTGTATCAGGAGCAATGTCAGTTTGAGGGAAAAGCAGAAGCAGATGGGGAATAAGAATGCAAAGTGGAAGGAGGAGCGCCTTCTGTGTGCCTTTCCTTACTGTGGTGTGGTGTTCTGGGGAGTGGCATACAAGGGGGAAGAAGACCTCACGGGAGGTGGGAGAGAGAGGAGGAGGAGAAAGAGTGCATTCCGGAGACTGTGGACTCTCAGGACCTGGACAGCCAAAGGTCCATGGCAGAGAAACCCCTTTTCTCCTGCAGCAAGCCCAAGTTATCTTTAGGGAAATGGCAGCTACCAGCCTGTCCTCCACTCTTTCCAGTTTCCTAGTGAGTTGTGAAGGAAGTTTTAGATTTCTGTTTTTGTTTCCATGACATTATCAAGAGAAAATAATGTGAATGCAAAGATTGAGATTTTCTGATTGTGAGGTCAGCACCCACACATATGTAACCCAAGGGTAGAAGTGCTTTTTCTTACAATTTTAAATGGACAAAATTAGACCATTAAAAAGATTGTATCTAGGATTGCAATAAAAGGGAGGGTAAGATTCAGAGCCAGGGGACCTAAGGGACCTAAGGGAATATATCAAATCCATTGAGTGTAAGCCAGCCTTGGATTCTTTTGAATTGTCCTCTTCAATCCTATCTTGATCAAAGCCACACATCCCACTTCAAAGCTCAGGGCAGGTAAGGAATCTGCTCCCCACCTGCCCCCACCCAAAGACACTGCTGTGGCTACAGGAAGAGTCTGAAGCTGAACCCACTTTTCTATCTTCCACCCCTTTGAACTGGATCTGCACCTCCTAAAGATAGTTATGGAGGGACTAGGTGGCTGCCCATAGGCACAAGGAGATAGGAAATCCCAAGAGCCAGCACAGAAGGCACTATGAAGATGAATGGTGAGGTAGTTACTACAAGTAGACAGGGAGCTCTGAGTCAAGCCAGGGGCTGACTTTGGAGCAAATTGTTTTATTTCTCTTAGATACAGTTAGTGTGGCTACCAATCAAATGGCATACAGGGTTGGAGAAGAATTTAGCATGTGCCCAGAATTTACAACAATCCCATAAATGGAAAGATTGGGGAATCACTGACGATTCAGGACCTCGGCCATCACTAAAGTTCACCAAACAATGGCCTTCACTCTGAAGGGGGCACTTACAGCACATCCCCGTCGCCTTTGCAGCATCCTATACTACTTGTGTTTGTGTGAAGAACTAGGCTGTTTCTGCTATCTGTGATCACAACTGACTATTCTATCACTTTGACTATTTCCTGGTTCTACTTTAAAAACTAAATTAAAATCTGGGCTGCTTGGTAGTCCTGGGACTCAGAAGATGCCAGGAAACTGGTGTTTCAGACCCTGAACTCAGGGAGTGGAACATGGGGAAGGCACAATGATAACACAGCTCTCCAGCCCTGAGACCTCAGTTCCAACAGAACCCAGCCAGACTCCTGGCTGTGGCTGCTGCTGCTGCTGTTTCTCTTGCTGCTGCTATTGGTGACGAGATTCCACTGTCTCAGACACTAAGTGTTGAAAACACAGAATTCACTCAATCACCATAACAACCCTGCGTGGAGGGTAGTTTTTTCACCCACTCTTTACACATGGAGGTGTAGAGACAGTAAATGCCTTACCCATGCTCATCAGCTACAAGGAGAAGGCGTCTCACTCTGGATCTCTCCCACCTCTACAGGCCTCGTGCTTCCACGGTTTGCCTCATCTCACAGAGAAGCCTTTCATCCTGGTTCTAACTTCAGGGAGAGCAAGGCCTGCCCTGCTGCTTGTGTGTGTGATCCCAGGAAGATCACACTCCCCATGCGGTTCTGTCTCCTGGATTTGCCTTCACACTGCTACTTTTACATCCTTTATGATCATAAAAAATCCAGATCAATCCATTACCTTAAAAATACGAGAACCCTTCTTGAGTGCGCACAGGGAATTCCCACTTCCCTTCCAGCTTCTGCTGCAGGGCTGCTTCGCCGCCTGAATGCAGGGCAGAGTCCCATCGCGGGGAACAGTCAGAGAGAACTGACTAGAAAAAGAGAAGCCTGGTATATTGCCCTGTTTTTATATTACTATAATGGAATCTCTGAGACAGGCTGCTTTATAAAGAAGAGAGGATTAGCTTGGCCTACAGTTCTGGAAGTGCAAGGTCGAGGGGCTGCACTGGGTGATAGCCTTTTCTGGCAGAGTCCAAGGCAGTGCAGAGCATCACATGGCAAGAGACAGGGAGAGCGTGCAATTGTGTGTGTGTGTCTCCCTCCCTCTACTTGTAAGGCTACCAGGATTCAGTCACAGGAGCTCCACACTAAATACCATAGTTGAATTAAGTTTCCACCCTTAATGGAACTGACATACAACTTTGGGGAATAAACTGCATGACTGTGTTGTGGGAAGAGGACAAGCAATATTTAAAATATAGAGTCTGATTGTGAGAACAGACCACAAAACTAAAAGGCTGAGTTAAAATCCATGCCCTGCCACCAAGACATGTGACAAGGACAAGTTTGATGACCTTGAGGCAAAGAGCAATTCTGCTGCCTCCAGGTCTGGGCAGGAGAGCTTCTGAGGGTGACAGGCAGCTGAGGGTGATGGTGCTGACCTCCATACCCTAGCATGCAGCCACTCTTCCCCTACCTCCTCAGCGGAAGGATGGAAATAAAAATGGCTACTATTGAGAAAGCTAAGCAATGGACTCTGCTAACGTGCTCCTTTGTTGACTTTGCCCATTTGCACTGCTTCACTGTAGAACTACAAGCCTGAAAAAGCACACAAGAGTCTGCAAGTGGTGTTGGCACAGGGTTGGGTCTAGAAGAAGTGCTCACTCAGTGGTGGTATGATTACTCCCCTTCCTCTCCTCTTCGTTGCTTTCTCCCCCTCTCCTTCTCTCTCCTCTCCTCTGCTCTCCATCTTTTCTCTTCCATTCTCTGCTTTCCTCCTAACCTTGCCCAGCAGTTAATGTCCTCTGTAGAGAGTTAGGCTCTTCTGGGAAGAAATCTATTCCCCTGCACTGGAAATGATAAACAAGAACTAGTGATGGCAATCAAAGAACACCAAAGCACTGGAGAATTATTTGGATTGATGATTTTTAGCATTCCTTCCAAACTTAAGATCTTGTTTTCTACTTGGGAAGAATTCCATTGCCCCCAGGACACACATGTGAAGCAAATTTGTGGGAAAGTGAAGGGACTCACTACAAAACAAAGTTGAAAACACAGATACTCAGTAAATTATCACACATTTTGTTTCTTCCACTAACAACAAAAAAGCAGAGGACATGAGATCGATCATGCACTGAAAAAATGAGATCTAATCTCTTGGTTAAATTAAATGATGATTGAACCAACTAATCAGTTTAGCCAATATCCCCCATAGCCGGTTCAAAATCATCCTCTCTCTCTCTCTCGTTATTTCTGTGTGTGTATGTATTTGTCACTTTGGTTTTCATGTAGATGAAAATAAGTAAACATTTAAAAATTTTCTACAAACTCATTATGTCGGGATTTCATTTCTAAATTTATTTCGAATGTTGGCCCAATACCCACTAATTTGTTAAACCCAATCACAGTGGTTGGGCATCTTCCTGGTGATGCCATGTTGTGTGTTTTTAAGACTATTAACTGAGCTTGTTTTAATGTTCTCTATCAGTGCATAAGGATTCATTTAAATTTGGAGCATAAAATAAAATCTGTATACTAGAAAAGTTTTTCAAGTGTTTTTTTGTTTCAATTCAATAAAATGTGTTCGATTCCAACTATCTGTTGACATGACAATAAAATTAACTACACACAAACACGCACACACACACACACACACACACAAAACAGGAGGTAATTGACTCATGTCAAGTGCTGGTCAATTTGGTTGAAAATTGGTAAAACAGTGGAAAAATAGTTCACTGCTAATCTTGTAGTTGACTTAATACACTAGTACATCTAGCAAAGACAGACTCAAAACAGGAGAAACCCAAGTATACACCAGCAGAATGGCTGAGATTTACCTAGCAGTGCCTCAGAGGAGTCCATTACAGTTTTGGGACATCAGATGACAAAGATTATAGTATGTCCAATTCCACTGGATTCATAGAATGGGACTAGACATCTAGAATCAGGCTTTTATCTGGAATACATGCCCCTGGGCACCCTCCTTGTGAGACCAGGAGGCAAGCTGAGTTGAGTTTGGGACCCATTTCCACACCTCCTTCTTTCCTTTGTGTAAATTTGAGTGCCTCTGTGGGCAAAGCCATCCCTCCCTTGATACTGGTGCTCATAGGCATTTCCCAAATGATTCTGATGGGGAGTTGCTATTTCTCTTGCAAAGTATATGAAGCCAAGGTGTCATCAACCTAGAGGAAATCTCTTTTCCCTTACTTTGTGTTAAGCTCCTACTTAAAAGAAAAGCTACAATTGATCGTAATGATAGGACTAAGAACCAAAAGGATCACATAAACAAGAATAGTGTCTGCAAATACTAGCTGATAGAATAAAAAAGGGAGAGAACGATCCAACATGGGAAGTAAGATACACAGCAGACCTATAGAATGGCAAATGTCCTAAACGGCACTCTGGCCTCAGAATCAGCCCTTAAGGCATGCGGATCCCGCTGAAATGCCCATGAGAGTATTTCAGGCATGGAAAGCCAAGACACTCTGGGGGGGGGGGGAACCTAAATGAAAGATCTCCGCGAGTGAGATCCCAGTGGAAAGAACGGGTCACAAAGAAGGAGGTTCCTTTCTCTGAAGGGAGGAGAGAATTTCCACTTTGACCATGGCCTTGTCTAAATATGATCAGAGTCGGTGAACTCAGGGGGCTTCCATAGCCTTGGCAGCTCATGACAAGAGCCTAGGGTGATTACTGATGCCATAAACAAGAGTGTCAATTTTCTAAGTCAACAACAGGAGTCACTGTGCACTTACGCCTCATGTAGGACCTTTGTCCTTAGTGTGCTGTACATTGAGATTTAATGCTATAACTAGTACTCAAACAGTATTTCTCACTTTATGTTTCCGTGTGGGAGCAAACTGTTGAAATCTTTACTTAATGTATGCTAAACTGATCTTCTGTATATAAAGAGAATCAAAAATGAATCTTGATGTGAATGGAAGGGGAGAGGGAGTGGGAAAGGGGAGGGTTGCGGGTGGGAGGGACGTTATGGGGGGGAAGGCATTGTAATCCATAAGCTGTACTTTGGAAATTTATATTCATTAAATAAAAGTTAAAAAAAAAAGAATAAAAAAGGTAGAGAATGATCCAACATGGGAAGTGGGACACAGCAGACTCATAGAATGGCAGATGTCCTAAACAGCATCTGGCCTTAGAATCAGCCCTTAAGGCATTCGGATCTGGCTGAAGAGCCCATGAGAGTATTTTAGGCATGGAAAGCCAAGACACTCTGGCAAAAAAAAAGACCTAAATGAAAGATCTCTGTGAGTGAGATCCCAATGGAAAGAACAGGGCCATCAAAAAAGGAGGTACCTTTCTCTGAAGGGAGGAGAGAACTTGCACTTTGACTATGACCCTGTCTGAATTAGATTGAAGTCAGCGAACTCAAAAGGCTTCCACAGCCTTGGCAACTCATGACTAGAGCCTAGGGAGATTCCTGACACCATAAACAAGAGTGTCAAATTGTTAAGTCAACAGTAGGAGTCACTGTGTATTTACTCCTCATGTGGGATCTGTCCTTAATGTGGTGTCCAATGTGAAGTAATGCTATAACTAGTACTGAAACAGTATTTTACACTTTATGTTCTGTGTGGGTGCAAACTGATGAAATCTTTACTTAATATATACTAAATCGATCTTCTGTATATAAAGATAATTGAAAATGAATCTTGATGTGAATGGAATGGGAGAGGGAGTGGGAGATGGGAGGGATGCGAGTGGGAGGGAAGTTATTGGAGGGAAGCCATTGTAATCTATAAACTGTACTTTGGAAATTTATATTTACTAAATAAAAGTTAAAAATAATGAAAAAAACTATAGTAGCATAACATTATTAACCATTGCCTTAAAAATTATAAAACAAAGTTTTGCAATACTATATTTGCAACAATACTAGTACACACGGACATTTCTTTCTCTTTTTTCTTCTTTTCTTTATTTTTTCTCTCTCTCTTGTTCATCTTTTACATTTTTGCTGCCACATATAGGAGGAGCATGTGGTATTTGTCTTTCAAGTTCTGGCTCATTTCACTCAACACGATGTCCTCCAGTTGCATCCATTTTGTTGCAAATAGTAGAATTTCATTCTTCCTTATAGCTGAATAATACTCCATTGTATAACTATATATTCATATATTTATATGTAGATATATAAATATATATATTCTGGTATGTGTGTGTGTATATATATATATACACACCAGATTTTCTTTATCCATTCATCAGATGATGGACACCTTGGTTGGTTCCATATAGCCTGTTATGAGCAGTGCTGCTGTAAATGTGATGGGGCAGGTGTCTGTTAGATACACTGTGTTCAAGTCTTTTTGGTATATATCTAGTAGTGGGATTACTGGATCATATAGAAAGTCTATTTCTAGATTTTAAAGAAATCTCCACACTGTTTTCCACAGTGGCTGCACTAATTTACATTCCCACCAACAAGATATAATTGTTCCCCTTTCTCCACATCCTCTCCAGCATTTGTTACTCTTTGTGCTTTGTATTTTGACCATTCTGACAGGGATGAGGTAATATGTCATTGTGGTTTTGATTTGTGTTTCCCTGATGGTTAGTGATGTCGAAGTACACACTTTAATAATGACCTTTATAAAGAGCTTTTGCTGATTGTATTAAGCTTTAGGGGACTCAATTAAAACAATATTTTGAAAGAAGCATTCAGTACTCAATTGGTTTCTGTCCCATGGAAGAAAAAAGTATTGTGCATCTTCTTACAGCCATAGGTTTGATAGGGAACTATAATAGTAAATATTGTCAAAACCATCAAGTGGGATTCTAAAGTATGTGTGCCTACTGAATTCTTGTTATTAAGTGAATATGATTATGGAGACTTGTCCTGGGCTACGAAATTTAGGTTTGTGAGTGGAAAATTTCTGGAATCAAAACTATCACCTACTGACAGGCAGAACAAAGTGGAGATATTTTGCTCAAACCAGCAAATTAATACAGCCTTTCAATAAGTGTAACAATGCAACAATGAGAAATTAATCAGTGAAATTAATCTGTGTGTGTGTGTATATATATATATATATATATCTCACATTTTCTTTATCCAATCATTGGTTGATTGATATCTGGGTTGATTTCATATCTTAGCTATAATAAATAGAGCTACAATAAACATGGGGTACAGATCACTCTTTCATATGCTGATTTCATTTAGTTTGGGTAAGATCCCAGGATCCCAGGAATTTGATTGCTGGGTCATATGGTAGACCGATTTTCAGATTTCTGAGGTATCTCCATACTGTCTTCCACAATGGCTGTACTACATTACATTCACACCAACAGTAGATAAGAATAACTTTATTCCCACATTTTTGCCAGCATTTATTGTTTGTTGATTTCTGTATGAGAGCTATTCTAACTGTGGTAAGGTGAAACCTCATTGTGGTTTTGATTTGCATTTCCCTGAAAGTGATCCTGAGCATTGTTTCATGTGTCTGTTGTCAATTTGTATTTCCTCTTTTGGAAAATGTCTGTTCAAGTCCTTTGCTCATTTCTTAACTGGATTGTTTTTTGTTGTTGTTGTTGTTGAGTTTATTGAGACCTTAATAGATTCTGGATATTTATCCTTTATCAGTTGTATAGTTAGTGAATATTTTCTCCCATTCTTCCAGCTGCCTCTTCACTTTGCTGAGTGTTTCTTTTGCAGTACAGAAGCTTTTTAGATTGATGCAATCTCATTTATCAATTTTTTCTTTGACTGTGTTTGTTCCTGGGGTCTTTTCCAAGAAGTTTTTCCTACAACAATGTCTTCTGGAATTTTCTCAATGTTCTCCTATAGTAATTTGAATGGATTTTTGTGTAAGGTGTAAGGTATGGATCTTGCTTCATATCTCTACATGTAGAAATCCAATTACATGACACCAGTTGTTGAAGAGACTATCCTTTCTTCAGGAATTGATTTTGGTTCCTTTGTCAAAGATTAGTTGGTTGAAGATGTGGATTGATTTCTGGAGTTTTTATTCTTTTTTTAGGTCTACATGTCTATATTTGTGCCAGCACTAAACTGTTTTGATTATCAGTGCTGTGCAAAATGTCTTAATATCTGATATTTTGATGCCTCCAGCTTTGCTTCTGTGTTTAAGATTGCTTTAGCTATTCAGAGTCTCTTGTATTTCCATATTAATTTTATCATAATTTTTTCTAGATCTAGTAGAACATCATTTGTAATTTGATTGGAATTGCAATGACCCTAAATTTCTTTCAGTATGGAATTTTTTAAACTTTTATTTAATAAATATAAATTTCCAAAGTACAGCTTTTGGATTACAGTGGCTTTTGCCCCCCATAACCTTCATCCCACCTGCAACCATCCCATCTCATGCTCCCTCTCCCATCCCATCCATAACAGATTCATTTTCAATTATCTTTATATACAGAAGATCAATTTAGTATATATTAAGTAAAGATTTCAATAGTTTGCACCCACACAGAAACACAAAGTATAAAGTACTGTTTGCATACTAGTTATATCATTAACTTACATTGTATAACACATTAAGGACAGAGGTCCTACATGGGCAATAAGTACAGAGTGACTCCTGTTGTTGACATAACAATTGACACTCTTGTTTATGGTGTCAGTAAGCACCCTAAGCTCTTGTCATGAGTTGCCAAGGCTATGGAAGACTTTTGAGCTCGCCAGCTCCGATCATATTTAGACAAGGCCATAGTCAAAGTGGAAGTTCTCTCCTCCTTTCAGAGAAAGGCACCTCCTTCCTTGATGGCCTGTTCTTTCCACTGATATCTCACAGAGCTCTGTCATTTAGGTCATTTTTTTTTTATGAGAGAGTCTTGGGTTGCCATGCCTAAAATACTCTCATGGGCTTTTTAGCCAGATCCAAATGCCTTAACGGCTGATTCTGAGGCCAGAGTGCTGTTTAGGATCTCTGCCATTCTATGAGTCTGCTGTGTATCACGCTTCCCATGTTGGATTGTTCTCTCCCTTTTTAATTCTAGCAGTTAGTATTAGCAGACACTAGTCTTGTTTATGTGATCCCTTTGACTCTTAATCCTATCATTATGATCAATTGTGAACGGAAACTGATCACTTTGACTAGTAAGATGGCATTGGTACATGCCAACTTGATGGTAATGAATTGGAATCCCCTGGCACGTGTCTAACTCTACCATTTTGGGGGCAAGTCCGATTGAGTATGTGCCAAAATGTACATAACCTCCCTCTCTTATTCCCACTCTTATATTTAACAGGGATCACTTTTCAGTTAAATTTAAACACCTAGAATAATTGTGTGTTAATTACAGAGTTCAACCAATAGTCTTAAGTAGAACAAAAAAATACTAAAAGGCATAAGGTACTAAGTTATTCCTCAACAGTCAGGACAAGGGCTGATCAAGTCATTGTTTCTCATGGTGTCTATTTCACTTCAACAGGTTTCCTTTTTGGTGCTCGATTAGTTGTCACCGACAAGGGAGAATATATGATATTTGTCCCTTTGGGACTGGCTTATTTCACTCAGCATGATGTGTTCCAGATTCCTCCATCTTTTTGCAAATGACTGGATTTCATTTTTGACTGCTGTATAGTATTCTATAGAGTACATATCCCATAATTTCTTTATCCAGTCTTCTGTTGATGGGCATTTAGGTTGGTTCCAGGTCTTGGCTATTGTGAATTGTGCTGCAATAAACATTAAGGTGCAGACCACTTTTTTCTTTGCCAATTTCATTTCCTTTGGGTAAATTCCAAGGAGTGGGATGGCTGGGTTGAATGCTAGGGTTATCTTCAGGTTTCTGAGGAATCTCCAGACTGACTTCCATAGTGGCTTGACCAGTTTGCATTCCCACCAACAGTGGCTTAGTGTCCCTTTTTCCCCACATCCTCTCCAGCATCTATTGTTGGTAGATTTCTGCATGTGAGCCATTCTAACCGGGGTGAGGTGAAACCTCATTGTGGATTTCATTTGCATTTCCCTATTTGCTAGTGATCTTGAACATTTTTTCATGTGTCTGTTGGCCAGTTGGATTTCTTCTTTTGAAAAATATCTATTTAGGTCTTGGCCTATCTCTTATATGGGTTGCTTGTTTTATTGTTGTGGAGTTTCTTGAACTCTTTGTAGATTATGGTAATTAACTCTTTATCTGTTGCATTGTTTGCAAATATTTTTCCCATTCTGTTGGTTGCCTCTTCTCTTTCTTGACTGTTTCTTTTGCAGTAAAGAAACTCTCAATTTGATGGAATCCCAATTGTTAATTTTGGCTTTTTCTGCCTGTGCTTCCAGAGTCTCTTCCAAGAAGTCTTTGCTTGTGCCTATATCTTGCAGGGTTTCTCCAATGCTCTCTAATAATTTGATGATGTTGGGTATAGATTTAGATCTTTAATCCATGTTGAGTGGATTTTTGTGTAAGGTGAAAGGTAGGGGTCTTGCTTTATGCTTCTGCATGTGGAAATCCAGTTTTCCCAGCACCATTTGTTGAATAGACTGTCCTTGCTCCAGGAATTGGTTTTAGATCCTTGATCAAATATAAGTTGGCTGTCGATGTTTGGGTTGATTTCTGGTGTTTCAATTCTGTTCCACTGGTCTATCCATCATTTCTGTACCAGTACCATGCTGTTTTGATTATAACTGCCCTTCAGTATGTCCTGAAATCTGGTATTGTGATGTCTCCGGCTTTGTTTTTGTTGTGCAAGATTGCTTTAGCTATTCGAGGTCTTCTTTGCCTCCATATGAATTTCAGCATCATTTTTTCCAGATCTGAGAAGAATGTTTTTGGCATTTTGATTGGTATCACTTTGAACCTATAAATCACTTTTGGGAGAATGGACATTTTGATGATATTGATTCTTCCAATCTATGAGCATGGAAGATTTTTCCATTTTATGGTATCCTCTTGTATTTCTTTCTTTAAGGTTTTGTAATTTTCATTGTAGAGATCTTTAACGTCCTTGGTTAAGTTTATTCCAAGGTATTTGATTGTTTTTGTAGCTATTGTGAATGGGATTGATCATAGCAGTTCTTTCTCAGTCATGGCATTGCTTGTGTATACAAAGGCTGTTGATTTTTGTGCATTGATTTTATATCCTGCTACTTTGCCAAACTCTTCTATGAGTTCTAATAGTCTCTTAGAAGAATTCTTTGGATCCCCTAAATAAAGAATCATATCATCTGCAAAGAGGGATATTTTGACTTCTTCCTTTTCAATTTGTATCCCTTTAATTTATTTTTCTTGCCTAATAGCTCTGGCTAAAACTTCCAGAACTATATTGAATAGCAATGGTGAGAGTGGGCATCCCTGTCTGGTACCAGATCTCAGTGGAAATGCTTCCAACTTTTCCCCATTCAATACGATACTGGCTGTGGTTTTTTCATAGATTGCTTTGATTGTATTGAGGAATGTTCCTTCCAAACCTAGTTTGCTTAGAGTTTTCATCATGAAAGTGTGTTGAATTTTAAATTTTTTTTTTTTTGACAGGCAGAGTGGACAGTGAGAGAGAGAGAGACAGAGAGAAAGGTCTTCCTTGGCCGTTGGTTCACCCTCCAATGGCCACCGCGGCCGGCGCACTGCGGCCGGCGCACCGCGCTGATCCGATGGCAGGAGCCAGGAGCCAGGTGCTTTTCCTGGTCTCCCATGGGGTGCAGGGCCCAAGCACCTGGGCCATCCTCCACTGCACTCCCTGGCCACAGCAGAGGGCTGGCCTGGAAGAGGGGCAACCGGGACAGAATCCGGTGCCCCGACCGGGACTAGAACCCGGTGTGCCGGCGCCGCTAGGCGGAGGATTAGCCTAGTGAGCCGCGGCGCCGGCCTAGTGTGTTGAATTTTATCGAATGCTTTCTTGGCGTCTATTGAGATAATCATATGGTTTTTCTTCTGCAGTTTGTTAATGTGGTGTATCACATTGATTGATTTGCAAATGTTGAACCATCCCTGCATACCAGGGATAAATCCCACTTGGTCTGGGTGGATGATCTTTCTGATGTGTTGTTGCAGTCTACTGGCCAGAATTTTATTGAGGATTTTTGCGTCTATGTCCATCAGGGAAATTGGTCTTTAATTCTCTTTCAATGCTTAGGAATTTTCTGGCTTAGGAATTAAGGTGATGCTGGCTTCATAGAAAGAATTTGGGAGGATTCTCTCCTTTTCGATTGTTCTGAATAGTTTGAGTAGAATTGGAGTTAGTTCTTCTTTAAATGTCTGGTAGAATTCAGCATTGAATCCATCCAGTCCTGGGCTTTTCTTTGTTGAGAGGGCCTTTATTACTATTTCAATTTCTGTTTCAGTTATGGGTCTGTTTAGGTTTTCTATGTCTTCCTGGTTCAATTTAGGTAGGTTGCATGTTTCCAGGAATCTATCCATTTCTGATAGATTTTCCTGTTTGCTGGCATACAGGTCCTTGTAGTAATTTCTGATGATTCTTTTTATTTCTGTGGTGTCTGTTGTTACGTTCCCTTTTTCATCTAATTTTATTGATTTGGGTCTTTTCTTTTCCTTTTTTCATTAGTTGGGCTAATGGTGTGTCAATTTTGTTTATTTTTTCAAAGAACAAGCTCTTCTTTTGGCTGATCTTTTGTAATGCTTTTTTGGATTCTATTATGTTGATTTTTTTCTCTAATTTTAATTATTTCTTTTCTCCTACTAGTTTCGGGTGTGGTTTGCTGCAGTTTTTCTAGATCCTTGAGATGCATTGAAAGCTCATTTATTTGGTGCCTTTCCAATTTCTTGATGTAGGATCCAATTGATATAAGCTTTCCTCTTAACACTGCTTTTGCTATATTCCAGAAGTTTTGATATGTTCTGTTGTTAGCCTCATTTACTTCCAGAGAGTTTTTTATTTCTCTTTTCATTTCTTCTATCATTCAGTGTTCATTCAGGAGCATGTTGTTTAGTCTCCATCTGTTTGCATATGCTCTAGGGATTCCTGAGTTACTGATTTCCAGCTTCATTCCATTGTGGTCTGAGAAGATGCATGGTATGATTTTGATTCTTTTGAATTTGCTGAGACTTGCTTTATTGCCTAGTATGTGGTCAGTCCTAGAGTAGGTTCCATGTACTGCTGAGAAGAATGTGTATTCTTTACATGTAGGATGAAAAGTTCTGTAGATTCTGTTAGATCCATTTGGGCTATAGTGTTGATTAAATCTGCTGTTTCCTTGTTGATCTTCTGTCCGGTTGATCTGTCCAATTCTGAGAGTGGAGTATTGAAGTCTCCCAATACTATTGTATTGGATTTTAAGTCTCCCTTTATGTCCCTTAACATATCTTTTAAATAAACCAGTGTCCTGCAATTAGGTGCATCAGTATGGACATTTTGATGAATCTAATTCTTCCAAAACATGAACATGGAAGATTTTTCCATTTTTTGTGTTTTTCTATTTCTCTTATTAATGTTTTCTATTTTTCAATGTAGAACTTTTTCACATCCTTAGCTAAATTTATTCCAATATATTTAATTTTGTGGAGTTATTGTGGATGAGACTAATCTTACAAGTTCTTTCTCAGCCATGGCAGTGTCTGTGTAGGAAGGCTATTGATTTTTTATTTTATTTGAGGAATAAAAAATTCATGCATTTCATATATACAAATTTAAGAACATAGTGATTCTTCCCCACCCTACCTCCCTCTAGTCCTACTCCCATACTTCTTCCTCCCTCTCCCATTCCCATTCTTACTTTTTATAAAGATCTATTTTCAGTTTACAGGATACTCATAAGATTAACCCTACACTAAGTAGACAGTTTAACAAATAGTATGAAGAAAAAAAAAAACAAAAGGAAACAAATGAAAAAGATGTTTTTGTGTGTTGATTTTATATCTAGAAACTTTACCAAGCTCTCTAGTGAGTTCCAATAGGTTCGTAGTAGAGTCTTTTTGTTCCCCTATATATACAAATATGTCATCTTCAAACAGGGATAATTTTACTTCCTCCTTCCCAATTTGTATACCTTTGATTTCTTTTTCTTGCCTAACAGATGTGGTTAAAACTTCAAGGGTTAAATTGAATAGCAATACTGAAAGTGGACATCCTTGTCTGGTGCCAGATCTTAGAGGAAATGCTTACAACTTTTCCCCATTCAGCTTGATGCTGGTTGTGGATTTGTCATATACTGCCATAATTGTGTTGAGCAATGTTTCTTCTATATGCAATTTGATTAAGGGTTTTTTTTTTATCAAGAAAGGATATTGTATTTTATCAAATGCTTTCTCTGTATCTATTGATATAATAATTTGGTTTTTATTTTTCAGCTTGTTAATGTAATGTATCACATTTGTTGGTTTGCATATGGTGAATCATCACTGTATACTAAAGATAAATCCAACTTGGCCCAGGTCAATAATCTTTCTGATATGTTGTTGAATTCAATTAGCTGGTATTTTGTTGAAGATTTTTGAATTTATGTTCACCAGTCAACAGTCCTCTTTCTTTGTTGTATCCTTTTCTGGTTTTGTAATTAAGGTTATGCTGCCCTCATAGATGGAGTTTGTGAAGATCCCTCTCTTTCCATTGTTTTGGGTAGTTTGAAAAGAATGAAATTAGTTCTTTAAATGTCTGGTAGAATTCAGCAGTGAAGCCATCTGGCCCTGGACTTTTCTTTGTTGGGAGGTTCTTTATTTCTGGTTCAATCTCCATCTTGGTTATTGGTCTGTTTTGGTTTCTGTTTTCATGACTCAATTTTGGTACATTGTATATGATGAGGAATCTCTCCACTTTCTTCAAGATTTTCCCATTTGTTGACATACAGTTGTTTGTAGTAATTCTTGATGATTATTTTTATTTCTGTAATATCCATTTTTTAACTTTTATTTAGCAAATATAAATTTCCAAAGTACAGCCTATGGATTACAATGGCTCCCCACCCCCATAACTTCCCTCCCACCCACAACCCTCTCCTCTCCCGCTCTCTCTCCCCTTTCATTCACATCAATTCATTTTCAATTATCTTTATATACAGAAGATTAATTTAGCATATATTAAGTAAAGCTTTCAACAGTTTGCACCCACTCAGAAACACAGTGTAAAATACTGTTTGAGTACTAGCTATAGCATTAAATCACAATGTACAGCACACTAAAGCCAAAGATCCTACATGAGGAGTAAGTGCACAGTGACTCCTGTTGTTGACTTAGAAAATTGACACTCTTGTTTATGGCATCAATAATCTCCCTAGGCTCTTTTCATGAGTTGCCAAGGCTATGGAAGCCTTTTGAGCTCACCAACTCTGGTTTTATTTAGACAAGGTCATAGTAAAGTGGAAGTTCTCTCCTCCCTTCAGAGAAAGGTACCTCCTTCTTTGATGACCTGTTCTTTCCACTGGGATCTCACTCGCGGAGATCTTTCATTTAGGTCATTTTTCTTTTTGCCACAGTGTCTTGGCTTTCCATGCCTGCAAAACTCTCATGGGCTTTTCAGCCAGATTCGAATGCCTTAAGGGCTGATTCTGAGGCCAGAGTGCTGTTTGGGACATCTGCCATTCTATGAGTCTGCTGTGTATCCCGCTTCCCATGTTGGATCGTTCTCTCTTTATTGTTATTCTATCAGTTAGCATTTGCAGACACTAGTCTTGTTTATGTGATCCCTTTGACTCTTAATCCTATCATGATCAATTGTGAACAGAAATTGATCTCTTGGACTAGTGTGATGGCATTGGTACATGCCACCTTGATGGGAATGAATTGTAATCCCCTGGCATGTTTCTAACTCTACCATTTGAGGCAAGTCTGATTGAGCTTGTCCCAAACTGTACATCTCCTCCCTCTCTTATTCCTACTCATATTTAACAAGGATCACTTTTCAGTTAAGTTTCAACACTGAAGAATAATTCTGTATTAATTACAGAGTTCACCCAATAGTCTTAAGTAGAACAAAATAATACTAAAAGGAATAAAGTATTAAGTTGTTCATCAACAGTCAGGGCAAGGTCTGATCAAGTCACCGTTTCTCATAGTGTCCATTTCACTTCAACAGGTTTCCTTTTTGGTGCTCAATTAGTTGTCACCGAAAAGGGAGAACATATGGTATTTGTCCCTTTGGGACTGGCTTATTTAACTCAGCACTATGTTTTCCAGATTCCTCCATTTTGTTGCAAATGACTGGATTTCATTGTTTTTGACTGCTGTATAGTATTCTATAGAGTACATATCCCATAATTTCTTTATCCAGTCTACTGTTGATGGGCATTTAGGTTGATTCCAGGTCTTAGCTATTGTGAATTGAGCTGCAAAAAACATTAAGGTGCAGACCACTTTTATGTTTGCCAATTTCATTTCCTTTGGGTAAATTCCAAGGAGTGGTATGGTTGGGTTGTATGGTAGGGCTATATGCAGGTTTCTGAGGAATCTCCAAACTGACTTCCACAGTGGCTTTACCAGCTTGCATTCCCATGAACAGTGGGTTAGTGTCCCTTTTTCCCCACATCCTCACCAGAATCTGTTGTTGGTAGATGTAATATTCATTTTTATATCTCCTTTTTCATCTCTGATTTTATTGATTTGGATCTTTTCCCTTTTTTGGTTATTTCGACCAAGAGTGTACCAATATTTTGTTTTTTCAAATAATCAGATCGTCATTTCATTGATTATTTTGTATCTTTTTTTTGTTTAATTTTTTATTCTATAATTTTTTCCTCTTAATAATTTTGGATCTGATTCTTTTTTCTAGATTCTTGAGATGCATTGTTGGATCATTTATTTGCTGCCTTTCCAATTTCTTGATGTAGGCACTAATTGCTGTAGTATCCCCTCTTAACACTCCTTTTGTTGTATCCTATAAGTTTTGATGTGTTGTATTGTCATCTTCAGTCATTTCCAGGAATTTTTTATTTCCCTTTTTATTATTTCTCTAACCCTCTGTTCATTCAGTAGCATGTTGTTCAGTTTCCCTGTGTTTGCATATTTTCTTGAGATTCTTGAGTTGTTAATTTCCAACTTCATTCCATTGTGGTCAGAAAAACATATTTTATGATTTCAGTTTTTCAAATTTGCTGAGACTTGTTTTTATGGCCTAGCATATGATCAATCTTAAAGTTCCATGTACTGATGAAAAGAATGCATATTCTGTAAATGTGGGACGAAAGGTTCTGTAGATATCAGGTCCATTTGGAACATATTCTAGATTAACTCTGTTGATTCTTTGTTGAATCTTGGTGTAGTTGCTCTGTTAATGAAAGTGGGATGCTGAAATCCCCATTACTATTGTATTAGAGTCTATGTCTCCCTTTAGATTTATTATCACTTCTTTTAAACAGCCAGGTTTATTGGCATTGTGTGGGGAGTTAGTGCACAGTGACTCCTGATGTTAATTTAACAATTAACACTCTTACATATGATGTCAGTGACCATCTGAGGCTCTTGACATGAGCTGTCTACACTATGGAAGTCTTTTGAAGTATGGCTTTCTTTAACTGATGAATTTGCTTCTCATTGATTCTGAGTTATCCTATGATCATTCTTTTGAATTCCTTTTCAGGCATTTCCTCAATTTCTTCATTTTCATATTCTAATATTGAAGTGTTATGTTCCTTAGAGGAGTTATGTTGTCTTCCTTGTTCTTGTTTATTGTGTTTCTGAGTTTTTATAGGAATTTGTGGAAATATTTGTTGAATTTTTCCTCATATGGATTTTTTCTTTGAACTATTCCTCTGTGGTTTATTGGAGTGTCTGCTCCTTCAGTGAATACCCAGAGGTGTGTGATGTGTGTGACCAGAGAGTTCCGGTCAGCCAGAATCCAGAGTAACACCTAAGTTGAATATGATATATCTCCTCTATTGTCAACAGAGAGGGTAGGATCATGCCTATTGGCATAATCTCAACTTCAACTCCTCTCTTCCAAGTTGATCAATGACTAGGGTTAGCCTACAGTGCATACAACCCCCCGCCCATACACTTTGGTGCATGAATCACACAAAGGATCTGTGTGGTCCTCAGTGTGCACAAGGAGCCCTCTGCAATGACCCACTCCAGGCCTTCAGAGGACACTGAGCTTCTGACGCCAGTCACTGTAATTGCCCAGAGACCCTGCTATACCCTGTGGCCTATTGTTCAGTCACAGAATTTCCAGTTACAGCACAGAAGTTTCCCATAGTCACAGGGTGCGGAGTGTTTGTTCAGTTCCATAAGCCTGTCTTGTCTACAGAGAGAGCAGAGACATCCCCAGAGCCAGCTGTCTGTGGGTATTCTACCTTGGCAGTCTGAACCCCAGAGCCTGTGATATGTTGAAAGGATGGAGGCTCCTCACAGTTCTACATGGGTCCCCAGCTTCCTGTCAACCCTCACAGCCAGACTCAGGTCAGTGGGAAATGAGAATTTTTCCCCCTGGTAAAAATATCCTGATCACATACATGCACAAGAGCCACCACAGCCTCTACTGGTGTCAAGACAGCACCTTCTCCCCGTTGCCTGCTGGATACCCTTTCAGGGGGATGGGGAGAAATAAAGTGCTTTTCTTTTGCTGGATTAGGTGGGTACCCTGCCCCCTGTTCAAGCTCTAGGCTGGATTCAAAGTCAGTGTGATCCACAAGGTTTTCCCTCAGGCGACATCACCAGTGGCATGGGCTGCCATAGCCTGTTATCACCTCGATTTCATATACGGATGTCTTCTACAGCCCCCGGCTGCAGGATTCATGTGTGGTGTCACTGCTTGCTGCTGTATGTCCACACTTATCACATTGCTCCATGACATCCTGCTTCCTTCTGTACGATTTCCACTGCAAACTTCTCTCCATCTCCCTGCTGGGAATGCATTTTTTCTGCTTTTCTTCTGCTGTCTTCCCCTGGTCAAAAGCAGTATATCTTTTCCCTATTCAGCCATCTTTGAATAAAACAAATAAATCTTTAAAAATCACAAATTTGGGTTTGCATTCAAGATGCCACTCGAGGTGCCTGAATCCTGTATGGAGGTACTTGGGTTCATGTCCTGGCTCTGTTCTCCATTCCAGCTTCCTGCTAATGTGCACCCTGGGTCACAGTGATGATGGCTCCATATGGGAGAGATCCTGACTTCAGGCATTTGGAAAGTGAACCAGCATATGGGAGATTCTCTCTCTCTCTCTCACCCCCCCTTCTCTTTCTCTCCTTCCCTCTATTTCTCCCTGTCTTCCTCTCAAATTAAATACATACATACATGCATATATACATACATAAATTTTAAGTCAAAAGCCACGGATAAAAACAGCAAAGATTATTTCATTTAGAACAAAACCATTTAAGAGATGTCATTTAATTATTTGGGAAAATTATTTTGCAACTTCTAAGAGATCATAATACCTTTTTTTTTTGCTCTTAGAAATAAAAGATGTTTATGTTTTGAAAATCAAAGTGCATGTTCAGGTAAAAACTTCAGTATCTTAACCCATAAAGCACAATAAAAGAAGGAGTTATATTTGTAATCCTTTGACTTCAAGAAGTATTTAAATTATAATCTCTAAACACTATAGTCTTAAAAAGGTGAACAATTCTAAACAGCAAATAACAAGACTAAAATAAAAGCACTTTTAGTCTAATTTGTTAATTTCAGTTATTCACATAATTGGGAAAATGACTTCATAGATATTATGGAAAGTTAACTGTAATTTTGACTGCCTATTATTATTTTTTCTTTTTTTCTATCTCCCATCCCATGAGAGTGATGAGTCTCCTTTTATGTTAGAGACTTTGTAATTATTGACCCTGCCTAGAACACACTGTGCTTTTACTTCTATGTGATGGGCTTCTTCATTTCAATGCATCTTCATTTACTTGGATATTGACTGGCCTTGCCACCATATTATGATCTACAAGAGCAGGAAACTTTTCAGTCTTGTCTGCTACTGTATCAGGTTGCCAATATCAGTGTCTGACACATAGTAGTTTTTATCCTTTGGATATAATTTGAGCATGTCCCTCAAGGGTTCATATGTTGACATTTAATCCCCACCATGGCCTATTGAGAGAGTGGAGATTTAATCCAACTGTGACCTGTAGAGGTGGCACCTTTGGGAGGTGATTAGAATTTACCAAGGTCATCAGGGCAGCCCCCTGTGACTGAGCCCTGAGGATTTTACAGAAACCAGAAAACAACACAGACACATGGTCCTTGTCCTGGCCATGTGGTGCCCTGTGCCACTGTGGGACTTGGTGAGCAAGAAGCCCTTCAACAAATGTGGCCCTTTGACCTTGGGCTTCCAGAACTGGGAGTCAAAATAAACTGCTTTTCTTGACAACTTACCTAGTCCATGGTATTGTGTTATTGGCAACAGAAAATAGATTGACATAGTAAATGATAATTATTTTTTAGGAAATAATAGAAGCAAGTCTATGACATCACCATGAAGTTTGAAATTGTACTTAAGAATTAGATTCCCAAAGTGGACCTTCTAGAGGTTGGTTATTTTCATCAGGTACTTCACACTCAGGTGTGTTAGTGTGACTAACCAGCCAAGCTGTCCTCACATACAGGTCACAGACAGAAGCCTTGTGTTCTACACAGCCCTGATCCTCAGCTTTTCCAGGAAGCATTACTTTAAAACAGATATATGAACACTAACTAAATGAATTACTCTATAAAAAATGTAAGTAAAGATAAAGATTTTAAAATATATGTAGTGGTTGACATTGCAGTAAAGTGGATTAAACCACTGCTTGCAATGCCAGTATGTCTTATTGTAGTGTCAGTAAGAGATGTTCTGGCTCCTACACTTCCAATCCACCTCCCTGCTTATGCATCTGGGAGGCAGCAGATCGTGGCTCAAGAATTTGGGCCTCTGTCACCCATGTAAGAGTTCAGAAGCATTTCCTGGCTTCGCTGTGGTCCAGCCCTGGATATTGTGGCCATTTGGTTTGTGAACCAGAAGATGGAGGCTCGCTCTCTCTCTCTCTCTTTCTCTCTCCTCCCTTACTCTGATTTCCAAAAAGAAATAAAGTATTTTTAAAATATGTAACACTAGCCACAGACTAATTCCTCATAGGTGGTTTTAGTTACTGCCTGAAACTCAGATGCAAAGTTAATGACTCTTGGCTGAAGGCCAGAGCACTGTGGAAAATGGGGTCCATGCCAGCTCCTGGGCTTCAGGTTCCCTAGGTAAGTGGTGCCCATCCAATTTCCTTTGCCTGTTTAAGTCTTGTGATGAAGAAAACACTAATTTGCTTCCCTAAGACAGTTAACTGACTTATCTGCACTGCTCTACCCAAGGGTTATGAGATGGGGAGGGACATATTTTGATTTGTAAAGCTTTATTTTGAACTTTGCCTTAATTTTTTTTCTTGTAGGAAGGAAGGGGTAACAGAATAAGAAGGTAGGGGTAACAGAATTATTTCCCAAGGTGACTCCTAGTCTCTGTAATTTGATAGTTTCCTTCCAAACATAAAAGGATTTTCTGGCAAACATGCCTCTGATTCATTCATTAAAAATTTATGTTGCTAGACCTGTTCTCCAGGCATTATGTACAACAGTACAGAAAAAAGGGACTCATTTACTTATATAATCTCTAAGTTTCTGGTTCCATTGGATTTATGTCTTCTTTCATTTTTGTCTATGTACACTATGCTAATTTGCTATTACAAACAGAAAATTATGTGTGTACACTCTTCTCTTCCCTGCTATTTAAAGTCCAACTAGAGAAATGGATATACAAACAGATAATAGTCAAGTGGGAAGTTGGTAAAACCACTTAAAAAGAAAACTTATCTGAGATCAGTCAGTTCAGCAGCAGCAGAGTTATACAAGTCAATTCTGATTCCAATTTGTTTTTTTTTAACTTTTATTTAATGAATATAAATTTCCAAAGTACAACTTATGGATTATAATGGCTTCCACCCCATAACGTCCCTCCCACCCGCATCCCTCCCCTTTCCCACTCCCTCTCCCCTTCCATTCACATGAGGATTCATTTTCGATTCTCTTTATATACAGAAGATCAGTTTAGCATACATTAAGTACAGATTTCAACAGTTTGCTCCCACACAAACATAAAGTGAAAAATAATAGATGATTTTTTAAATGATGATAAAATCAGATCAGACCTATTGTCATGTTTAATCCCAGTGAGAGTCAAGTTGGGAATTCATAATTTCTTTTCTTTTTTTTTTTTTTACAGATGATCAGTTTAGTATGCATTAAGTAAAGATTTCAACAATTTGCACCCCCATAGAAACACAAAGTGAAATATATTGTTTGAGTACTCATTATAGCATTAAATCTCAATGCACAGCACATTAAGGACAGAGATCCTACATGAGGAGTAAGTGCACAGTGACTCCTGTTGTTGACTTTACAAATTGACACTCCTGTCTATGGCATCAGTAATCTCCCTATGCTCCAGTCATGAGTTTCCAAGGCTATGGAAGCCCTCTGAGTTCTCTGACTCTTATCTTGTTTAGACAAGGTCATAGTCAAAGTGGAGGTTCTCTCCTCCCTTCAGAGAAAGGTACCTCCTTCTTTGAAGACCTGTTCTTTCCACTGGGATCTCACTCACAGAGATCTTTCATGATCTTTCATTTAGGGTTTGTTTTTTTTTTTTTTTTTTTTTTTTCTTGCCAGAGTGTCTTGGTTTTCCATGCCAGAAATACTCTCATGGGCTTTTCAGCCAGATCGGAATGCCTTTAGGGCTGATTCTGAGGCCAGAGTGCTGTTTAGGACATCCGCCATTCTATGAGTCTGCTGAGTATCTCGCTTCCCATGTTGGATCACTCTCCCCTTTATTTATTCTATCAGTTAGTGTTAGCAGGTACTAGACTTGTTTATGTGCTTCCTTTGACTCTTAGTCCTTTCATTATGATCAATTGTGAACTGAAATTGATCACTTGGACTAGTGAGATGGCATTGGTACATGCCACCTTGATGGGATTGAATTGGAGTCCCCTGGTATGTTTCTAACTCTACCATTTGGGGCAAGTCAGCTTGAGCAGGTCCCAAATTATACATCTCTTCCCTCTCTTATTCCCAATCTTATGTTTAACAGGGATCACATTTCAGTTAAATTTCAGCACTTAAGAATAACTGTGTATTAATTACAGAATTAAACCAGTCATATTAAGTAGAACAGATTAAAAAAAAACTACTAAGAGGGATAATGTATTAAGTTGTTCATTAACAGTCAGGGCTATGCTGATCAAGTCCCCGTTTCTCATAGTGTCCATTTCACTTCAACAGGTTTCCTTTTTGGTGTTCAGTCAGTTGTCACCGATCAGGGAGAACATATGGTATTTGTCCCTTTGGGACTGGCTTATTTCACTCAGCATGATGTGTTCCAGATTCCTCCATCTTTTTGCAAATGACTGGATTTCGTTGTTTCTTACTGCGGTATAGTATTCTAAAGAGTACATATCCCATAATTTCCTTATCCAGTCTACCGTTGATGGGCATTTAGGTTGGTTCCAGGTCTTGGCTATTGTGAATTGTGCTGCAATAAACATTAGGGTGCAGACCACTTTTTTGTTTGCCAATTTAAATTCCTTTGGGTAAATTCCAAGGAGTGGGATGGCTGGGTCGAACGGTAGGGTTATCTTCAGGTTTCTGAGGAATCTCCAGACTGACTTCCATAGTGGTTTGACCAGTTTGCATTCCCACCAACAGTGGGTTAGTGTCCCTTTTTCCCCACATCCTCGCCAGCATCTGTTGTTGGTAGATTTCTGCATGAGAGCCATTCTAACCGGGGTGAGGTGAAACCTCATTGTGGTTTTGATTTGCATTTCCCTGATTGCTAATGACCTTGAACATTTTTTCATGTGCCTGTTGGCCATTTGGATTTCCTCTTTTGCAAAATGTCTATTGAGGTCCTTGGCCCATCTCTTAAGTGGGTTGTTGGTTTTGTTTTTGTGGAGTTTCTTGATCTCTTTGTAGATTCTGGTTATTAACCCTTTATCTGTTGCATAGTTTGCAAATATTTTTTCCCATTCTGTCGGTTGTCTCTTCACTCTCCTGACTGTTTCTTTTGCAGTACAGAAACTTCTCAATTTGATGCAATCCCAAATGTTGATTTTGGCTTTGACTGCCTGTGCCTCCCGGGTCTTTTCCAGAAATTCTTTGCCTGTGCCAATATCTTGAAGGGTTTCTCCAATGTTCTCTAGTAACTTGATGGTGTCAGGTCATAGATTTAGGTCTTTAATCCATGTTGAGTGGATTTTTGTGTAAGGTGTAAGGTAGGGGTCTTGCTTCATGATTCTGCACGTGGAAATCCAATTTTCCCAGCACCATTTATTGAATAGACTGTCCTTGCTCCAGGAATTGGTTTTAGATCCTTGATCAAATATAAGTTGGCTGTAGATGTTTGGGTTGATTTCTGGTGTTTCAATTCTGTTCCATTGGTCTATCCATCTGTTTCTGTACCAGTACCATGCTGTTTTGATTACAACTGCCCTGTAGTATGTCCTGAAATCTGGTATTGTGATGCCTCCGGCTTTGTTTTTGTTGTACAAGATTGCTTTAGCTATTCGAGGTCTCTTGTGCCTCCATATAAATTTCAGCACCATTTTTTCCAGATCTGAGAAGAAGGTCTTCGGTATCTTGATTGGTATTGCATTGAATGTATAAATTGCTTTTGGGAGAATGGACATTTTGATGATATTGATTCTTCCAATCTATGAGCATGGAAGATTTTCCATTTCTTGGTATCCTCTTCTATTTCTTTCTTTAAGGTTTTGTAATTTTCATCGTAGAGATCTTTAACTCCTTGGTTAAGTTTATTCCGAGGTATTTGATTGTTTTTGTAGCTATTGTGAATGGGATTGATCTTAGAAGTTCTTCCTCAGCCATGGCATTGCCTGTGTATACAAAGGCTGTTGATTTTTGTGCATTGATTTTATACCATGCTACTTTGCAAGATGGACATGAGATTACAAATAATCAAGGAATTGACTACCCTCATTGTAGATTTAGTACTATCAGTTTCCTTTCCCAGAAGTTGTGGAAATGCTTGCCATCAGGAAATTATAAAACACTCTCCCTTAGTTGATTGTTCCCATTTGGTAGCCAGAGCCAGAAAGCAGAGAGGAAGTAGACAGAATTCCCTTCAGCCTTCACACAAACTCCATCTCCAAGTCCCTCTTCTCTCAACTAGCTTTCTCTTCATTTTCAAGGTCACAAGTTGGCAAAGACTTCACTAGAGAAACAAATCAGATTCCTTCTCTTGTCATTTTTAAATACAAGCTTATTTATCTGGAGATAATTTCAGACTCATATCCAGTTGTAAGAAATAATTAAGAGATCCCATGTGCCTTTTTCCATTTTCCTCCCAATAGACAAATACTTCTTACAAAACTATAGCACAGTATCATAACTATGATATTACATTGACATAGTCAATAGAAATGATATTTACATCATCACAAAGATCTTCTTGCTTCTGTTTCTTGTCATCCCCATATGTTTCTCACCTATAACTTTCCTTAATTCCCAGAAACCACCTACCTGTTCTACAATTTTATAATTCTGTTTCCATTTCTATAAGGTGAAGAAAATTACACACATTTAGAATCATATAGTACCTAATCTTTTTGGAATGCCTCTTTCCATACAGGATACTTTTCTGAAGATTTATTCACAGAGGAATTTAGTCAGACACATTTTATGCTTCAATAGTTGATTCTATTTTATTGCTGAATGGTAGTTCATGGTGCAGATGGAATAAGTTGTTTACAGACCAGTTAAACATCTGGGTTTTTATCAGTAGTAGGTGATTACTATAATGCTGTAATAAACATTTGTGTACAGTATTTAGTGTAAACTTCAGTTTTTATTTTTCTTTAGTAAATGCTTAAGAGTACAGTTATGGGATTAGATAATGGTTGCATGCTCAGTAATTTAATAAACTATGAAATTGCCTTTCCATATACCATTTTATATTCCTCCCAGTAGCATATTTATCATCCAGTTTCTCTGCACCTTGAAGATGATGTTACCACTATTTTAAAAAAGTTTGTCAAGGTAAAATTCATATTATAACACTTTTGTAACCATTTCAAAATGTAAAATTCAGTAGTATATTTACTATGTTCTAAAGTCTTCATTCCTATCTAATCCCAGAACATTTTCACCACCCCAAAGAGAAACACCATGCTTGTTAAGACATCACTGTCTATTGCCACTCTATTACTAGCCACTGGACACCAGTGAACTACGTTCTGTCTCCAGGGATTTTCCTATTCTGGACATTTCACATAAAGGAATCATACAATGTATGACAATTAGGTCTAGCATCTTTCACATAGTATAACATTTCAATGGTTCATTATGTTGGAGCATATAGCAATACATCACTCTTCTCTGACTAAATAATATTCTATCGTATAGTATACCATAATTTGTTTAGCCATTCATCAGATGGTGAAAGTTTGAGTTACTCTAAGTTTTTGGCTGTTGTGAATAATGCTACTATGAATATTCATGTACAAGGTTTTGTTTGAACACTGTTGTTTTTAATTCTCTGAAATTACCTGCTAAAATAACAATTTAGTGCTTAACATTTTGAGAAATTGCTAAGCTATTTGTAGCAGCAATTCTATCATTTTCCATTCTCAGTTGTATAAGGGTTACAGTTCATCCAAATCCCCACTAATTTTTGTTATTTTCCTGTCTAAAATTAATATTAAAGGTATGCTAATGAATGTGAAGTAGTATGTCATTGTGGTTTTGATTTGCAATTCCCTAATGACTGACACTGTTAAGAATCATTTGATGTGCTTGTGGGCAATTTGCATATCCTCATAGGAGAAATCCCTGTGCCTATATCTTGCAGAGTTTCTCCAGTGTTCTCTAATAATTTGATATTGTCAGGTCATAGGCTTAGATCTTTAATCTATGTTAGTGGATTTTTGTGCAAGGTGTAAGGTAGAGGTCACCTTCATGCTTCTACATATGGAAACCCAGTTTTCCCAGCACAATTTATTGAATAGACTGTCCTTGCTCCAGGAATTGGTTTTAGATCCTTGATCAAATATAAGTTGGCTAGAGATGTTTGGATTGATTTCTGGTGTTTCTATTCTGTTCCATTGGTCTATCCATCTGTTTCTGTACTAGTACCATGCTGTCTTGATTATAACTGCCCTGTAGATGTGCTGAAATCTGGTATTGTGATGCCTCTGGCATGGTTTTTGTTGTACAAGATTGCTTTAGCTATTCGAGGTCTCCTGTGTCTCCATATGAATCTCCATCTGAGAAGAATGTCATTGGTATTTTGATTGGTATCACTTTGAATCTATAAATCACTTTTGGGAGAATGGACATTTTGATGATATTGATTCTTCCAATCCATGAGCATGGAAAATTTTTCCATTTCTTGGTATCCTCTTCTATTTCTTTCTTTAAAGTTTTGTAATTTTCATTGTAGAGATCCTTAACGTCCTTGGTTAAGTTTATTCCAAGGTATTTGATTGTTTTTGTAGCTATTGTGAATGGGATTGATCTTAGAAGTTCTTCCTCAGCCATGGCATTGCCTTGTATACAAAGGCTGTTGATTTTTGTGCATTGATTTTATATCCTGCTACTTTGCCAAACTCTTCTAAGAATTCCAATAGTCTTTTTTTTTTTAAATTTATTTAACAAGCATAAATTTCCAAAGTACAGCTTATGGACCACAATAGCCTCCTCCCCCCACCCCGTGTCTTCCCTCCCATCCACTACGCTCCCCTCTCCCACTCCCTCTTCCCTTCCCCTTCACATCACAATTAATTTTCAATTATCTTTATATACAGAAGATCAATTTACCGTATGTTAAGTAAAGATTACCACATTTTGCTCCCACACAGAAACATAAAGTGTAAAATACTATTTGAGTACTAGTTATAGCATTAATTAAACACCTAAGAGTAATTGTGTATTAATTACAGAGCTCAACCAATAGTTTTAAGTAGAATATAAAACGCATCTTTTGCATTGTTGTGACTTCCCCCCGACCTCCCTCCCTCCCGTGGCCCTCCCCTCACCCACTTCCTCTCCCCTCTCCCCCCTTCATCACGTTTCATTTTCAGTTACCTTCATATAACGAAGATCAATTTAGTATATACTAAGCAGGGATTTCAACAGGTTGCACTCACACAACCGAACCAGGTATAGGGTATTGTTCGACTAGTAGTGTTGTTTTTGAGTTTCATACATAAACATATTAAGGACAGAGATCCTGCGAAGGGAGCATGAACCCAGTGACTCCCGTTGTTGATTTAACAATTGGCACTCTTATTTATGACGTCAGCAATCACCCGAGACTCTTGCTATGAGCTGTCTAGGCTATGGAGGCCCCTTGATTTCACCAACTCTGAATTTGTTTAGTCAAGGCCATATCACAGTGGAGGTTCCTTCCTCCCTTCAGAGAAAGGCGCCTCTCTCCTTGATGGCCTGATCCTTCTGCTGGAGTGTTGTTCGCCAAGATCCTTCATTTAGATTGTTTTTTGCCACCGTGTCATGGCTTTCCATGCCTGCGAGACTCTCATGGACCTTTTAGTCAGATCCGAATGTCCCAAGGGTTGATTCTGAGGCAGGAGTGCTGTTTTGGGCATTTGCCATTCTATGAGTCTGCTGTGTGACCTGCTTCCCCCGCAGGATCATTCTCAACCCTTTTGATTCTATCTTTCATTATTTGCTTACACTGGTCTTATTTGTGTACTCTCTTCGACACTTACCCTATCTTTTGGATCAGCTGTGTATTTATATTTGTCTCTTTGCCAAGTGTGCTGGCATTGGAACCTGCCTCCTTGGTAAGATTGAGTTGAAATCCCCTGGCACATTTCCAGTTCCACCATTGGAGGTAGGTCTGATTGAGTATGTGCCGTCCTATATATCTCCTCCCTCTCTTATTCCCACTCCCATGTTCCACAGAGATCAATTTCCTATTAATTTTTAAACGCTTAAGAATGGTTGTGCATTGATTGCAGAGTTCAACCAGTGGTCTTGTGTAGAGCACACCGAGCAACAACAACAACAACAAAAATACTAAAGGAACAAAATAGTAAGTTTTTCCTCAACAGTCTAGACAAGGGCTGCTCATGTCATTGTCTCTCATAGTGTCCATTTCACTTCAATGGGTATCATTTTAGGTGCTCGTTTAGTTGCCATCAATCAGGGAGAACATGTGATATTTATCCCTTTTGGACTGGCTTATTTCACTCAGCATGATGTTTTCCAGCTTCCTCCATTTTGTTGTGAATGCCCGGATTTCGTTGTTTTTTACTGCTATATAGTGTTCCATAGAGTACATATCCCATAGTTTCTTTATCCAGTCATCCGTTGATGGACATTTAGGTTGATTCCATGTCTTAGCTATTGTGAATTGAGCTGCAACAAATATTGAGGTGCAAATGGCTTTTTTCACCCCTTTAATTCCATTTGGGTATATTCCAAGGAGTGGGATGGCTGGGTCCTGTGGTAGTGCTATGTTCAGGTTTCTGAGGACTCTCCAGACTGTCTTCCATAGTGGCTTTACCAGCTTGCATTCCCACCAACAGTGGATTAGTGTCCCCTTTTCTCCACATCCTCGCCAGCATCTGTTGTTGGTTGATTTCTGTATGTAAGCCAATCTAACCGGAGTGAGGTGGTATCTCATTGTGGTTTTGATCTGCATTTCCCTGATGGCTAGGGATCCTGAGCATTTTTTCATGTGCCTGTTGGCCATTTGGATTTCCTCTTTTGAAAAATGCCTGTTAAGGTCCTTGGCCCATTTTTTTATTGGGTTGTTTGTTTTGATTCTGTGGTGTTTTTTGATCATTGTGTAGATTCTAGTTGTTAATCCTTTATCTGTTGTGTAGTTTGCAAATAACGTCTCCCATTCTGTTGGTTGCCTCTTCGCTTTCCTGACTGTTTCCTTTGCTGTTAAGAAACTCTTCAATTTTAGGTAATCCCATTTGTTTATTTTGTCTTTGATTACCCGTGCCTGTGGGGTCTTCTCCAGGAATTCTTCGCCTATTCCAATATCTTGAAGGGTTTCCCCTATGCTCTCAATTAGTTTCATGGTGTCGTGGCGCAACTCTAGTTCTTTGATCCATGTTGAGTGGATTTTTGTATAAGGTGTAAGGTAGGGGTCTTGCTTCATACTGCAGCATGTGGACATCCAGTTTTCCCAGCACCATTTGTTGAAGAGGCTGTCCTTGTTCCAGGGGTTGGTTTTAGGTCCTTTGTCAAATATGAGTTGGTTATAGATGTTTGGATTGATCTCCGGTGATTCTATTCTGTTCCATTGGTCTATCCATCTGTTTTTGTACCAGTACCAGGCTGTTTTGATTATAACTGCCCTGTAGTATGCTTTGAAGTCTGGAATTGTGATGCCTCCGGCCTTGTTTTTATTGTAAAGGATTGCTTTAGCTATTCTGGGTCTCCTGTTTCTCCATATGAATTTCAGCATCGTTTTTTCTAGGTCTTTGAAGAATGACTTTGGTATTTTGATTGGTATTGCATTGAACTTGTAAATTGCTTTTGGGAGAATGGACATTTTGATGATATTGATTCTTCCAATCCATGAGCATGGCAGGTTTTTCCATTTTTTTGTGTCATCTTCTATTTCTTTCTTTAGTGTTTTGTAATTTTCATCATAGAGGTCTTTGACCTCCTTGGTTAAATTTATTCCAAGGTACTTTATTGTTTTTGTGGCTCTTGTGAATGGGATTGATCTTAGTAGTTCTTCCTCGGCCCTGGCATTGTCTGTGTATACAAAGGCTGTTGATTTCTGAGCGTTGACTTTGTATCCTGCTACTTTACCAAACTCTTCTATGAGTTTCAGTAGCCTCTTATAGGAGTTTATTGGGTCCTCTATATATAGTATCATGTCATCTGCAAACAGGGATAGTTTGACTTCCTCCTTTCCCATTTGTATCCCTTTAATTTCTTTTTCTTGCCTGATGGCTCTGGCTAAGACTTCTAGGACTATATTGAATAGCAATGGTGAGAGTGGGCATCCCTGTCTGGTGCCAGTTCTCAATGGAAATGCCTCCAACTTTTCCCCATTCAATATGATGCTGGCCTTTGGTTTATCATAGATTGCCTTAATTGTGTTGAGGAATGTTCCTTCTAACCCCAATTTGCTTAGGGTTTTCATCATGAAGGGGTGTTGTATTTTGTCAAATGCTTTCTCTGCATCTATTGAGATAACCATATGATTTTTGTTTCTCAATTTGTTAATGTGCTGGATTACGTTGATTGACTTTCGAATATTGAACCATCCCTGCATACCAGGGATAAATCCCACTTGGTCCGGGTGAATGATCTTCCTGATGTGTAGTTGGATTCGGTTTGCCAGAATTTTATTGAGTATTTTTGCATCTATGTTCATCAGGGAGATAGGTCTGTAGTTTTCTTTCTCTGCTGTGTCTTTTCCGGGCTTAGGAATTAAGGTGATATTGGCTTTGTAGAAGGAATTTGGGAGGATTCCCTCTCTTTCAATCGTTTGGAATAATTTGAGAAGAACTGGGGTTAGTTGTTCTCTAAATGCCTGGTAAAATTCGGCAGTGAAGCCATCCGGTCCTGGGCTCTTCTTTTTCGGTAGTGCGTTTATTACTGATTCAATTTCTTCCATGGTTATGGGTCTGTTTAGATTTTCTATATCTTCACGGCTCAGTTTAGGAAGGTTGCATTTGTCCAGGAATCTATCCATTTCTTCCAGGTTCCCCAATTTGTTAGCATACATCTCTTTGTAGTAGTTTCTGATGATTCTTTTTATTTCTATTGTGTCAGTTGTTACATTTCCATTACTATCTTTGATTTTACAGATTTGGGTCTTCTCTCTCCTTTTTTTGGTTAGTTGGGCCAATGGTGTGTCAATTTTGTTTATTTTTTCAAAGAACCAGCTCCTGGTTTTGTTGATCTTTTGTATTGTTTTTTTGGTTTCAATTCTGTTTATTTCTTCTCTGATCTTTAGTATTTCTTTCCTCCTTTTGGATTTGGGCTTGATTTGCTGCTGTTTTTCTAGTTCCTTGAGGTGCATAGAGAGTTCATTTGTTTGGTTCCTTTCCAGCTTCTTGATGTAGGCACTAATTGCTATAAACTTTCCTCTTAGCACTGCTTTTGCTGTGTCCCACAGGTTTTGATAGGTTGTGTTATCATTTTCATTTGTTTCTAGAAATCTTTTGATTTCTCTTTTAATTTCTTCGATGACCCACTGTTCATTTAGGATCATGTTGTCCATTCTCCATATATTTGCATATGGTGTAGAGATTCTTGGGTTGTTGATTTCAAGTTTCACTGCCCTATGGTCTGAGAAGCTGCATGGTATAGTTTCAATTTTTTTGAACTTGTTGAGGCTCCCTTTATGGCCTAGTATATGGTCAATCCTAGAGAATGTTCCATGTACTGGGGAGAAATACGTGAACTCTGTGTCTGTGGGGTGGAGGGTTCTGAAGATATCTATTAGGTCTATTTGGTCTATGGCGTCAATTAGCTCAGTTGTTTCCTTGTTGAATTTCTGTCTGGTTGATCTGTCCATTGGTGAGAGTGGGGTGTTGAAGTCCCCTGTTACTATTGTATTTGAGTCTATATCTCCCTTTAAATCCTTTAGTAATTCTTTCAGGTAGCCAGGCGCCCTGTAATTAGGTGCGTATACATTTATAATAGTAATGTCTTCCTGTTGGATAGATCCTTTAATCATTATATAGTGCCCTTCTCTGTCTCTTTTAATAGATTTTATGTTAAAGTCTATTTTGTCTGATATTAGGATGGCCACACCAGCTCTTTTTTGATTTCCATTAGCTTGGAGTATCTTTTTCCATCCTTTCACTTTCAGTCTGCGTGCATCTTTGCTGATGAGGTGTGTCTCCTGAAGGCAGCATATAGTTGGATCCTCTTGTTTTATCCAATCCGCTAGTCTGTGCCTCTTTGTCGTGGAATTAAGACCATTCACATTCAGTGTGATTACTGTTAAGTACTGTCTTTTTCCCTTCATGTTTCCTGAAACGAGCTGTTTATGTATTTTGAACTTTGTTTGTGGGTTACTCTACATTCGCTTTTTTTTGCAGTGAAGTTCTTGTTTTTGTATTTCTGTGTGCAGCACGTCTTTGAGCAAGTGTTGTAGGGTTGGACGCATGGATACAAATTCTTTCAGTTTCTGTTTGTCGTGGAAGATCTTTATTTCCCCTTCATTCACAAATGATAGCTTTGCAGGATATAGTATTCTAGGTTGGCATTGTTTGTCTTTTAAAACTTGGAATATATCATGCCATTGTCTCCTTGCCTGTAGTGTTTGCGATGAGAAGTCTGGGGTGAGTCTGATTGACTTACCCCTGAATGTGATTTGTCGCTTTTCTCTGGCACATTTTAGGATTTGTTCTTTGTGTGTCACTGAACTGAGTGTTGCCACAATGTGTCGTGGTGAATTTCTCTTCTGGTCTACTCTGTTCGGGGTCCTGGTTATCTGTTGTATTTGTGTGTTGTTATCCAGCTGTCTTTGTTTAAAGTTTTCTGATATTATTTCATTGAAGACACTGTCTAATCCATTCTCTCTTTCCACCCCCTCAGGGACTCCTATTATCCGAACATTACACCGTTTGATTGAATCTTGCAGGTCTCCGACTGTGTTTTTTAATTTTTTAATTTCTTCTTCCTGCGATTGAACTGACTGTATTATTTCTGGAAGTTTGTCTTCGAATTCTGATATTTGGTCTTCTATTTCATCTGTTTGATTTCCGAGGGATTCCACGGTGTTTTTTATATGGTCAATTGAGTTTTTCAGTTCTAGTATCTCATTCTGGCTTCTCTTTAAGATCTCTAATCCTTGGGCTTGTTTTTCATTCAGCTCTTGACACTGTTTCTCATTATTTCTAAGTATTCTGATTATTAATTTTCTGAATTCTTTTTCTGGCATGTTTTCAACTTCTTCTTCTTCTGCCTCTGTTGGTTTAGCCTGCTCCATTGGCAAATTTATATTATCTTCTATGTTTTTTTGGTTTTTGGTTTTGTTTTTTGGCATTCCGTCTGGGTGATTTTTCGGGTTGATTTCCCTCTACTATAGGCTGCTGTGAGTCTCTACCAATATCCTGTGTAACCAGGCTGCTCTACACAGCCCGCAGGTAAACAGGCAGGATGGCTGCTCTCTGCCCACTGCAGCTCTGGATCCTGTGCTTTTTCCCCACCAGGAGGCGCTATTCAGTAACTTGAGTCTCAGGGCTTCGGGCTGCCCTCCCTCGAGCACCCTCAGCTCCACCTTTGGGCTCCGCCTCCGAAGGTTAGTGTGGAGGCAAAGATAGTTCTCCTTTAAGCCCGAATGTAAACAAACAAAATGGCTGCTTCCCGCCCGCTGGAGCTCCGGGGAGGCGCCAAGAGACACTGGCTTACTCAGTCTCTCAGTTAGTGTCCCTGAATCGTGCACTCTCTCCGCCGGCGCCACTCACTCTGTTCCCGTTCTCTATTTGCTCTCCCACTCAGTCGTGCACGTCCCAGTGTCCGTCCCAGGATGTGTTGGGGGAGGGGCGGCGGCAGCTGTGCCGCGGTGCTGGGCGAGTGCCCCGTCTCACCTCGGCCTCCAGCGCTGGTGCGTACACGTACACGCTCCTGCTGGTGTCCTGAGTCCCAGGCGTCCGCGTCCTCCCCGTGTGTCCACCCCAACACCTCAGTTTGAGGAAGGGCTTAAAAACTACAAATTTTCATCCCTCTTTGAACCTTCCCTTAGTGGAGCTTCGCTGTGCTCCTTCCCTCTCTATTCTGCCATCTCCAAATTCCAATAGTCTTTAGAAGAATTCTTTGGATCCCCTAAATAAAGAATCATGTCATCTGCAAAGAGGGATAGTTTGAGTTCTTCCTTCCCAATTTGTATCCCTTTAATTTCTTTTTCTTGCCTAATAGCTCTGGCTAGAACCTCCAGAACTATATTGAATAGCAGTGTTGAGAGTGGGCATCCCTGTCTGGACCAGATCTCAGTGGAAATGCTTCCAACTTTTCCCCATTCAATAGGATGTTGGCCGTGGGTTTTTCTTTTCTTTTTTCTTTTTTTATTTTTTGACAGGCAGAGTGGACAGTGAGAGAGAGAGACAGAGAGAAAGGTGTTCCTTTTGCCTTTGGTTCACCCTCCAACAGCTGCTGCGGCTGGCGCGCTGCAGCCGACGCACCGGGCTGATCCGATGGCAGGAGCCAGGTGCTTCTCCTGGTCTCCCATGGTGTGCAGGGTCCAAGTACTTGGGCCATCCTCCACTGCACTCCCTGGCCACAGCAGAGAGCTGGCCTGGAAGAGGGGCAATCTGGACAGAATCCGGCGCCCCAACCAGGACTAGAACCCAGTGTGCCAGCACTGCAAGGTGGAGGATTAGCCTAGTGAGCCGCGGCACCAGCCAACCGTGGGTTTTTCATAAATTGCTTTGATTGTATTGAGGAATGTTCCTTCCATACCCAGTTTGCTTAGACTTTTCATCATGAAAGGGTGTTGTATTTTATCAAATGCTTTCTCTGCATCTATTGAGATAATCATATGGTTTTTCTTCTGCAGTCTGTTAATGTGGTGTATCACGTTGATTGTTTTGCCCACATTGAACCTTTAATGTTCACAAAAATAAATTTTAAAAAGCCCATTAATATAGTTTATTTTGCTGCTTGCACTTTGGAGGTCTTATCCAAAAACTTTTTGTTTACAGGTATTTCTTGAATTGTTTCACATATGTTTTCTTCTAGCAATTTTGTAATTTCATGTCTTAGCATTAGATCTTTATTCCATCTTGATTTGGTTTTTGTATATAGTGAGAGGTGGGAATCTGATTTTATTTTCTATACATGTATATCCAGGTTTACTCTAACCATTTTTTGGAAATACTATCAGAGGTCATCATTGTGGTGCAACAGGTTAAGCCACTACTTCAATGTTGACATCCCATATGAACACCAGTCCTGGCTGTTCCACTTCAGATCCAACTCCCTGCTAATGTTCCTGGGAAAGCAGTGGTTATAGCCCAACTGCTTCAACCCTTGCCTCACATATGTAAGTCCCAGATGGAATTTCAAGCTCCTGGCTTTGGCCTGGCCCAGTCCTGGCTGAAATGGCCATTTGAGGAATGAATCAGCAGATGAAATTCTCTCTCTCTCTCTTTCTCTCCTTTCAAATAAATAAATAAATCTTTTCAAAAATCTTTTATAAGAAATAAAGACAAGGTTAACTTCCTCCGATATATTTCTTTGCACCTTTGTAAAAAATCAATTTGCTATATGCATCTAGATTAATTTCTGGTTTCTCTATTCTGTGACATTGATATAATTAATAGTTTTTATACCAGTACAATGCTGTTTTGATTGCCACAGCTTTGTGGTATTCTTTGAAGTCATGTATTGTGATGTTTCCAGCTGCATGTGTATATTTGCTCAGGATGGCTTTGGCTGTTCTGTTTTTTTTTTTTTTTTTATGGTCTCATATGTTTTCCACAATGGTTACCAAAAAAATAAAATATTTAGACATAAATTTAACCAAAATTTAAAAAACAAAATTTTAACCAAAATTAAAGGTTTATAGGTCTATACAATGAAAATGATAAAACACTAATGAATGAAATAATCAGGGACTCAAAAATTAAAATGTATTCTAATATACATGGATTGGAAGAATTAATATTGCTAAAATATTTTCTTTTTACTGTAGGCATTTATAGTTATAAACTTCTCTTGAAGCCTTGCTTTTTCTGCATTTAATACATTTTGATGTGTTGTACTTTTAAAATTCATTTAAAACTATTTTCTAATTTATCTTGTAAGATAATTTAAGGGTACATTGCTTGGTTAACCCATAGTTCTGATTTCTTAGTTTCTTCTCTACTGTTTATTTCCTTTTATTCCATGAGTAGTTGAGAAGAATGTGTATTGTGGTCTTGTTGAACAGAGTGTTCTATAGTGTCTGTTAGGTCGTTGATTTGGTGTGCTGTTCAAGGCTTCTATTTTCTTGTTATATTTTGTCTAGTTGTTTTACTCATTATTGAAAGTGAGGTGTTGAAGTCAACAACTGTTATTACTGGATGTCTACATTTCCTCACAGTTTTGTCAGGTTTTTTTTTTTAAAGATTTATTTACTTAAAAGGCAGAATCACATGCATGTGGAGGGGGAGGGAGGAGAGAGAGAGAGAGAGAGAGAGAGAGAGAGAGAGAGAGAGAGATGGCAGGGGATTCCATCGGTTGTTTCAGTCCCTAAATGCTCAAATGGCCAAAACACTCAGGTCTGGGCCAGGCCAAAGCCAGGAACCAAGAACCCCATCCTGGGTGTCAGGGGTCCAAATATTTGGGCCATCTTTAGTTGCCTTCCCAGGCACATTAATAGGGAGCTGGATTAGAGAAAGAGCAGCCAGTACTCAAACTGGCACTCTGAAATGGGATGTCAAGATCACAAGTACCTGCATAACCCACTGCACTACAATACTGGCCTCATTTTTTTGTTTTTTAGTTTTTGTTTCAAAGATTTATTTATTTTTTTGAAAGGCAGAGTTACAGAGAGAAAAGAAGAGATAGCTGTCAGCTTTTATTTCAATATTTTTGTTCTCTGTTGTTATGCACCTATGTATTCATAATAGTTAGATCTTCTTGGTGGATTGATTCTTTTTTTAAAACTTTTATTTAATGAATATAAATTTCCAAAGTACGACTTATGGATTACAATGGCTTCCCCCCATACCGTCCCTCCCACCCACAACCCTCCCCTTTAACACTCCCTCTCCCCTTCCATTCACATCAAGATTCATTTTCGATTATCTTAATATGCAGAAGATCAGCTTAGTATACATTAAGTAAGGATTTCAACAGTTTGTTCCCACACAGAAACATAAAGTGAAGAATAATAGATGATTTTTTTTAAATGATGATGAAATCAGAGCAGACCTATTGTCATGTTTAATCCCAGTGAGAGTCAAGTTGGGAATTGATAATTTCTTTTTTTTTTTTTTACAGAGGATCAGTTTAGTAAGCATTAAGTAAAGATTTCAACAGTTTGCACCCCCATAGAAACACAAAGTGAAATATATTGTTTGAGTACTCGTTATAGCATTAAATCTCCATGCACAGCACATTAAGGACAGAGATCCTACATGAGGAGTAAGTGCACAGTGACTCCTGTTGTTGACTTTACAAATTGACACTCCTGTCTATGGCATCAGTAATCTCCCTATGCTCCAGTCATGAGTTTCCAAGGCTATGGAAGCCCTCTGAGTTCTCTGACTCTTATCTTGTTTAGACAAGGTCATAGTCAAAGTGGAGGTTCTCTCCTCCCTTCAGTGAAAGGTACCTCCTTCTTTGAAGACCTGTTCTTTCCACTGGGATCTCACTCACAGAGATCTTTTGCCAGAGTGTCTTGGCTTTCCATGCCTGAAATACTCTCATGGGCTTTTCAGCCAGATCGGAATGCCTTTAGGGCTGATTCTGAGGCCAGAGTGCTATTTAGGACATCTGCCATTCTATGAGTCTGCTGAGTATCTCACTTCCCATGTTGGATCACTCTCCCCTTTATTTATTCTATCAGTTAGTGTTAGCAGGTACTAGACTTGTTTATGTGCTTCCTTTGACTCTTAGTCCTTTCATTATGATCAATTGTGAACTGAAATTGATCACTTGGACTAGTGAGATGGCATTGGTACATGCCACCTTGATGGGATTGAATTGGAATCCCCTGGTATGTTTCTAACTCTACCATTTGGGGCAAGTCAGCTTGAGCATGTCCCAAATTATACATCTCTTCCCTCTCTTATTCCCACTCTTATGTTTAAGAGGGATCACATTTCAGTTAATTTTCAACACTTAAGAATAACTGTGTATTAATTACAGAATTAAACCAGTCATATTAAGTAGAACAGATAAAAAAACTACTAAGAGGGATAATGTATTAAGTTGTTCATTAACAGTCAGGGCTATGCTGATCAAGTCACTGTTTCTCATAGTGTCCATTTCACTTCAACAGGTTTCCTTTTTGGTGTTCAGTCAGTTGTCACCGATCAGGGAGAACATATGGTATTTGTCCCTTTGGGACTGGCTTACTTCACTCAGCATGATGTGTTCCAGATTCCTCCATCTTTTTGCAAATGACTGGATTTCGTTGTTTCTTACTGCGATATAGTATTCTAAAGAGTACATATCCCATAATTTCCTTATCCAGTCTACGGTTGATGGGCATTTAGGTTGGTTCCAGGTCTTAGCTATTGTGAATTGAGCTGCAATAAACATTAGGGTGCAGACTGCTTTTTTGTTTGCCAATTTAAATTCCTTTGGGTAAATTCCAAGGAGTGGGATGGCTGAGTCGAACAGTAGGGTTATCTTCAGGTTTCTGAGGAATCTCCAGACTGACTTCCATAGTGGCTTGACCAGTTTGCATTCCCACCAACAGTGGGTTAGTGTCCCTTTTTCCCCACATCCTCTCCAGCATCTGTTGTTGGTAGATTTCTGCATGAGAGCCATTCTAACCGGGGTGAGGTGAAACCTCATTGTGGTTTTGATTTGCATTTCCCTGATTGCTAATGACCTTGAACATTTTTTCATGTGCCTGTTGGCCATTTGGATTTCCTCTTTTGCAAAATGTCTATTGAGGTCCTTGGCCCATCTCTTAAGTGGGTTGTTGGTTTTGTTTTTGTGGAGTTTCTTGATCTCTTTGTAGATTCTGGTTATTAACCCTTTATCTGTTGCATAGTTTGCAAATATTTTTTCCCATTCTGTCGGTTGTCTCTTCACTCTCCTGACTGTTTCTTTTGCAGTACAGAAACTTCTCAATTTGATGCAATCCCAAATGTTGATTTTGGCTTTGACTGCCTGTGCCTCCCGGGTCTTTTCCAGAAATTCTTTGCCTGTGCCAATATCTTGAAGGGTTTCTCCAATGTTCTCTAGTAACTTGATGGTGTCAGGTCATAGATTTAGGTCTTTAATCCATGTTGAGTGGATTTTTGTGTAAGGTGTAAGGTAGGAGTCTTGCTTCATGATTCTGCACATGGAAATCCAATTTTCCCAGCACCATTTATTGAATAGACTGTCCTTGCTCCAGGAATTAGTTTTAGATCCTTGATCAAATATAAGTTGGCTGTAGATGTTTGGGTTGATTTCTGGTGTTTCAATTCTGTTCCATTGGTCTATCCATCTGTTTCTGTACCAGTACCATGCTGTTTTGATTACAACTGCCCTGTAGTATGTCCTGAAATCTGGTATTGTGATGCCTCCGGCTTTGTTTTTGTTGTACAAGATTGCTTTAGCTATTCGAGGTCTCTTGTGCCTCCATATAAATTTCAGCACCATTTTTTCCAGATCTGAGAAGAAGGTCTTCGGTATCTTGATTGGTATTGCATTGAATCTGTAAATTGCTTTTGGGAGAATGGACATTTTGATGATATTGATTCTTCCAATCCATGAGCATGGAAGATTTTTCTATTTCTTGGTATCCTCTTCTATTTCTTTCTTTAAGGTTTTGTAATTTTCATCATAGAGATCTTTAACGTCCTTGGTTAAGTTTATTCCAAGGTATTTGATTGTTTTTGTAGCTATTGTGAATGGGATTGATCTTAGAAGTTCTTTCTCAGCCATGGCATTGGCTGTGTATACAAAGGCTGTTGATTTTTGTGCATTGATTTTATACCCTGCTACTTTGCCAAACTATTCTATGAGTTCCAACAGTCTCTTAGTAGAGTTCTTTGCGTCCCCTAAATAAAGAATCATGTCATCTGCAAAGAGGGATAGTTTGAGTTCTTCCTTCCCAATTTGTATCCCTTTAATTTCTTTTTCTTGCCTAATAGCTCTGCCTAGAACCTCCAGAACTATATTGAATAGCATTGTTGAGAGTGGACATCCCTGTCTGGTACCAGATCTCAGTGGAAATGCCTCTAACTTTTCCCCATTCAATAGGATGTTGGCTGTGGGTTTTTCATAGATTGCTTTGATTGTATTGAGGAATGTTCCTTCCAAACCCAGTTTGCTTAGAGTTTTCATCATGAACAGGTGTTGTATTTTATCAAGTGCTTTCTCGGCATCTATTGAGATAATCATATGGTTTTTCTTCTGCAGTCTGTTAATGTGGTGTATCACATTGATTGTCTTGCGCACATTAAACCATCCCTGCATACCAGGGATAAATCCCACTTGGTCTGGGTGGATGATCTTTCTGATGTGTTGTTGCAGTCTATTGGCCAGAATTTTATTGAGGATTTTTGCATCTATGTTCATCAGGGATATTGGTCTGTAATTCTCTTTCAGTGCTGCATCTTTCTCTGGCTTAGGAATTAAGGTGATGCTGGCTTCATAGAAAGAATTTGGGAGGATTCCCTCTTCTTTGATTGTTCTGAATAGTTTGAGAAGAATTGGAGTTAGTTCTTCTTTAAATGTGTGGTAGAATTCAGCAGTGAATCCATCTGGTCCTGGGCTTTTCTTTGTTGGGAGGGCCTTTATTACTGTTTCAATTTCTGTCTCAGTTATGGGTCTGTTTAGGTTTTTGATGTCTTCCTGGTTCAATTTAGGCAGGTTGCATGTTTCCAGGAATCTATCCATTTCTGATAGGTTTCTCTGTTTGCTGGCATACAAGTCCTTGTAGTAATTTCTGATGATTCTTTTTATTTCTGTGGTGTCTGTTGTTACATTTCCTTTTTCATCTCTGATTTTATTGATTTCAGTCTTTTCTCTTCTTTTTTTAGTTAGTTGGGCCAATGAGGTGTCAATTTTGTTTATTTTTTCAAAAACCAGCTCCTCGTTTGGCTGATTTTTTGTAATGTTTTTCTTGATTCAATCCTGTTGATTTCTTCTCTGATTTTAATTATTTCTCTTCTCTTACTAGATTTGGGTCTGGTTTTCTGTGGGTTTTCTAGATCCTTGAGGTGAATTGAAAGCTCATCTATTTGGTGCCTTTCCAATTTCTTGATGTAGGCACCTATTGATATAAACTTTCCTCTTAACACTGCTTTTGCTGTATCCCATAAGTTTTGGTATGTTGTGCTGTTATCCTCATTTACCTCCAGAAAGTTTTTGATTTCTCTTTTGATTTCTTCTATGACCCATTGTTCATTCAGGAGCATGTTGTTCAATCTCCATGTGTTTGCGTATGCTCTAGGGATTCCTGAGTTGCTAATTTCCAACTTCATTCCTTTATGGTCTGAGAAGCTGCATGGTATGATTCTAATTCTTTTGAATTTGCTGAGACTTGCTTTATGGCCTAGTATGTGGTCAATCCTAGAGAAGGTTCCATGTACTGCTGAGAAGAATGTAAAATCTTTGGCTGTAGGATTGAAAGTTCTGTATATATCTGTTAGATCCATTTGGGCTATAGTGTCATTTAAATCTACTGTATCCTTGTTGATCTTCTGTCCTGTTGATCTTTCTATTTCTGAGAGTGGAGTATTGAAGTCCCCCAGTACTATTGTATTGGGGTCTAAGTCTCCCTTTAAGTCACTTAATAAATCTTTTAGATAAACTGGTGCCCTGTAGTTAGGTGCATATACTTTGATAATTGTTATATCTTCTTGTTGTATTGATCCCTTAATCATGATATAGTGTCCCTCTTTGTCTCTCTTAACAGTTTTTGTGGTAAAGTTTATGTTGTCCGATATTAAGATGGTTATGCCTGCTCTTTTTTCATTTCTGTTGGCATGGTATATCTTTTTCCAGCCTTTCACTTTCAGTCTGTATGGATCTTTGTTGGAAAGATGTGTTTCTTGTAAGCAACAAATAGATGGGTTTTGTTCCTTAACCCAATCAGCCAATCGGTGTCTTTTAACTGGACAGTTCAGGCCATTCACGTTCAATGTGACTAATGATAACTGGTAACTTTGCCTTGCCATTTGCCAAAGATAAGTTCTAATATATTCTTTGAATTCCCTGTGATCTTTTGCTGTGAGGTTTCCTTCCTTGGTTTCCTTCCTTTACCTTCTTTCATATTGATGACCGTGTTTCTGTGTTTCTGTGTGTAACACATCTTTAAGCATCTTTTGCAGGGCTGGACGAGTGGCAACAAATTATTTCAATTTCTGTTTGCTATGAAAAGTCTTTATTTCACCTTCATTCACAAATGATAGCTTTGCAGGATATAATATTCTGGGCTGGCAGTTTTTCTCTCTTAGTACCTGGGCTATATCTCGCCATTCCCTCCTAGCTTGTAGGGTTTCTGATGAGAAGTCAGTTGTGAGTCTGATTGGAGATCCTCTGAGAGTAATCTGATGTTTCTCTCTTTCACATTTTAGGATCTTTTCTTTATGTTTCACTGTGGAGAGTTTAATTACAACGTGTCGTGGTGAGGATCTCTTTTGGTCGTGTTTATTAGGGGTTCTGTGAGCTTCCTGTACTAGGATGTCTCTGTCCTTCTCCAAACCTGGGAAATTTTCTGCTAATATCTCACTAAAAAGGCCTTCTAATCCTTTCTCCCTCTCCATGCCTTCAGGAACTCCTAGAACCCGAATGTTGGGTTTTTTAATAGTATGCTGAAGATTCCCGACAATATTTTTTAAATTTCTAATTTCCTCTTCTTTTCTTTGGTCTGACTGTATCCTTTCCTGTTCTCTGTCTTCTAAGTCCGATATTCTCTCTTCTGCTTCACCCATTCTGTTTGTAATGCTCTCTATTGTGTTTGTCATTTGATCTATTGAATTCTTCACTTCAGTCACTATCACAGTTTCCTGTTGTACTAGTTGTTTCGTTTCATTTTGATTCCTCCTTAATATTTCATTTTCACGAGAGAGATTTTCTATCTTGTCCATTAAGGATTTCTGTAGTTCAAGAATTTGTTTTTGAGAACTTCTTAAGGTTCTTATCAATATTTTGAGATCTGCTTCTTGCATTTCTTCTATGTCATCATCTTCATAATCTTGAATTGGGGTGTCTTTTTCATTTGAGTGCGTAATGGTGACTTCCTTGTTTTTATTACCTCGGTTTTAACGTTTGTTATTTGGCATATTGGAGATATTTGGTTTCTTCACTGTGGTGCTTTTTCTTGTTATACTATGACTCTAGATTAAGTGGACTATCTTTTTTTGATGGAGCCTTAGGGCTTGAGTTGGGTGTGGCCTGAGAGCTCTGTTTGGTGTGCCAAAGGTGACACTCCCAGGTTAGGCGTGGTAAATCAATCTCTCTCTCTTTCTTTTTTTTTTTTTTTTTTGATTCAAAAGGGAAGTAATTCTGCACAGCTGAACGAAGTTGGAGGTAGTTAGCAGGCAAATGATATACCCACAGGAACCAGAGATCGGAAGCTCTTTCCCAAGGACCACACAGGGAATCTGTTCGGCCCTCAGAGTGGGCTCAAATTCTCCTTCAGTCTCCCACTGGGTTGCCAAAGTTACGGAATTGTAGCGTCTCTGGAGAGTGCTCACGTGAATTCCGTGAGTTCTTCCCCCACAGTCTCTTTTTTCACAGTCTCAGTTCAGTAGCACCACAAATTTACTAGGTCCTAATCTCCTGTTAATTCGCCCCGCCCAGAGTCAGGTTTTTCTGGTAGGCTCAGGGCTGGTGCAGATCTGAGGTCGCTCTGCTTATGACATATGTCCAAGATGGCGCCTGCTCTTTGTCTTGCTCGCCCTTGAGAGGTGAGGGGAGAGAGAGAAACCCGTGTCCGTACCAGTCACCTTTTTTTTTTTCTCTCTCTCTCTCTTCCAGTTAGCCTGGTGAACTTCCCCCCCCCCCCGGGGGGTCATTCCCTCTAGTCTCCTCTCTCCGCTTGCCTGCCTGTGTCTTGGGCTATTGAGGTTCGGCTCACCTCGTGTTCCAGCGCTGGTGTGTTGAGTCTGCCGCTGGTGTCCCGAACTCGGATTGATTCTTTTATCAATATATTCATGCAATGCCCTTATTCGTCTCTTGAAAACACTATTTGTCTTTTGGGATTAAATAGACTTTATTAAAACCTCTTTTTTGTTTGATTTCTTAAGCTTTTTTAATATAAGGTGAACAAATTTCATGTGTATCATATATACAGATTTGGGAACACAGTGAGACTTTCCTCCTACCCTCCCTCCTGCACATGCTCCCACTCTCCTGCCCCCTTCCTTTCTTATTCTATTTTAATTTGTACAATGACATACTTTCAGTTTATTTTATAATCATAAGACTAACTCTTCATTTATCTGATATTAATAAATCTATCTCAATTCTCTTTTAGTTACCATACACATAAGATGTGTTTCAAATCCTTTCAGTTTTAATATGTTTGTATCTTTAAATCTAATGCAAAGCTCTTGTAGGCAGCATATAATTTGGTCATTTCATGCATATGCAAACTCTATTTTAAATTATAAATTTTGATATGTTATATTTATAAGTACAGTGATTATTGAGAATACCAGACTTAACTTCACAATTTTTCTATTTATTTTCAATATACTATATATACTTTTTTCCTTAATTTCTTCATTACTACCTTTTTTGTGTTATGAAGATGTTTTTAGTGTACCATTTTTATTCCTTTCTACTTCTCTCTGTGCATTTTATTTTCTTGGTGGTTTCCCTGTGAATTACATTTAATATCTTATTTATAGTAATGCAGTTTAAATAAATACAAACAAAAAATTTACTTTCAATAAAACTTACTTTCAATAAAATAAAGCTTTGTTTTTTCTGACAAAACTTACTTCAATAACATAAAACTTTATTCTTTTTATTGCTACATTTATATTGTAATTATCACAGATAATTTTCTATTATTTTCTAGCCACATGATTTCTTCTTTTATAATTTTATTAATATAAAGAGAACAGATTTCATGTATTCCATAGAAACAAGTCTAAGATATAATTGACAAATACAAATTGTACATTTATATTCATGGTGAACAACAAGATGTTTTGGTATTCATATATTGAAATCACTAAATGAAGCTAATTGACATATACATCACTTCACACATTTATCATTTCTTGTGGTGAGAACACTTAGGACCTACTCTTTTATCAATTTTCAAATATACAATAATTCATTAGCTATATATAGTCTTCATTATGTGCAATAGACTCCCCAAATGTATTCCTCCTTACTGAAATTTCATTGCCTTTGATCAGCTTTGCCCAATCCCTAACCCTGATAACCACCCTTTATGAGTTCAATTTTTTAGACTCAACACATGAGGGAGATTGTATGACACTTGTCTTTCTGTGTCTGACATTTCATTTACTATTGTGTTCATAAAGATCATCGGTAATTTTTGAAGATGCAGGATTTCATCTTTTTAAGGACTGAGCTGTATTCTATTGTGGGTATATACCACATTCATTGCTGAGAGACAAAATACCTTTTGAAAAACTCCATATGAATATAGAAGATATGATATCTCGTTATGGTTTTCATTTGCATTTCTGTATTGATTAGTGATACTGAGCTTTCTTCCATATGCCTGGTGGCCATTTATATGGCATTTTTTAAAACATGTCTATAAAGGTACTTTGGCCATTTTTTTAAAAAAAATTGGATTGCTTTCTTGCTATTAAATTGAGTTCCTTTTATATTTTGGATATTACCTGTAATAATTTTCATGTTGTCTCTACACCATGTTGATTATTTTCTTTGTTATGTCAAATACTTTTAGTTTGATGTAATCTAAGTTGTCCATTATTACTTTTGCTTCCTATGCAATTAGGGCCATTTACCAAAAATCATTGCCCATGCCAATGTCATGGAGGCTTTTCCTCTGTTTTCTCCCAGTATTTTTAAAGTTTCAGATATTATGTTTAAATCTTTAGTACATTTTGAGTTAATTTTTATATATGGTGTGAGATGAGGTTCTAATTTCATTTTTCTGCATGTGACTATCCAGTTTTGCCAATACCACTATTGAAAAGATGGTCTTTGACTCTTGCATGTTCTTGACATCTTTGTTAAAAATAAATTGATTGTAAATGTGTAGATTTACTTCTGGACTTTCTGATCCATGGGTTTATTTTTGTTTTTGTTGCTTGTGCTTTGGGGGGTCTTGTGAACTTGTCCTCTACACAAGTGTCTTAGAGTGTTTCTCCTATATTTTCTTCCAGCAACTTCATAGTCTCAGGTCTTAAATTTACATCTTTGATCCATCTTGACTTGAGTTTTGTATATGGTGAGAGTGTATATGCTGTAGTGTGACATCTCTGGCTTTAGACTCAAGATTGCTTTGGATATTTGGGGCTTTCTAACAGTTTTCCTGGTTTTTATCTTAAAATTGGGCCACTGATCTGCTGAATGAAGTAGAGGTTCACTTCTATTTTTCATTTTTATTTCAAATTTTTGTTATGTAAAGAGAACAAACTTCATGTATTTCATATACATAGTGTTAAGAACATAATATTTTCCATCCTATCCTCCATCCCTCCCTTACTTCCACCCTCCATTCCCCTTCCTTTCTTTTTTTTTTAAACTTTTATTTAATGAATATAAATTTCCAAAGTACGACTTATGGATTACAATGGCTTCCCCCAATACCGACCTTCCCACCCACAACCCTCCCCTTTCCCACTCCCTCTCCCCTTCCATTCACATGAGGATTCATTTTCGATTATCTTAATATACAGAAGATCAGCTTAGTATACATCAAGTATGGATTTCAACAGTTTGCTCCCACACAGAAACATAAGGTGAAAAATAATAGATGATTTTTTTTAAATGATGATAAAATCAGAGCAGACCTATTGTCATGTTTAATCCCAGTGAGAGTCAAGTTGGGAATTGATAATTTCTTTTTTTTTTTTTTTACAGAGGATCAGTTTAGTAAGCATTAAGTAAAGATTTCAACAGTTTGCACCCCCATAGAAACACAAAGTGAAATATATTGTTTGAGTACTCGTTATAGCATTAAATCTCAGTGTACAGCACATTAAGGATAGAGATCCTACATGAGGAGTAAGTGCACAGTGACTCCTGTTGTTGACTTTACCAATTGACACTCCTGTCTATGGCATCAGTAATCTCCCTATGCTCCAGTCATGAGTTTCCAAGGCTATTGAAGCCCTCTGAGTTCTCCGACTCTTATCTTGTTTAGACAAGGTCATAGTCAAAGTGGAGGTTCTCTCCTCCCTTCAGAGAAAGGTACCTCCTTCTTTGATGACCTGTTCTTTCCACTGGGATCTCACTCGCAGAGATCTTTTGCCAGAGTGTCTTGGCTTTCCATGCCTGAAATACTCTCATGAGCTTTTCAGCCAGCTCCGAATGCCTTTAGGGCTGATTCTGAGGCCAGAGTGCTATTTAGGACATCTGCCATTCTATGAGTCTGCTGAGTATCTCACTTCCCATGTTGGATCACTCTCCCCATTATTTACTCCATCGGTTAGCGTTAGCAGGTACTAGACTTGTCTATGTGCTCCCTTTGACTCCCAGTCCCTCCACCATGACCAACTGTGAACTGAAATTTTGATCACCTGGAACAGTGAGATGGCATTCGTACATGCCACCTCGATGGGATTGAATTGGAATCCCCTGGTATGCTTCCAACTCCACCACTTGGGGCAAGTCAGCCTGAGCATGTCCCAAATTATACATCTCTTCCCTCTCCCATTCCCGCTCCCATGTTCAACAGGGATCACATTTCAGTTAATTTTCAACACTTAAGAATAACTGTGCATCAATTACAGAACTAAACCAGTCATATTAAGTAGAACAGATAAAAAAAAAACTACTAAGAGGGATAATGTATTAAGTTGTTCATTAACAGTCAGGGCTATGCTGATCAAGCCACCGTTTCCCATAGTGTCCACCTCACTCCAACAGGTTTCCCTCTTGGTGTTCAGTCAGTCGTCACTGATCAGGGAGAACATATGGTATTTGTCCCTTTGGGACTGGCTTATTTCACTCAGCATGATGTGTTCCAGATTCCTCCATCTTTTTGCAAATGACTGGATTTCGTTGTTTCTTACTGCGATATAGTATTCTAAAGAGTACATATCCCATAATTTCTTTATCCAGTCTACGGTTGATGGGCATTTAGGTTGGTTCCAGGTCTTAGCTATTGTGAATTGAGCTGCAATAAACATTAGGGTGCAGACCTCTTTTTTGATTGCCAATTTAAATTCCTTTGGGTAAATTCCAAGGAGTGGGATGGCTGGGTCGAACGGTAGGGTTATCTTCAGGTTTCTGAGGAATCTCCAGACTGACTTCCATAGTGGCTTGACCAGTTTGCACTCCCACCAACAGTGGGTTAGTGTCCCTTTTTCCCCACATCCTCGCCAGCATCTGTTGTTGGTAGATTTCTGCATGAGAGCCATTCTAACTGGGGTGAGGTGAAACCTCCTTGTGGTTTTGATTTGCATTTCCCTGATTGCTAATGACCTTGAACATTTTTTCATGTGCCTGTTGGCCATTTGGATTTCCTCTTTTGCAAAATGTCTATTGAGGTCCTTGGCCCATCTCTTAAGTGGGTTGTTGGTTTTGTTTTTGTGGAGTTTCTTGATCTCTTTGTAGATTCTGGTTATTAACCCTTTATCTGTTGCATAGTTTGCAAATATTTTTTCCCATTCTGTCGGTTGTCTCTTCACTCTCCTGACTGTTTCTTTTGCAGTACAGAAACTTCTCAATTTGATGCAATCCCAAATGTTGATTTTGGCTTTGACTGCCTGTGCCTCCCGGGTCTTTTCCAGAAATTCTTTGCCTGTGCCAATATCTTGAAGGGTTTCTCCAATGTTCTCTAGTAACTTGATGGTGTCAGGTCATAGATTTAGGTCTTTAATCCATGTTGAGTGGATTTTTGTGTAAGGTGTAAGGTAGGAGTCTTGCTTCATGATTCTGCACATGGAAATCCAATTTTCCCAGCACCATTTATTGAATAGACTGTCCTTGCTCCAGGAATTAGTTTTAGATCCTTGATCAAATATAAGTTGGCTGTAGATGTTTGGGTTGATTTCTGGTGTTTCAATTCTGTTCCATTGGTCTATCCATCTGTTTCTGTACCAGTACCATGCTGTTTTGATTACAACTGCCCTGTAGTATGTCCTGAAATCTGGTATTGTGATGCCTCCGGCTTTGTTTTTGTTGTACAAGATTGCTTTAGCTATTCGAGGTCTCTTGTGCCTCCATATAAATTTCAGCACCATTTTTTCCAGATCTGAGAAGAAGGTCTTCGGTATCTTGATTGGTATTGCATTGAATCTGTAAATTGCTTTTGGGAGAATGGACATTTTGATGATATTGATTCTTCCAATCTATGAGCATGGAAGATTTTCCATTTCTTGGTATCCTCTTCTATTTCTTTCTTTAAGGTTTTGTAATTTTCATCGTAGAGATCTTTAACGTCCTTGGTTAAGTTTATTCCAAGGTATTTGATTGTTTTTGTAGCTATTGTGAATGGGATTGATCTTAGAAGTTCTTCCTCAGCCATGGCATTGTCTGTGTATACAAAGGCTGTTGATTTTTGTGCATTGATTTTATATCCTGCTACTTTGCCAAACTCTTCTATGAGTTCCAATAGTCTCTTAGTAGAGTTCTTTGGGTCCCCAAATAAAGAATCATGTCATCTGCAAAGAGGGATAGTTTGAGTTCTTCCTTCCCAATTTGTATCCCTTTAATTTCTTTTTCTTGCCTAATAGCCCTGGCTAGAACCTCCAGAACTATATTGAATAGCATTGTTGAGAGTGGACATCCCTGTCTGGTACCAGATCTCAGTGGAAATGCCTCTAACTATTCCCCATTCAATAGGATGTTGGCTGTGGGTTTTTCATAGATTGCTTTGATTGTATTGAGGAATGTTCCTTCCAAACCCAGTTTGCTTAGAGTTTTCATCATGAACAGGTGTTGTATTTTATCAAATGCTTTCTCGGCATCTATTGAGATAATCATATGGTTTTTCTTCTGCAGTCTGTTAATGTGGTGTATCACATTGATTGTCTTGCGCACATTAAACCATCCCTGCATACCAGGGATAAATCCCACTTGGTCTGGGTGGATGATCTTTCTGATGTGTTGTTGCAGTCTACTGGCCAGAATTTTATTGAGGATTTTTGCATCTATGTTCATCAGGGATATTGGTCTGTAATTTTCTTTCAATGCTGCATCTTTCTCCGGCTTGGGGATTAAGGTGATGCTGGCTTCATAGAAAGAATTTGGGAGGACTCCCTCTTTTTCCATTGTTCTGAATAGTTTGAGAAGAGTTGGAGTTAGTTCTTCTTTAAATGTCTGATAGAATTCAGCAGTGAATCCATCTGGTCCTGGGCTTTTCTTTGTTGGGAGGGCCTTTATTACTGTTTCAATTTCTGTCTCAGTTATGGGTCTGTTTAGGTTTTCGATGTCTTCCTGGTTCAATTTAGGCAGGTTGCATGTGTCCAGGAATCTATCCATTTCTGATAGGATTCCCTGTTTGCTGGCATACAAGTCCTTGTAGTAATTTCTGATGATTCTTTTTATTTCTGTGGTGTCTGTTGTTACATTTCCTTTTTCATCTCTGATTTTATTGATTTGGGTCTTTTCTCTTCTTTTTTTAGTTAGTTGGGCCAATGGGGTGTCAATGTATATGCACCTAACTACAGGGCACCAGTTTATCTAAAAGATTTATTAACGGACTTAAAGGGAGACTTAGACCCCAATACAGTAGTACTGGGGGACTTCAATACTCCACTCTCAGAAATAGACAGATCATCTGGTCAGAAGATCAACAAGGATACAGTAGATTTAAATGACACTATAGCCCAAATGGATCTAACAGATATATACAGAACTTTCAATCCTACAGCTAAAGATTTTACATTCTTCTCAGCAGTACATGGAACCTTCTCTAGGATTGACCACATACTAGGCCATAAAGCAAGTCTCAGCAAATTCAAAAGAATTAGAATCATACCATGCAGCTTCTCAGACCATAAAGGAATGAAGTTGGAAATTAGCAACTCAGGAATCCCTAGAGCATACGCAAACACATGGAGATTGAACAACATGCTCCTGAATGAACAATTGGTCATAGAAGAAATCAAAAGAGAAATCAAAAACTTTCTGGAGGTAAATGAGGATAACAGCACAACATACCAAAACTTATGGGACGCAGCAAAAGCAGTGTTAAGAGGAAAGTTTATATCAATAGGTGCCTACATCAAGAAATTGGAAAGACACCAAATAGATGAGCTTTCAATTCACCTCAAGGATCTAGAAAATCTACAGCAAACCAGACCCAAATCTAGTAGGAGAAGAGAAATAATTAAAATCAGAGAAGAAATCAACAGGATTGAATCAAGAAAAACATTACAAAAAATCAGCCAAATGAAGAGCTGGTTTTTTGAAAAAATAAACAAAATTGACACCCCTTCCTTTCTTATTTTTTTATTTTTCTTTTAATATTTGGAATGACAAACTTTCCTTTTTTAAAAAAAAGTGAAAAACCTAGTTTATTGAGAATATGGACAATTGCTATAAACAGCAGTTGGATGGAAAAATCACCATTTCACCCAAGTAACTTTTAAAGTAATCACAGGTAAAACTACAGTAGTATAAATTTCTTAACCATTAGTTTGACAAAGGTGTAAAACAAAGTTTTACAAAAAACTATATTTGCAGCAATACTGATACACACAGACATTTCTTTCTTTGTTTATTTAATTTTAGCTCCCACAATAAGGGAGAACATGCAGTATTTATCTTTCTATGTATGGCTTATTTCACTCAACATTATGTCCTCTAGTTGTGTCTATTTTGCTACAAATGATAGAATTTCATCTTTTTATAGCTGAATAATATTATATGATGTATATACACCACATTTTCTTTATTCATTCATCTGATGATGGGCACCTTCATTGATTCCAAATTTTGGCTATCATGAACAGTGCTACTATAAACATGGTGGTGCAAGTATTTCTTTGATAGAATATGTTCATGTCTTTTGGGTATATGCCCAATAATGGGGTTGCTGGATCATATGGAGCATCTATTTCTAGTTTTTTTTTAAGAAATCTCCATATTGTTTACCATGGTGGCTGCATTAATTTACATTCCCACCAATAATTTTTAAGTGTTTTTCTTTGTCGATATCTTTGCCAGTTAAGTGCAACATACAGTGAAACATACAGTAGAATAAGGATAATCTCTTCAATAAGTTGTGCTAGCAAAAATGGAAATACACACACACACACTCGCACATGCACATAGATGATTAAAATTAGGTTCATACCTCTCACCATATAGAAAAATCAACTTGAGATGGATCAAAGATGTAAACTTAAGACCTGAGACTAATGAGTTGCTGGAAGAAAACATAGGAGAAACACTCTAAGACATTGTGTAGAGGACAAGTGCTTGAACAAGACCCCCAAAGCACAGACAACAAAAGCAAAACTAAACAAATGAGACTATATCCAACTCAGAAGCTTCTTCACAGCAAAGGAAATCATCAGTAAAGTGAAGAGACATCCAACAGAATGGGGAAAAAATACTTGCAAGCTACCTATCTGGCAAAGTATAAATAATCAAAATATACCAGCAATGTAAAAAACTCAACAACAACTAAAAAACAATCAATCCAATTTCATACTTTGCATATACAGTTTTCTGTCTTGGCATCATTTGTTTAAGAGATCACTCTTTCTCCCATTTGATGTTGGTGTCACCTTTTTCAGTGTGTTATTAATTTACACCTGTTGTGAATTTTTACTTTTCCTTTTGTTATTGATTTTTAGCGTCATTACATTATGGTCTGAGAAGATATTACATTTATATTCTATATTTTCAAATTTATTGAGATGTATTTTGTGATTATCATATTATCTTTCCTAGAGAATATTCCTTGGGAACTTGAGAAGGGTGTATGTTCTTTTTATTTATTTGAAAGGCAGAGTCACAGAGAGAGAAATGGAGAGACAGAGAGAGTGATCTTCCATCTGCTGGTTCACTCCCCAAATGGCTGCAACAGGCAGGGGTGGGCCAGACCAAAACCAGGAGCCCAGAGCTTCACCTGGGTCCTGCATGTGGATGCAGGGACCCAAGCACTTGATCCATCTTCTGCTGTTTTCCCAGGTGCATTAGTAGGGAGTTGGGTTGGAAGCGGAGCAGCTAGAACTCAAACTGGCACCCATATGAGATGTTGGCATCACAGATGATGGCTTTCCCCACTACACCACAGTGCTGGCTCTAGGATGTGTATTCTAATGGCTGTGGTAGAGTGTTCTATATATGCTGTTAGGTCTTGTTGGTTTATAGGACTACTAATGTCATCTATTTCCTTTTTGATCTTCTGTCTAGCTGGTCTAATATTGAAAGTAGGATTTTGAAGTCTGTAACTATTATTATAGAACTATCTATTCCTTCATGTGTATAAATGTTTGCTTCACTGTTTAGTATACATATTTCCAAATCTGCTAAATCTCTTGATTAATTGACACTTCATCCATATATAACATCCCTCTATATCTCCTGTTATGTTTTACTTTTTACTTAAAGTATATTTTGTCTGATATCTGTTTAACTGCCTAATCCTCTTTTTTGTTTACTATTTCTATCCTTTCACTTTCAATAAATTGAGACATTGTCAATCTTAAGTGTATCTCCTGTAGAAAACACATAGTACAGTAAATTTTTAAAAATTTGATCCACTTCTGATGCAGCTCTCTGCTGTGGCCTTGGAGAGCAGCAGCAGATGCCGTAAGTCTTTGGACCCCTGCACCCATGTGGGATGCCCAAAAGGAGCTCCTGTCTTCAGATAGGCCCAGCTCTGGCTGTTCTGGCAATTTGGGAAGTGAACCAGAGAATGGAAGACCTTGTTCTTGCTCTGTCTCTGCCTCTGTGTTACACTACCTTTCAAATAAATAAATAAATCTTTTAAAAATTAACTTTTCCAACATATGAATTTGATTGGAGTTAAGTTAATTTAATGCATTTACAGTGATTGAAGAATTTAATCCATTTACATTATTGATAAAGTCTTATATTTGCTACTTTCCCACTGCTTTTATATTTTGTCCCTTATTTCTTCCATTACTACCTTCTTTTGTCAATTGATTTTTATAGTGTTCCATTTTGATTCTCTTCTGAGCTCCCAAATATAACAATTCAGTTTGAATTTATGCAAACTTAGTTTTATGCTCAACTCTTTTCCCCCATGTTATATTGTTATTGTCAGAAATTATATCTTTATGCTCTATGCGCTATATGAAATATTTATAATTTTATTTTATACCTTTCTCTTTTAAACCATGTAGTGTGGGGAGCAACTCAGACTAGACTAAGTTACTGGAATTAAGACTTATTCTAAGCATCTGCTCTCCCACAATATGGCACTGGGAGAGGAGTAAACAACTTCTACACAGCTGCCTCCAGTTCGACCAATAACCTGCAGGACCTGCTCCTGATTGGAGGAGAGCAGCGTACTCAGCGTGTGGGTAGCAGAGTTGGGATTGGTGGAAGAGGACTATAAAGGAGGAGAAAGACAACAACATGCACCAGGAACATCTATCTGAAGGAACACCTGAGCAGCCCCTGAGAGAGCCGGCCGGCGGTGTGCCGCTCCCCCGTGGAAGTGGGGAAAGTGGCAGGGGGAGCCGCCCTTCCACGGAGGTGGAAGGACCGGTAGCCAACCCGGGAAGAACCAGCAGCCAACCCGGGAAGGGCCGAGCAGACAAAAGAACAGCGCAGGGTCTTGTGTCATTCCTCCGCGAAGAGGGGGAGCGACATATAGGATATAAAAGTAAAGTTTGATATGAAAAGTACAGTAACATTGACATTCATATTTAGCTATGTAATTACTTACTAGAGGTCTTTATTTCTTCAATAAGCTTTAAATTGCAGCCTACTATTCTCTTATTTTACCCTGAAGGACTCCTTCTTAGCATTACATTTTATTTTTTTAAAGATTTACTTAAAAACAGAGAGAAATCTTGCATCCACTGGGTCACTCACCAAATGGACCCAATTGGCCAGAGCTGGGCCAGTATAAAACCAGGAGCCAGGAGCTTCTTCTTGGTTTCCTTCATGTGTACAGGTCCATAAGCACTTGGGCTGTCTTCGGCCACTTTCCAAGGTGCATTCTCAGGGAGCTGGATTGGAATTACAGTTGCTTCAACTTGACCCAGTGGACACATATGATGCCAGCACCACAGGCAGCAGCCTCACACTAGGCCACCGTGCTGGCCCCTGTTAGAGTTTTGTACAGATCAGTTCTATTGCTGATTAATTCCAACAGATTTTCTGTATCACAGAAAATATAATAATCTCTTCTTTATTTTTGCTTTTTTAAAAATTTTATTTAATAAATATAAATTTCCAGAGTACAGCTTTTGGATTATAGAGGTTTTCCCCCCCATAACTTCGCTCCCATCCACAACCATTCCATCTCCCACTTCCTCTCCCATCCCTTTCTTCATCAAGATTCATTTTCAATTATCTTTATATACAGAAGATCAATTTAGTATATACTAAGTAAAGATTTCAACAGACTGCACCCACACAGACACATAGTATAAAGTACTGTTTGAGTACTAGTTATAGCATTAATTCACATAGTACAACACATTAAGGACAGAGATCCTACATGGGCAATAAGTGCACAGTGACTCCTGTTGTTGATTTAACAATTGACACTCTTATTTATGACGTCAGTGAACACCCAAGGCTCTTGTTATGAGCTGCCAAGGCTATGGAAGCCTCTTGAGTTCACCAACTCTGATCTTATTTAGACAAGGCCATAGTCAAACTGGAAGTTCTCTCCTCCCTTCAGAGAAAAGTAGGTACCTCCTTCTTTGATGGCGCATTCTTTCTACTGGGATCTCATTCACTGAGATCTTCCATTTAGGTCTTTTTTTTTTTTTTGCCACAGTGTCTTGGCTTTCCATGCCTAAATACTCTCATAGGCTTTTTAGCCAATTCCAAAAGCCTTAAGGGCTGATTCTGAGGCCAGAGTGCTGTTTAGAACATCTGCCATTCTATGAGTCTGCTGTGTATCCTACTTCCTATGTTGATTTGTTCTCTCCTTTTTAATTCTATCAGTTAGTATTAGCAGACACTAGTCTTATTTATGTGATCACTTTGACACTTAATCCTACCATTATGATCAATTATGAACTTAAACTGATCACTTGGACTAGTGAGATGGCATTGGTACCTACCACCTTGATGGGATTGAATTGGAATCCCCTGGCACATTTTTAGCTCTACCATTAGGGGTAAGTCCGAGTGAGCATGTGCTGAACTGTACATCTCCTCCCTCTGTTATTTCCACTCTTATATTTAACAGGGATCACTTTTCAGTTAAATTTAAGCACCTAAGAATAATTGTGTCTTAATTAAATAGTTCAACCAATGGTATTAAGTAGAACAAAAAATGCTAAAAGGAATAAAGTAGTAAGTTGTCCCTCGACAGTCAGGACGACGGCTGATCAAGTCACCGTTTCTCATAGTCTCCATTTCACTTCAACAGGTTTCCTTTTAGTTGTCACGGATCAGGGAGAACATATGATATTTGTCCCATTGGGAATGGCTTAATTCACTCAGCATGATGTTTTCCAGATTCCTCCATTTTGTTGCAAATGACTGGATTTCACTTTTTACTGCTGTATAGTATTCTATAGAGTACATGTCCCATAATTTCTTTATCCAGTCTTCTGTTCATGGGCATTTAGGTTGACTGTAAGTCTTAGCTATTGTGAATTGAGCTGCAATAAACATTAAGGTGCAGAAAACTCTTTTATTTTCCAATTTAATTTCCTTTGGGTAAAGTAAAGGAGTGGGATGGCTGGGTTGTACGGTAGGGTTATATTCAGGTTTCTGAGGAATCTCCAGACTGACTTCCATAGTGGCTTGACCAGTTTGCATTCCCACCAACAGTAGCTTAGTGTCCCTTTTCCCCCACATCCTTTCCAGCATCTATTGTTGGTAGATTTCTGAATGTGAGCCATTCTAACCGGGGTGAGGTGAAACCTCGTTGTGGTTTTGATTTGCATTTCCCTGATTGCTAGTGATCTTGAGCATTTTTTCACATGTCTGTTGGCCATTTGGATTTCCTCTTTTGAAAAATGTCTATTGAGGTCCTTGGCCCATCTCTTAAGTGGGCTGTTGGTTTTGTTGTTTGGGAGTTTCTTGATCTCTTTGTAGATTTGGTTATTAACCCTTTATCTGTTGCATAGTTTGCGAATATTTTTTCCTATTCTGTTGGTTGCCTCTTCACTTTCCTAACTGTTTCTTTTGTTGTAGAGAAACTTCTCAATTTGGTGCAATCCCAATTGTTATTTTTGGCTTTGACTGCCTCTGCCTCTGGAATCTTTTCCAAGAACTCTGCCTGTGCCATGTCTTGCAGGGTTTCCCAAATGTTCTCTAATAATTTGATGGTGTCAGGTCATAGATTTAGATCTTTAATCCATGTTGAGTGGATTTTTGTGTAAGGTGTAAGGTGGGGGTCTTGCTTCATGATTCTGCACATGGAAATCTAGTTTTCCCAGTACAATTTGTTGAATAGACTGTCCTTACTCCAGGAGTCAGTTTTAGATCCTTGATCAAATATAAGTTGGCTGTAGATGTTTGGGTTGATTTCTGGTGTTTCTATTCTGTTCCATTGGTCTATCCATCTGTTTCTGTACCAGTACCATGCTGTTTTGATTACAACTGCCCTGCAGTATGTCCTGAAATCTGGTATTGTGATGCCTCCGGCTTTGTTTTTGTTGTACAAGATTGCTTTAGCTTTTGAGGTCTCCTGTGCCTCCATATGAATTTCAGCATCATTTTCTTCCTGATCTGTGATGAATGTCTTTGGTATTTTGATTGCTATCACTTTGAATCTATAAATTTCAAAGCCTACTTTGTTTTAAAGAAGAAAATAAAATTAACACATCCTACCACCTAAAGATAACTACTATCAACATATTGATGTCAATCCTTTCATATCCTTCTCTTTCTCTCACATTCTATTTCCTTTACTCTTTTAGCATACAAACACCCATTATCATACACACATTCACACACACACACACACACCACATATATTTATGCAAAAGTTAGGCAATACTGTTCACTGTTTTTTATGATTTTAAGATAATACAAATAACATTACATGTTAATAGTTATTTTTCTTTATTTTTTTTATTTTTTGACAGGCAGAGTTAGACAGTGAGAGAGAGAGAAACAGAGAGAAAGATCTTCCTTTTTCCATTGGTTTACCCCCCAAGTGGCCACTAAGGCCAGCGCGTTGTGGCTGGCGCAGTGCACTGATCCAAAGCCAGGAGCCAGGTGCTTCTCCTGGTCTCCCATGTGGGTGCCGGGCCCAAAGACCTGGGCCATCCTCCACTGCACTCCCGGGTCACAGCTGAGAGCTGGACTGGAAGAGGATCAACCGGGACAGGATTTGGCACCCCGACCGGGACTAGAACTCAGGGTGCTGGCTCCGCAGGTGGAGGATTAGCCTAGTGAACTGCGGTGCCGGCAATAGTTATTTTTCAACATCCATATTTTTCTTGTCTGCTTTTTATTCCATCATTTCCTATAATTTATTTAAATAATTTAAATAATTTGTTGCTTATTTTTGTTATTTTTTTATTTCACAGGTAGAGTTATAGACAGTGAGAGAGAGAGAGAGAAAAGTCTTCCTTCCGTTGGTTCACCCCCCCAAATGGCCGCCACGGCTGGAGTTGCACCTAACCGAAGCCAGGAGCCAGGTGCTTCCTCCCGGTCTCCCATGAGGGTGCAGGAGACCAAGCACTTGGGCCATCCTCCACTGCCCTCCAGGGCCACAACAGAAAGCTGGACAGGAAGAGGAGCAGCCAAGACTAGAACTGGTGCCCATATGGAATGCCGGTGCCACAGGCAAAGGATTAACCAAGTGAGCCACGGTGCAGGCCCTTATTTTTGTTATTTTAAGAAGTACTCTGATTAATGTTCTTACATAGATGATTATACATATAAAATAAATTAAATAGACATATGTATAGAAACTATATCTGTTATACATATAAAATAAGCCATATGTTTAGCTTTCTTTAAAAAGAAAATGCACGCATAAACTTGCATAGCAGAAGCTAGAGGTTGGCCGAGCTTCAGAGATTTGATTCCATTGCACTATGGTGCCTTCAAAGACCCAGAATAATTTGTTGATAGTTCTGCTGTTCAGAATATCATTTCCATCTTCAGACTAACTTTCTTCACAGACTTAAGAAGGCTCCAGTGGTAATCAGAGCCATGTGTTTCTCTGCACACAACTGTTGGCACAGAGAAATCATACAACAAGAGATAGTCTCTTCAAATGAGAACAACTTGAAATCTCTGCCCACTCGGCCAGAAACCAACAAGAGAATGCTGCGGAATGATTGCCTTGCACCAGGGTTCTGGGTTTCTACCTAGGGGAATAAACTAGCAACTTAATCAGAGCCCAAGCCTGAAATTGGATCAGCTCCCCCTCACCATACTGCAGCTGTACAATGAGGGCGAAGTGAAAACCAGAGATTCTGCTACAACGACCACTCTGCTTAGTCCTGACCTCTCATGGTTTAGAAAACTCACATATAACAATGTTTTTAGTATTTCACCATTGTCTCAGATTTCTGAAAAAAGTTACATGTCTAAGCATAGATATCTTAGCTTCTTTTGCTTATCCAACTTTATTTGAGATACAATTGACAAATTAAAATTGTACATATTTAAGATGTTTGATATGATGTTTCATATATGTATGCAGTGAAAAGTGGCCACAATCAAGCAAATCATCCCTCACCACATATAGTTACCTTTACATATATTGTGAGAACACTTGAGATCCTTGAGATCCACTGCCTTAACAGAATCAATAATTATGTATATAATGATGTACATTAGGTCTCTAGAACTTACTCATTGTTTTATTATTTATTTGAAAGGGAGAGAGAGAGAGAGAAAGATGAGAGAGAGAGCACTCCCATCTGCCAGTATACTCCCCAAATGCTGACAACAGCCAGGTTCCACTGGAGCAGAATCCAGGAGCAGGGAATTTAATTGTGGGTGGTAGGAACCCAGATACTTGAACCATCATTTGCTCCCTCCTAGGGTCTGCATTATCAGGAATCTGGAGTCAGGAGCTGAAGTCAGGACTCAAACCTTGGCACACTGATGTGTGATGCAAGTGTCTTACAGCACTCACTCATTTTACAACTGATATTTTATACCAGTGTATCTCCTTTTCTGCAACTCCAATACCCTGATAATCACCATGCTACTGTCTGCTATCTTACATCCAATCTTTTCAAGGATTCCATGTATAAAACAGATTATATAGCATCATTCTTTCTGTGTTTAGCTTTTTTGCTTAGCATAAATATTTTCCAGGTTCATTCACACTGTCACAAACGACAGGATTTCATTCTTTTTTTTTTTTTTTTTTTTTGACAGGCAGAGTTAGACAGTGAGAGAGAGAGACAGAGAGAAAGGTCTTCCTTCCATTGGTTCACCCCCAATATGGCCGCTAAGGCGGGCATGCTGCACCAATCCAAAGCCAGGAGCCAGGAGCTTCCTCCCGGTCTCCCATGTGGGTGCAGGGCGCAAGGACTTGGACCATCCTCCACTGCCTCCCTGGGCCACAGCAGAGAGCTGGACTGGAAGAGGAGCAACTGGGACAGAATCTGGTGTCCCAACCAGGACAAGAACCTGGGGTACTGGCGCCGCAGGTGGAGGATTAGCCAAGTGAGTCACAGCGTGGGCCAGAATTTCATTCTTTTTTTAAGACTGAGTAATATTCCAGACAGGTTGTTTACACCTCTTCGCTATTGGTCATAATGCTGCAATGAACATGGGAGTGTAAGTATTTCCAAAGAGAATGATTTCATTCCCTTTGGATAGATACTTAGAGTATTGCTGGATTCCTTTTCATTTATAATGACTGGAATTTGGCTTCATTCTATGGTAAAGTTTGAGGAAATTTCTCAAATTTTCCAATAGCACATCTTCTCAATTCTTTCTCTCTTCCTCATATGATTTGAATGTAGATTTTAATCTATCTCACTAATTCTAAATCTCTTTTCTCTCTTCTCCATCTTTTTGTCTCTACATGCTGCCTTTTTAATAACTTACATTATATTTCAATTCATTAATACTTTATTTATTCTAATCATTTGGTAAGTAGCCCAATTTTAAAATTGTGTTATTGTTGGTTTCTATGAGTTTTATTTTATTTTTCTAGATGTTTGGTAATTACTTTTCAGTTTCCTGGCCTTTGAAGTTACTATTAATATTTTTATTAAATATAATAAACAGTATTATTTTATACTCTCTGTTGAATAAAAAAAATCTGAAACCTATGTGGGTCTCTTTTGAAGATTTATTTATTTATTTGAAAGGCAGAATTGTAGAAAAAGAGAAGGAAAGACAGAGATCTTCCATTTGCTGATTCACTCCCCAAATGGCCATAACAAACAAGGCTTGGCTAGAATATTGACGTTTGAAATTCTGACTCATTGCAAAGGAAGTATATTTTTAGACATTTAGGTGTGTGCTAAGAATGTATTTCTACCTCATCTTGTTCTACAAGACTATAAAAGTGAAAGTTTAAATTTTCCAGGTTTGGCATGTACTTTCAGGGTAAAAGAAATTCCATCCTCTGTATATTCCATTAGTTCCCATGTTTGCTTCCATTTTCACTCTTTAATATTTTTAAATGATTTTTTAAATTATCCTTCATTTTAGTTCTTTCAAGGAGGAAGTTTAATCCAAGTGAACCACCACAACCATAAATCAGAATTCTTCGTTGACAAGTCCTTATTTGTCTCCTTACTTGGTCTGGATAAACTCCTAATAATAAAATTTCTGAATGACTGGGATTAAACATGACAATAGGTCTGATCTGATTTCATCATCATTTAAAAAAATCATCTATTATTTTTCACTTTATGTTTCTGTGTGGGAGCAAACTGTTGAAATCCTTACTTAAGGTATACTAAGCTGATCTTCTGTATATTAAGATAATCGAAAATGAATCTTGATGTGAATGGAAGGGGAGAGGGAGTGGGAAAGGGGAGGGTTGTGGGTGGGAGGGACGGAATGGGGGGGGAAGCCATTGTAACCCATGAGTCGTACTTTGGAAATCTATATTCATTAAATAAAAGATAAAAAAATAAAAATAAATAAATAAATAAAAAATAAATAAATAAAATTTCTGAATGAAAAGGGAAACATCCTGCTAAATCTTCTGACACAGTTGAGACATTGTGCCCTGCATAGGGTTATCTGCATTATGTTTCCACCAAGGATACATGGGAGCTCTCTGTCCATATCTCAGTCAGCTTTACTGCTATAAAATTCTGGCCAATAGAATCCAACAACATATCAAAAAGATCATTCAACTAGACCAAGTGGGATTTATCCCTGGTACGCAGGGTTAGTTCAACATTCTCAAATCAATGTGATACTTCTCATTAACAAACTGAAGAACAAAAACAATATGATTATCTAAATAGATGCAGAGAAAGCATTTGATAAAATACAACACCCTTTCATGATGAAAACTCTAAGCTAATTGAGTATAGAAAGAACATTCCTTAACACAATCAAGGCAATATACAACAAATCCATGGTCAGTGTCCTGTTGAATGGAGAAAAGTTGGAACATTCCCTCTGAGATCTGGAAGCAGACAAGATGCCCACTCTCACCATTGCTATTAAATAGAGTCCTGGAAGTTTAAGCCATAGCCATTAGGCAGATGACATGACTCTATATATAGGGGATCCAAAAGACTCCACCAAGAGACTAAGGAACTCAGAAGATTTTGGTAATGTGGCAGCACATAAAGTCAATACACAAAAATCAGCAGCTTTAGTATATACAGATAATGTCATGACTGAGGAAGAACTTCAAAAATAAATCCCATTCACAATAGCTACCAAAAAAAATCAAATACCTTGGAATATATATAACCAAGGATGTCAAAGACTTCTATGATAAGAATTACAAAACATTAAAGATAGAAATAGAAGATATAAAAAACCACATTGAGGTTACACCTCACCCCGGTTAGAATGGCTCACATTCAGAAATGTACGAATAATAGATGATGGAGAGGATGTGGGAAAAAGGGACACTAACCCACTGTTGGTGGGAATGCAAACTGGTTAAGCCACTGTGGAAGTCAGTCTGGAGATTCTTCAGAAACCTGAATATTACCATACCATTCAACCCAGCCATCCCACTCCTTGGAATTTACCCAAAGGAATTTAAATTGGCAAACAAAAAAGAGGTCTGCACCCTAATGTTTATTGCAGCACAATTCACAATAGCTAAGACCTGGAACCAACCTAAATGCCCATCAACCGTAGACTGGATAAAGAAATTATGGGATATGTACTCTTTAGAATACTATACCGCAGTAAGAAACAACGAAATCCAGTCATTTGCAAAAAGATGGAGGAATCTGGAACACATCATGCTGAGTGAAGTAAGCCAGTCCCAAAGGGACAAATACCATATGTTCTCCCTGATCGGTGACAAATGACTGAACACCAAAAAGGAAACCTGTTGAAGTGAAATGGACACTATGGGAAACGGTGACTTGATCAGCATAGCCCTGACTGTTAATGAACAACTTAATACATTATCCCTCTTAGTAGTTTTTTTGTCTGTTCTACTTAATATGACTGGTTTAATTCTGTAATTAATACACAGTTATTCTTAAGTGTTGAAAATTAACTGAAATGTGATCCCTCTTAAACATAAGAGTGGGAATAAGAGAGGGAAGAGATGTATAATTTGGGACATGCTCAAGCTGACTTGCCCCAAACGGTAGAGTTAGAAACGTACCAGGGGATTCCAATTCAATCCCATCAAGGTGGCATGTACCAATGCCATCTCACTAGTCCAAGTGATCAATTTCAGTTCACAATTGATCATAATGAAAGGACTAAGAGTCAAAGGGAGCACATAAACAAGTCTAGTACCTGCTAACACTAACCGATAGAATAAATAAAGGGGAGAGTGATCCAACATGGGAAGTGAGATACTCAGCAGACTCATAGAATGGCAGATGTCCTAAATAGCACTCTGGCCTCAGAATCAGCCCTAAAGGCATTCCGATCTGGCTGAAAAGCCCATGAGAGTATTTCAGGCATGGAAAGCCAAGACACTCTGGCAAAAGATCTCTGTGAGTGAGATCCCAGTGGAAAGAACAGGTCTTCAAAGAAGGAGGTACCTTTCTCTGAAGGGAGGAGAGAACCTCCACTTTGACTATGACCTTGTCTAAACAAGATAAGAGTCAGAGAACTCAGAGGGCTTCCATAGCCTTGGAAACTCATGACTGGAGCATAGGGAGATTACTGATGCCATAGACAGGAGTGTCAATTGGTAAAGTCAACAACAGGAGTCACTGAGCACTTTCTCCTCATGTAGGATCTCTGTCCTTAATGTGCTGTGCATTGAGATTTAATGCTATAATGAGTACTCAAACAATATATTTCACTTTGTGTTTCTATGGGGGTGCAAACTGTTGAAATCTTTACTTAATGCATACTAAACTGATCTTCTGTAAAAAAAAAAAAAAGAAATTATCAATTCCCAACTTGACTCTCACTGGGATTAAACATGACAATAGGTCTGATCTGATTTCATCATCATTTAAAAAAAATCATCTATTATTTTTCACTTTATGTTTCTGTGTGGGAGCAAACTGTTGAAATCCTTACTTAATGTATACTAAGCTGATCTTCTGTATATTAAGATAATCAAAAATGAATCTTGATGTGAATGGAAGGGGAGAGGGAGTGGGAAAGGGGAGGGTTGTGGGTGGGAGGGACGTTATGGGGGGGAGCCATTGTAATCCATTGTGGGGAGCAACTCGGACTAGACTAAGTTACTGGAATTAAGACTTATTCTATGCATCTGCTCTCCCACAATATGGCGCTGGGAGAGGTGTAAACAACTTTTACACAGCTGCCTCTCGCCAACTTGAGTGATGACCTGCAGGAGCTGATCCTGCTCCTGATTTGAGGAGAGCAGTGTACTCGGCGTGTGGGTAGCAGAGTTGGGATTGGTGGAAGAGGACTATAAAGGAGAAGAGAGACAACATGCACCTGGAACATCTAAGGGGAACATCCGGATAACATCTGAGCAGCCCCCAAGAGAGCTGGCTGGCGGTGGGCCACTCCCCCATGGAAGTGGGGAAAGTGGCAGGGGGAGCCGCCCTTCCACAGAGGTGGAAGGATCGGCAGCGGCAGCCAACCTGGGAAGGACCAGCAGCAAACCGGGGAAGGGCCGAGCAGGCAAAAGAACAACACAGGGTTTAGTGTCGTTCCTCTGTGAATGGGGGAGCGACATGATGGTGCCATGACTCGGATATGAACCTTAGGAGGCATAATGGTGCCGTGACTCGGATAGAAAACCTAAGAGGGAAGAAGCGGGAAGAAGTGGGAAAATACCGGAGCGAGAGACTAGGGAAGAGCCTAGGGAAAAGCCAGACGGAAAAAGTGCCGGAAGAAGTTAGGATTGAAAGTGAAAGTGAAAGCTGGAAGAAACATAGACTCAGATACGGAATATGGCGGGGAAGTTAGGAGAAATCTATGGTTGAAAGCGAAAGTGAAAGCTAGAAGAAACTTAGACTCGGATACGGACTGTGGAGAGAAGCCAGGAGAAATGAGAGGGGAATATTGTTGGAAGAAAAGTTAGGAAACATACCGGGTAGAGAAAAATATGTTAGGGAAAGTGAAGCCGCGGAGGGAGGCCAAAGCGGAGACGTAAGCTAGGTTGGGATTCGTCAAGTCAGCCCGGGGAGGAAAAGGCGAAAAACTAAAACCAGAAGTGGAGATGTAAGCTAGGTTGGGATCCGTCAGATTGGCCCGGGAAGCAAAAGACAGGAAGCCAAACTGAAAGGCGGAGACGTAAGCTAGGTTGGATTTCGCCAGGTTAGCCCGGGGAACTTAGACTGAAAACCGAGAAGTGGAAACGTGAGCTAGGCCCTGATTCGCGCAAGCCGCCATGCACAGAGAAAGCACGCAGGGCACAAGCGGAGAGAGCGCACGGGGCGCGAGTAGATAGGAAACGTGGGGCTGGCCCGGAGGCCATGGTGTGGGCGCGAAGGGCGCGGAGACCGCGGAGCACGCGCGAAGCCGGGAGGCCGCGCAGATGAGAGAAGCACAGGCTGAAGCCGCGCAGAGCCGGGAAACCGCCGCGGGGTGAGGCGCCGAGAAGCTGCCTCGGGGCGGGCGCTGGGAAGCCTCGGGGATAAGAGAAACAGAAATTTAGAAGTAAAATGAGAGAAATAGGAATGCTGGTAGATAGAAGTAAAATGGGACAGATAGGAATGCCTGGAGATAGAGAAATAGAGAAAAATAAGGCCTCCCCACAACATGGCAATGAGAGAGCTCGGATTTGGTCTGCCTGATTAGTGAGGCGGTGAGCACCTGCGGGTGGCTAGCAGCTTATGCGCCACAGGTCACCAAAGACAGGCACGTTATCAACACCAATAAGTCTCCCCACAAGACGGCAATGAGAGGGCTTGGATTCGGTCTGCCTGATTAAGGCAATAAGCACTTGCAGGCAGCTCGAGCAGAGCATGCACTGCAGGGCACCAAACACAGGCACACATCAGCGCCTAAAAACCTCCTCACAACATGGCGAAGAGAGGACCCGGATTCGGTTTGCCTGATTGGTAGGGCTTGTAAGCACCTGTGGGCAACTCTAGCAAGCAGAGCAGAGTGTGTGCCATGGGGCACCGAAGACAGGCGCGTATCAACGCCAAAAAATAAAAAGAAAGGGGGAACTGTGGGGAGCAACTTGGACTAGACTAAGTTACTGGAATTAAGACTTATTCTATGCATCTGCTCTCCCACAATATGGCGCTGGGAGAGGTGTAAACAACTTTTACACAGCTGCCTCTCGCCAACTTGAGTGATGACCTGCAGGAGCTGATCCTGCTCCTGATTGGAGGAGAGCAGTGTACTCGGCGTGTGGGTAGCAGAGTTGGGATTGGTGGAAGAGGACTATAAAGGAGAAGAGAGACAACATGCACCTGGAACATCTAAGGGGAACATCCGGATAACATCTGAGCAGCCCCCAAGAGAGCCGGCCGGCAGTGGGCCACTCCCCCATGGAAATGGGGAAAGTGGCAGGGGGAGCCGCCCTTCCACGGAGGTGGAAGGATCGGCAGCCAACCTGGGAAGGACCAGCAGTAAACCGGGGAAGGGCCGAGCAGGCAAAAGAACATCGCAGGGTTTAGTGTCGTTCCTCTGCGAATGGGGGAGCGACAATCCATAAGATGTACTTTGGAAATTTATATTCTTTAAATAAAAGTTAAAAAAATAGTTATCAGTAAAAAAGAAAAAAACTATTTTCCTGAAAATGGTTATAGTAAAAAATAAGAGTAAAAATAAGAGAGGGAGGAGGAAGTTTGTAACTGTAAAACTGTATAGTTCTGCATACATTCCTATGGACCCACTTCTAAGGGTACAGTTTAAAACTTTCCATGGGACCCCAAATCCCATTAAGCTGGGTGGTAAAAATGCCATCTTAAGTGTTAAAGTGATCATATTAAATGTTAGTGTGGTCATATAGATAGGATTAAGTGTTAAAGGGATCATATAAATAAGATCAAGTGTCTGGTTGTAATAATAGATAGAATTAAAAATGAGAGAATATTCCAACATGGGAAGCAGTCCACACAGCAGACTCTTAGAATGATAATTGCTTTAAATAGCCCTTTCTTTTTTCTTTTTTTAAGAAAACTTTTACTTAATAAATATAAGTTTCAAAAGTACAACTTTTGGATTATAGCGGTTTTTCCCCCCATAACCACCCTCTCACCCACAACCATCCCATCTCTTACTTCCTCTCCCATCCCATTATTCATTGATTCATTTTTAATTATCTTTATTACAGAAGATCAATTTAGTATGTACTAAGTAAAGATTTCAGCAGACTGCACCCACACAGACACACAAAATATGAAGTACTGTTTGAAGACTAGTTTTACCATTAATTCGCATAGCACAACACATTCAGGACAGAGATCCTACATGAGGAGTAAGTGCACAGTGACTCCTGTTGTTGATTTAACAATTGACACTTTGGGGGGGGGGGGACAGGCAGAGTGGACAGTGAGAGAGAGAGAGACAGAGAGAAAGGTCTTCCTTTTTGCCGTTGGTTCACCAAACAATGGCCGCCGTGGCCAGCATGCTGCGGCCGGTGCATCATGCTGATCCGAAGCCAGGAGCCAGGTGCTTCTCCTGGTCTCCCATGTTGGTGCAGGACCCAAGGACTTGGGCCATCCTCCACTGCACTCCCAGGCCATAGCAGAGAGCTGGCCTGGAAGAGGGGCAACCGGGACAGAATCCAGCACCCCGACTGGGACTAGAACCCGGTGTGCCGGCACTGCAAGGTGGAGGATTAGCCTATTGAACCACGGCGCCGGCCAACAATTGACACTCATTTATGACATCAGTAATCATGAGCTGTCTAGGCTACGGAAGCCTCTTGAGTTCATAAACTTTGATCTTATTAAATAGGTCTTAGACATCAGAATCAGCCCTTAAGGCATTCTGGTCTGGCTGAAAAGCCCATGAAAGCATTTCAGGCATGGAAAGCCAAGACACTGTGGCAAAAAAAAAAAAAAAAAAAAAAAAAAAAAAAAAAAAAAAAAAACCACCCTACATGAAGGATCTCTATGACTGAGACCCCAGTGAAAAGACACAGCCATCAAAGAAGGAGATACTTTTCTCTGAAAGGAGAGAACTTCTACTTTGCTTATGGCCTTATATAAATACTTAGGAGATTGTAGATTCAAAAGGCTTCCAGGGGCAGCGCTGTGTCATAGTGGGTAAAGCCACAGCCTGCAGTGCTGGCATCCCATATGGGTGCTAGTTCATGACCCAGCTGCTCCACTTCTGATACAGCTCTCTGCTATGGCCTGAGAAAGCAGTAGAAGATGGCCCAAGTGCTTGGGCCCCTTCACCTGTGTGGGAGACCTGGAAGAAGCTCCTAGATCCTGGGTTGGAATTGGCGCAGCTCCAGCCATTGATGCCAATTGGGGAGTGAACCAGCAGATGGAAGATCTCTGTCTCTCTGTCTCTCTCTCTCTCTCTCTGTAACTCTAGCTTTTCAAATAAATAAATCTTATTTAAAAAATAAATAAATGCCTCCATAGCCTTGGTAGCTCATGTCAAAAGCCTCGGGTGATCACTGACATTATACATCAGAGCGTTAATTGTTAAATTAACAACAGGAGTCACTGTGTACTTCCCATGCAGGACCTCTGTCCTCAATTAGTTGTATTATGAGAAATAACTGCAAAACTTGTTCCCAAAACTCTGTGTGTGTGTGTTTGTTGTTGCGATATCTATTTATTATAGGGTCGGTCTTCTGTGTATCAAGTTAATTGAAAATGAATCTTAGTAGAAAATGGGACTGGAAAAAGTAGAGGTAGGAGGAGGTGGGGAATGCAGGTATGATGTAAAGAATCACTATATTCCTAAAGCTGTACTTATGAGATTTGTACTCATTTAATAAAAATTTTCTTTGGGAAAAAAAAGAATCCTATTGTATGAATATCCTGTAATTAACTTATTCATTGTACTTTATATAGTAATTTGTGTGGCTCCTAGTTCTGGAATATTATAAATACTGATAAATATTAAGGTACATGACTTCTGGTGCAAGTATGTATGCATTTTGGGTACATAGTTAGAAGTGTAAGTTCTAGATTTTGTGCTATATATATGCTCAAATTTTACTAGATAAGCCAGTCTATTTTCTAAAGTGATCTTACAATTTATACTCCCACCATTAATATATGAGAGCTTCCCACTTTTCCACAGTCTTATCAAGTCTTCGCATTCACATTCTTTTTCATATTTCCCATTTTGGTGATGTAGGGAAATCTTAAGCTTTGATATTATTTAGTTTTGTTTTGCATTTCTATAAAAAGTAATGAATCTCAGCACTTTTTCTCATATTTATTATTCAGTCAAATATTCTCTTTATTGAAATGTCTGTTAAAATGCCTGCAGGGTCAACAGTTTCCCTATCATTTTATGAATGTTCTTTATATTCTTTGTAGTTTCTGGACCATGAATCCTTTATTGATTACATACTGGTAGATACATTCTGACAATCTGTGGCTTTTGATGAACAAGTCTTCATTTTCAGGTTTCGATGTGTCAGTACTTAACTTTTCCCTTGCTTTTCTTCATATCTAGTTTATTTATTCTTTTCCCACACTAAGTGCAAATATTGTTCTAATTATCTTCAAATTTTTGTTTTGTTGTACATGTTTAGGTCTACAGCTTTCTTTGAATTGGCTTTTTTGTATAGTGAGAGAGGAAGGGATAATTTTGAAATAATTTTTCGTGAACATACCCAAGTGCCTCAGCATTATTTATTCAAAGACGTTTTTCCTACTGATTTGTATGGCAGTATTAGTCTTAAATTGAGTTTCAAAATGTGTATGTATGCACATTTCTGAACTCTGTCTCTTGTTCTGTTAACCACTTTCTCCATGAGCCAATAGCAGTGCATAGTGACAGTATCTTTATAAAAACTGTGGTAGACAAAACAGCAAAACCTTCCCTATCATCTTGTTTTTCTTCACAAGTATCCAAGCTATTTCTTGGCCACTCCTATTTGTGCAAAAATTTTCCAATCTGATTGTCAAGATTCACACACTTATACATGTATGCATGTACACACATGTACATACACATTTTCTCTCCATTCACTTAATCATCATTAATTATTCTCACTAATATTTTATAATTATTTCCATAGAGCTCTTGCACATTTTAAAGGATTTATTACATTTTATGTTATTTATTTATTTTTAATTAAATTTTTTTATTTAACAATTTTAACATTTTTCCATAATCACTTCATATGTAGACATTATACACATAAATGTCATGCTATTTTCTTTAAAATCAGGATATTAATAAAATCAGGATATTAATATCACATAATGTGGAATTCATGACATGGATCATAAAGCAAGGAGATAAAGGTATATTACTATACAGATAGTGTGATACAGTGAATAAAATATTTATAACTATATACCATAAAATATGCCATCCACATAGTTTTTCACTTTCTACAGATATTAACTTACACATATGAGAAACAACATGTACTTGTCTTTCTGAGTTGTTTCACTTAGCGAAATAATCTCCAGTTCCATCACTTTGATGCAAAAGTCATGATTTCATCCTTTTTATGGCTAAGTATATTCCATTGTGTGTGTATCCCATTTTCTTGCTTTTTCTTCTTCTTTTATTTATATAAAGGGAATAAATTTCATATACTTAATAAATACAGTTTTTAAAGCATAATGATACTTCCCACCCTATCCTGCATTCCTCACTAACTCCTACTCTCTCATCTTCTTCTTTTTTTTTTTTTTTTTTTTTTTTTTTTGACAGGCAGAGTGGACAGTGAGAGAGAGAGACAGAGAGAAAGGTCTTCCTTTGCCGTTGGTTCACCCTCCAATGGCCGCCGCGGCCAGCGCGCTGCGGCCGGCGCACTGCGCTGATCCGATGGCAGGAGCCAGGAGCCAGGTGCTTTTCCTGGTCTCCCATGGGGTGCAGGGCCCAAGCACCTGGGCCATCCTCCACTGCACTCCCTGTCCACATCAGAGGGCTGGCCTGGAAGAGGGGCAACCGGGACAGAATCCGGCGCCCCGACCGGGACTAGAACCCGGTGTGCCGGCGCTCTCATCTTCTTCTTATTTGAATTTTTGCAATGGCATACTTTCAACTTAATTTATAATCATAAGCTTAACCCTTCACTAAATAAAGAATCCAACAAGTAGTAAGGAGAAAAAGCACTGTTCCTCAAGAGTATAGACAAGGGCTATAAACAAGAATCAAATCTTCAAATGCCAATTTTGTTCATGTACATGACATTGTTTATATTCTATAAGACATCTAGATTGAGTCCATATATTCTCTATTTCAAATTGGGCGCAATAAACGAAGAAGTACAGGGATCTCTTTTGTTTGCTGGCTTCATTTTCTTTGGATATATTCCCAGAAGTGGGATAGCTGAGTCATATGGTAGATCTATTTTTTTTTGAGCAACTTTCATACTGTTATGGAAGTTGTACCAATTTTCATTCCCACCAACGACGTATTAAGGTATCCTCTTCTCTACACAACCTTGCCAGTATTTGTTATTTTTTGACTTTTGAATAATAGGCATTCTAACTGGAATGAGATGAAACCTCACTGTGGTTTTTATTTGCATTTCCCTTGTGGCTATTAAACCTGAGAATTGTTTCATGTTTCTGCTGGCCATTTGTGTTTCCTCTTTTGAAAAGAAAACATGTCTATTAATGTCTTTAGCCCATTTCTTCACTGGTTTATTTGTTTTGTTGTTGAACTTCTTGAACTCCTTACATTATTTGTATACTAATCCTTTATCATATGAATAGTGTACAAGGATTTTCTCCCTTTCTGTAAGTGGTCTCTTCACTTTGATGCAATATTTCCTATCGATTTGCATAAGCTTCTTGGTTTTCTATAACCCCATTTGTCTATTTTTACTTTCATTGCCTGTGTTTTGGGGATATTATCCAAAGCCAATGTCTTTGAGTGCCTCCATGTTTTTTTCAAGTAGATTGATAGTTTTAGGTTGTAAATTAAGAAGCTTGATCTATATAGGGTGCCAGGTAAGTAGTCTTGCTTAAAACTTCTGAATGTGTAAATTCAATTTTCCCAACACCATTTATTGAAGAGACTGTCCTTTCTCTGGGGAATGTCTTGAACACATTTATCAAAGATATATTGGATACCGGTGATGGGTTTATTTCTGTGGTTTCTATTTTATTTCATTGATCCACATATCTATTTTTCTGTCAGTAACATGCAGTTTTGGTTATAGCAGCCCTGTATTATATCTTGAAACTTATATTGTGATGCCTTTGGATTTGTTTTTATTGGTCAATTTTGCTTTGGTTATTTGGGGTCTTTTGGGTTTCCATGTGAATTTTAGGATTGTTTTTTCTAGTTCTGTGAAGAATTTATTGGTGTTTTTATGGTTATTGTATTATATTTATAAATTTTGGAGGGTAGACATTTACATATTAATTCTTCCAATACATGAACATGAAAGATTTTTCAATTCTTTGGTCTTCTTCTGTTTCTTTCATTAGGGATTTGTAATTTTCATAATAGAGATCTTATACATCCTTGGTTAAGTTTTTCCCAAGGTATTTAAAATCTTTGTAGCTATTGCGAATGGAGTTGTTCTTATAAATTCTTTCTCAGCCATATCACTGTTGGTATATAAGAATGCTTCTGGCTTTTGTGTGTTGATTTTGTATCATGAAGCTCTACTGACTTCCCCTACCAGTTCTAAGAGTCCTTGGTAAGAGTCCTTAAGTTACCCCATATAAAGGATCATGTTGTCAGAAAATAATGATGATTAGATCTTCTCTGGTTTTTATATTCTTTATTTCTTCCTGTTTCTTCCTATTGTCTAAAACTGGTTAAAACTTACATAACTATATTGAATAGAAGTGGTGAGAGTGTACATCCTTGTTGGGTTCCAGATCTTAAGAGAAAATGTTCCCACTTTTCCCCCATTCAATATGATGTTGGTTGTAGGCTTATCATAATTAGGCTTTATTTTGTTGAGATACGTTCCTTCTATACACAATTTTTAAAAGATTTTTTATCATGAATGAATGGTATATTTTATCAAATGCATTATTAGCATCTATTGAGATGATCATGTGATTTGTAGCCTTCATTTTGTTGATGTGATATATCATGTTTATTTGTGCATTTTGAACCATTCCTGCATCCCTGAAAAAAATCCTGTTTGGTCAGAATAGATGATTTTTTTTTTTTTGACATTTTGTTGGATTTGCTTTGCTAGTATTTTGTTGAGGAGTTTTGCATCTGTGTTCATCAAGGATACTGGCTGGCAGTTCTCTTTTTTTGTTATATCACTGTCTGTTTTGGAATTAAGATAACGCTAGCCTCATATAATTAGTTTGGAAGCATTCTCTTGCTTTAAATCATTTGCAATAGTTTCATAAGAATTGGTGTTAGTTCTCTCTCTCTCTCTCTCTCTCTTTTTTTAAAGTGTTTTTTCTCATGTATTTTCTGAAAGAGTGTGTATAAAACTTTTCCCTGTTTACTTTTTTCTTTATATAAAGGGAAAATTTTTAATGATTTTCATATACACAGTTTTAAGAAAATAATGATACTTCCTATCATACCTGCTATCTTTCCCTCAATGTCACCCTCTTTCCAAGTCCTTCAGTTTTTATTTTTGTTTAATTTTCTTAATTTTTTATTTCATTGTAATTGACTTTTAAAAGATTCAATATGGTTTATAGATACAAATCTAAGAGCATAATGATACTCCCAAGGGCCGGTGCTGTGGAGCAATGGGTTAAAGCCCCAGTGTTCTGTGCCGGCATCCCATATGGGTGCTGGTTTGAGTCCTGGCTGCTCCACTTCTGATCCAGCTCTCTGCTATGGCCTGGGAAAGCAGTCGAAGATGGCCCAGATGCTTGGGCCCCTGCAACCACATGGGAGACCCGGAGGAAGCTCCTGGATCCTGGCTTCAGATCAGCTCAGTGCTGGCCGTGGCCATTGCAGTCATCTGGGGAATAAACCAGAGAATGGAAGACTTCTCTCTCTATCACACACTCTCGCTCTCGCTCTCACTCTCACTCTCGCTCTACCTCTCTCTGTAACTATTTCAAATAAATAAAATAAATCTTTTTAAAAAATTAAAAATTTAAAAAATTAAAAAAGAATATAATGATACTCCCTTTATCCCTCTCTCCCTCCTTCCTGCCCACCATCCTTCTGTCTTTTTTTTTATTTTGGAGGTAATATATTTTAAATTTAAATTACAATTAAAAGACTTAACACTTCACTAAATAAGAAATTTAAAAGTAAAAAGCAAAAAAATCCTAGTTTAGTGAGAATATACACAAAGGCTTTAAATAATAATTGAATGAAAAATGACCGTTTCTCCTAAATACAATTTTTTGTCAATTAGTCATTCATAATTTCTTTCAACAAAATATAACCAATGGCAATGTGGCATCTAAATATTTCCAATACAGTTACAAGATACTAATTAAGTTCATTTAGACTTTAAGCCATTTTAACTATTTATGCACAAGAATAACTTTATGCAGATAGCAATGACATACTTTCAATTTTTGTCATAATCACAAGCTTAACACCTCACTAAATAATGAGTTCAGCAAATAATAGTAGAAAAACAACTGCTCCTAAAGAGTATAGACAAGGGCTATAAACAATAATCAAATATCAAAATGTCAATTTCGCTGGCACTGCGGCTCAATAGGCTAATCCTCCACCTGCAGTGCCAGCACACCGGGTTCTAGTCCTGGTCGGGGTGCCGGATTCTGTCCCAGTTGCCCCTCTTCCAGGCCAACTCTCTGCTGTGGCCCGGGAGTGCAGTAGAGGATGGCCCAAGTGCTTGGGCCCTGCACCCCATGGGAGACCAGGAGAAGCACCTGGCTCCTGGCTTCGGATGAACGCGATGCACCGGCTGCAGTGGGCTGGCCGTGGCGGCCATTGGAGGGTAAACCAACGGCAAAGGAAGACCTTTCTCTCTGTCTCTCTCACTGTCCACTCTGCCTGTCCAAAAAAAAAAAAAAGTCAATTTCACTCATATGCATTTTTTTGTACTCTGCATACTAGTTACCCCAAGTCAGGGAAAACATATGAGATTTGTCTTTTGGGGATGCACTTAATTTCACTAACCATAATGGTCTCCAGTGGGAACCATTTTGTTGCAAAAGACAGAATTTCATTTTTTATGACTGGATTGTATTCCATCATGTATATACACTGCAATTTCTTAATCTAGTTATCAGTTGATGGACATCTGGTTTGTTTCCATATCTTAGCTATTGTGAATTGAGCTGCTCTAAATATGGAGGTACAGTTAACTCTTTCATATGCTGATTTCATTTTGTTTAGGTAAATTCCCAGGGGTGTAATGACTGAGTCATATGCTACATCTGTTTTCAGATCTCTTAGGAATCTCCATAATGTCTTCCATGATTGTACCAGTTTACATTCCTACCAACAGTGTATTACAGTACCTTTTTCTCCACATCCTTGCCAGAATTTATTTTTTGATTTTTGGGTGATAGCTGTTCTAACTCGGGTGAGATGGAACTTCATTTAGGCTTTTATTTGCATTTCCTTGATGGTTAGAGATCCTGAGAGTCTTTCCATGTTCCTTTTGCCCATTTATATTTCATCTTTTGAAAAATACCGATAATTATTCTTATCCCATTTCTTAACTGGATTGCTTGTTTGGATGGTGTTGTGTTTCTTGAGCTCCTTGTATATCCTTGATATTAATCCTTTATCATGTATATAGTCTGTAAATATTTTTCACATTCTGTTGGCTGCTTCTTTAATTTGCTGAGTGTTTCTTTTGCTGTGAAGAAGTTTCTTAGCTTTATTTAATCCCATTTTTCTATTTTTGCCATTATTGCCTATGCTGCTGGGGTCTTTTCCAAGAAGTCTTTGCTTGTGCCAATGTCTTGCAGTGTTTTCCCCATGTTTTCCTCTAGGACTTTGATTATTTCAGGCCTTAGATTTATATCCCTGATCCACTATGAAGTAATTGTTATATAAGTTGTAAGGTAGTGATCTTGTTTCATACTTCTGCAATCAGTGATCCAGTTTTCCCAGCATTGTTTGTTGAAGAGGCTATACTTTCTCCAGGGAATAATTTTACCTTGTTTGTTGAAGATGAGTTGATTGTAGATGGCTGGATTAATTTCTGGGGTCTCTTGTATGTTCCATTATCCAACATATCCATTCTTGTGCCTATATCAATCTGTTTTGATTATAACTTCCCTGTAATATACTTTGAAATCTGATACTGTGATGCTTCCAAATTTATTTCTATTCCTTAAGGTTGCTTTAGCTATTTGGGGTCTCTTGTGATTCCACATGAATTTTGGGTCATTTTTTCCATATGTGATAAATATCTTAGTTATTTTGATTGGGATCACATTGAATCTATAAAGCGCATTGAATAATATGGACTTTTTGATGATATTACTTCTCCTAATCCATGAACATGAGAGAGTCTTCCATTTTTTATGTGTCTTCTATTACTTTCCTAATGTTCTATAATTTTCATTGTAGAGATTTTTCACATTCTTAGTTGGATCTATCCCAAGATTTTTAAATTATTTTGGAGCTATTGTGAATGAAATTGATCTTATAAGTTCTTTCTCAGCCATGGCATTGTTTGTGTATACAAAGGTTATTGATTTTATGTGTTAATTTTATATCCTGCAACTTGCCAAACTCTTATGAGTTCCAATAATCTCTTAGTGGAATCTTTTGGTTCTCTGTGTATAGGATCATGTCATCTGCAATCAATGATAGTTTGACTTCTTTCTTTTCCATTTGTCTCTCTTTTATATTTCTTTTTCTTATCTAATAGCTCTGGCTAAAACTTCCAGAACTATATATTTTTTCCATGCCTGAAATACTCTCATGGGCCTTTCAGCTGGATCCGCATGCCTTAAAGGCTGATTCTGAGGCCAGAGTGCTGCTTAGGACATCTGCCATTCTATGGTTCTGCTGTGTATGTCACTTCCCGTGTTGGATCGTTCTCTCCCTTTTTTATTCTTTTTTTTAATTGTTATTTATTTTTTTATTTTTTTATTTTTTTAACTTTTATTTAATGAATATAAATTTCCAAAGTACGGCTTATGGATTACAATGGCTTCCCCCCCATAATGTCCCTCCCACCCGCAACCCTCCCCTTTCCCACTCCCTCTCCCCTTCCATTCACATGAGGATTCATTTTCGATTCTCTTTATATACAGAAGATCAGTTTAGCATACATTAAGTACAGATTTCAACAGTTTGCTCCCACACAGAAACATAAAGTGAAAAATAATAGATGATTTTTTTAAAATGATGATGAAATCAGATCAGACCTATTGTCATGTTTAATCCCAGTGAGAGTCAAGTTGGGAATTGATAATTTCTTCTTCTTTTTTTTTTTACATAAGATCAGTTTAGTATACATTAAGTAAAGATTTCAACAGTTTGCACCCCCATAGAAACACAAAGTGAAATATACTGTTTGAGTACTCGTTATAGCATTAAGTCTCAATGTACAGCACACTAAGGACAGAGATCCTACATGAGGAGTAAGTGCACAGTGACTCCTGTTGTTGACTTTACAAATTGACACTCCTGTTTATGGCATCAGTAATCTCCCTATGCACCAGTCATGAGTTTCCAAGGCTATGGAAGCCCCTTGAGTTCTCTGACTCTTATCTTGTTTAGACAAGGTCATAGTCAAAGTGGAGGTTCTCTCCTCCCTTCAGAGAAAGGTACCTCCTTCTTTGAAGACCTGTTCTTTCCACTGGGATCTCACTCACAGAGATCTTTCATTTAGTTTTTTTTGTTTGTTTTTGTTTTTGTTTTTTTGCCAGAGTGTCTTGGCTTTCCATGCCAGAAATACTCTCATGGGCTTTTCAGCCAGATCGGAATGCCTTTAGGGCTGATTCTGAGGCCCGAGTGCTGTTTAGGACATCTGCCATTCTATGAGTCTGCTGAGTATCTCGCTTCCCGTGTCAGAACTATATTGAATTATGTAGAATAGGCACCCTTATCTGGTTCCAGACTTTAGTGGAAATGCTTCCATTTTTGCAAAGAAACAAAACTGATAACCATTAGCTAGACTAACCAAGAAAAATAGAAAAGATTCAAATCAATCAAACCAGAAGTGGAAAAAGAGATGTTATAACTGATACTGTAGAGATACAAAGAATCATTTGGCACTATTATGAACAAATATATGTCAAAAAATAGAAAACCTACAAGACATGGATAGATTTCTGTTCACATATAATTTACCAAAATTGAATCACAAAGACAAAAGAGAATAATGACCAAGACTGCGATTAAATTAGTAACAAATCCATGGACCAGATGGCATCACTGCTAAGGTCTACCACACTTTAAGAGAAGAACTAACATCATGGAAGGATGTTGTATTTTATCAGTTGCTTTCTCTGCAAAGATTGAGATGATCATGTGGTTTTTGTTAATGTAAAGTAACACATTTATGGATTTGTGTATGTTGAAGCATCCCTGCATATCAGAGATGAATTCCACTTGGTCCAGGTGAATGATCTCTCTGATGTATTGTTGGATTATATTAGCAAGTATTTTGTTGAGGATTTTTGCATCTATGTTCATCAGTGTAGGGTTAATCTTATGAGTATAAAGTTAACTGAAAATACAACTTTGTAAAAAATATGAATGAGAATGGGAGAGGTAGACAGAAAAAGGGTGGGAGTGTGTATTTGAAGGAGGGTGGGAGTATGCGTGGGTGATCCTGTGAGACTGACTGCCTTGCCCATGCAGGAGATTAGCCTGACTGCTGTCAGGCAGCAGGAGCCCCACACACATTTCCCCCACCCACACCTTCTGTTGCAGAGCCAATCAGGTAAACCGCTCCCTGGTGTAGCCCAGGCCCATCAGGAGGGCTACTAGCTTAAATGATCTTTAAACTGATTGAAGCATAGTGGCACCAATATCAGCTTCATCTTATAGACTTAGTATTGCCCTGAATTAGTTACACCCCCTCTTTCTACCCTTTAAAAAGTGTGCTTGGTTGTTAATAAAGCAGACATGTTCACCAAAACTTATCTTCAGTGCTTCTTGTTGAAGAACACTGTCCCCCACCATCCTGGCAGGGTGGACCTCTCAGGACAAATCCACAGACTATGTTACTAAATTTTTATTTATGAAATGCATGAAATTTGTGTATCTTATAGGCTTCTTAAAGGGAAAAAGTTAACTGAAAATAGATCTTTGTAAAAGTAAGAATGGGAATGGGAGAAGGAGAAAGAAGAAGGGTGTGAGTATGGGTGGGAGAGAGGGAGAGTGGGAAGAATCACTATGTTCTTAAATTTGTATATATGAAATGCATAAAGTTGGTTTTTTTTAAAGATTTATTTATTTATTTATTTATTTATTTATTTATTTGAAAGTCAGAGTTACACACACACAAAGAGAAGGAGAGGCAGAGAGAGAGAGAGAGAGAGAGAGAGAGGTCTTCCATCCTCTGGTTCACTCCCCAAATGGCCTTGATGGCCAGAGCTGTGCTGATACGAAGCCAGGAGTCTGGAGCTTCCTCCAGGTCTCCCACACAGGTGCAGAGGACTGAAGTCTTGGGCCATCCTCTACTGCTTTCCCAGGCCACAGCAGAGAGCTGGATTGGAAGTGGAGCAGTCAGGATGCAAATTGGCACCCAATTGGTAGAATTCAGCAGTGAAGCCATTTAGTCCTGGGGTTTTCTCTGTTGGGAGGGTTTTTATTACTGATTCAATTTCCATCTTGGTTGTGGGTCTGTTTAGGTTTTCTGTGTCTTCATGACTCCATTTTAGTACACTGTATGTGTCCAGAAAGCTATTCATTTTTTGTAGATTTGCCAATTTATTAGCATATAGCTGTTTGTAGCAATTCCTAATGATTCTTTTTATTTCTATAGTATCATTGTAATGTCTCCCTTTTTTCATCTCTGATTTTATTAATTTGGGCCTCTCCCCCCACACACACACTTTTTTTGTCAATAGGTCAATGGTGTATCAATTTTGTGCATTTTTTCCAAAAACCAGCTCTTCCTTTCACTATCTTTTGTACTTTTTTTGTTTCAATTTTGTTTATACTCTAATTTTATTATCTTTTTCTTCCTACTAATTAGCGATATGGTTCTTTTTTTCTAGATCCTTGAGATGCATTGCTAGATCATTTATTTGGTGCTTTTCTGATTTCTTGATGCAGGCACTATTGCTATAAACTTTCCTCCTGCTCATTCTTATTTCCATCAGAGGCATATTTTTTTTCCAATCCTTAGGTTTTCAGTCCATGTGTCTTTACTGGGGAAGTGTGTGTCTTATGAGTAGCACGTGATTCAGTCATTTTTTTCAATCCATTCAGCCAGTCTAAGTTGTTGCATAGAAACTGGGACCAGTGCCTCCCCAGTGGGATCCAGAATCACATAGATTCCTGTAGTGCCTGACCACAGACCGATGACTTTGGATTATGCATCTGGGCCTACCTTGTCCCCAGGTAGATGTTTGTAGGGACAGACTACCCTTTTTAAGCACTTCCCCTGTTAATTCTAAATAACACACCAACTGCAGATTTAAGAGAAATCTAAACTTGGGGCACCCTCTACTGCTGAAACACCAACAGCAGACTCATGGCAAACCTGGACTTAGGATGCCATCTAGTGCTAAAACAAGTGAAGTATACATGGGTTCCAAGAAAAGTAAATAGCTTAGAATTGCTGGAAGGGTAGGCACAAAAGTCTCATAAAGGTTCCTAATTTTTCAAAACAGAACTGTCACACCAACAAACATCAAGAATTTTCAATGAACCATGCATGCCCTTATCAAATGGAACTGACTTGTTGGGGCTCAATAGAGACTTGAAAATGCCAAAAAATTAGAAAGCATACTCAAAGAATAAAGAGAAAACTTCCCAATCCTATAGAAAGACACAACTATCCAGGTGTAGGAGAGTCAGATTCAACTCAAGTCTATCCAAGGACACATCCTACATAAGCTCTCAAGGTTCACGATAAACAGAGCAGTCTCCAAGGAAAAGTTAACACATAAACAAGTTCCCAATTTGTCTGACTGCAGACTTGGTAACAGAAACCTCACATACGGAGGGAGTGGAAAGATGGCGGAACAGGAAGGGAGCACACTGATAGTCCGGGGAGAGACAGTTTAATAAAAGTGGAGATACTGCCGGTTCAAGGAAGAGTTGGGGAATAAACAGCAGAGGAAACTCTTCTGGAACTAGTGATTCACAGTGGACCTGTGTGGAGAGCGTGGGAGCCCACAGTTTGGGACACCAGCGGCAGACTCAACACACCAGCGCTGGAACGCGAGGTGAGCCGAACCTCAATAGCCTGAGACACGAGACACTGGCAGGCAAGCAGAAAGAGGAGACTAGAGGGAACCAGGCCTGAAACCCTGTGGGAAAAAGTTCACCAGGCTAACTAGGAGAGGAGAAAAAAAAAAGTGACTGGTACAGACACGAGTTTCTCTCTCTCCACTCACCTCTCAAAGGCGAGCAAGACAAACAGCAGGCACCATCTTCAACATACGTCATAAGCAGGGTGACCTCAGGTCTGCACCAGCCCTGAGCCTACCAGAAAAACCTGACTCTGGGCGGGGGGTGAAATAACAGGAGATTAGGACCTAGAGAATGTGTGGTGCTACTGAACTGAGACTGTGAAAAAAGAGATGGAGGGGGAGAGAACTCACAGAATTCACATGAGTACTCTCCAGAGACGCTACAATTCGGTAACCTTGGCAACACAGTGGGAGATTGCAGGAGAATTTGAGCCCACACAGAGGGCACGACAGATTCCCTGTGTGGTCCTTGGGAAAGAGCTTCCGATTTCTGGCTCCTAGGGGTATATCATTTGCCTGCTAATTACCTCAAATTCCATTCAGCTGTGCGGAATTACTTCCCTTTTGAACCAAAAAAAAAAAAAGAAAGAAAGAGAGAGAGAGAGATTGATTTACCACGCCTAACCTGGGAGTGTCACCTTTGGCACACCCTTAACCCTGAGGAACCAAACAGAGCTCTCAGGCCACACCCATCTCAAGCCTCTAAGGCTCCATCAAAAACAGACAGTCCACTTAATCTAGAGTCATAGTATAACAAGAAAAAACACCACAGTGAAGAAACCAAAGAATATCTCCACTATGCCAAACAACAAACGCAAAAAACGAGGTAACAAGAACAAGGAAGATACTATGACGCCCCCAAATGAAAAAGACACCCCAATTCAAGATTATGAAGATGATGACATAGAAGAAATGCAAGAAGCGGATCTCAAAAAATTGATAAGTACATTAAGAAGTTCTCAAAAACAAATTCTTGAACTACAGGAATCCTTAATGGACAAGACAGAAAATCTTTCTCGCGAAAATGAAATATTAAGGAGGAATCAAAATGAAATGAAAAACTGGTAGAACATGAAACTGTGATAGTGATGAGAAATCATAATGAAATGAAGAATTCAATAGATCAAATGACAAACACAGGCCGGCGCCGTGGCTCACTAGGCTAATCCTCCGCCTTGTGGCGCCGGCACACGGGGTTCTAGTCCCGGTCGGGGCGCTGGATTCTGTCCCAGTTGCCCCTCTTCCAGGCCGGCTCTCTGCTGTGGCCAGGGAGTGCAGTGGAGGATGGCCCAAGTCCTTGGGCCCTGCACCCCATAGGAGACCAAGATAAGTACCTGGCTCCTGCCATTGGATTGGCGCGGTGCGCCGGCCGCAGCGCGCCAGCCGTGGCGGCCATTGGAGGGTGAACCAACAGCAAAGGAAGACCTTCCTCTCTGTCTCTCTCTCTCTCACTGTCCACTCTGCCTGTCAAAAAAATAAATAAATAAAAAATTTAAAAAAAAATAACAAACACATTAGAGAGCCTTAAAAACAGAATGGGTGAAGCAGAAGAAAGAATATCGGACTTAGAAGACAGAGAACAGGAAAGGATACAGTTAAACCAAAGAAAAGAAGAGGAAATTAGAAATCTAAAAAATATTGTTGGGAATCTACAGGATACTATTAAAAAAACCAACATTCGAGTTCTAGGAGTTCCTGAAGGCATGGAGAGAGAGAAAGGATTAGAAGGCCTTTTTAGTGAGATAATAGCAGAGAACTTTCCAGGTTTGGAGAAGGACAGAGACATCCTAGTACAGGAAGCTCATAGAACCCCAGGTAAACATGACCAAAAGAGATCCTCACCACAACACGTTGTAATTAAACTCACCACAGTGAAACAGAAAGAAAAGAATGTAAAATGTGCAGGAGAGAAACGTCAGATTACATCTCAGAGGATCCAAAATTAGACTCACAGCAGACTTCTCATCAGAAACCCTACAAGCTAGGAGGGAATGGTGAGACATAGCCCAGGTACTAAGAGAGAAAAACTGCCAGCCCAGGATATTATATCCTGCAAAGCTCTCATTTGTGAATGAAGGTGAAATAAAGACCTTTCATAGCAAACAGAGATTGAAAGAATTTGTCGCCACTACTCCAGCCCTGCAAAACATGCTTAAAGATGTGTTGCACACAGAAACACAGAAACACGGTCATCAATATGAAAGAAGGTAAAGGAAGGAAAGCTTACAGCAAAAGATCCCAGGGAATTCAAAGCATATTTTAGAAAATATCTTTGGCAAACGGCAGGGCAAAGTTACCACTTATCATTCGTCACATTGAGCGTTAATAGACTGAACTGTCCAGTTAAAAGACACTGATTGGCTGATTGGCTTAAGAAACAAAACCCATCTATTTGCTGCTTACAAGAAACACATCTTTCCAACAAAGATCCATACAGACTGAAAGTGGAAGGCTGGAAAAAGATGCCAACAGAAATGAAAAAAGAGCGGGCGTGGCCATCTTAATATCAGACAAAATAAACTTTAACACAAAAACTGTTAAGAGAGACAAAGAGGGGCACTATATAATTATTAAGGGATCAATTCAACAGGAAGATATAACAATTATCAATGTATATACACCTAACTACAGGGCACTGGTTTATTTAAAAAATATATTAAGGAAATTAAAGGGAGACTTAGACTCAAATACAATAGTATTGAGGGACTTCAGTACTCCACTCTCAGAAATAGATCAAACAGACAGAAGATCAACAAGGAAACAGCAGATTTCATCAACACTATAGCCCAATTGGATCTAACAGATATATACAGAACTTTTCATCCTACACTTAAATAATTTACATTCTTCTCAGCAGTACATGGAACCTTCTCTAGGACTGTCCACATACTAGGCCATAAAGCAAGTCTCAGCAAATTCAAAAGAATTAGAATCATACCATGCAGCTTCTCAGACCATAAAGGAATGAAGTTGGAAATTAGCAACTCAGGAATCCCTAGAGCATACGCAAACACATGGAGATTGAACAACATGCTCCTGAATGAACAATGGGTCATAGAACAAATAAAAGAGAAATAAAAAATTTTCTGGAAGTAAATGAAGATAACAGCACAATATACCAAAAGTTATGGGACACAGCAAAAGCAGTGTTAAGAGGAAAGTTTATATCAATTGGATCCTACATCAAGAAATTGGAAAGGCACCAAATAGATGAGCTTTCAATGCATCTCAAGGATCTAGAAAATCTGCAGCAAACCACACCCAATCTAGTAGGAGATGAGAAATAATTAAAATCAGAGAAGAAATCAACAGGATTGAATCCAAAAAAAACATTACAAAAAATCAGCCAAACGAGGAGCTGGTTTTTGAAAAAATAAACAAAATTGACACCTCATTGGCCCAACTAACTAAAAAAAAGAAAAGACCCAAATCAATAAAATCAGAGATGAAAAAGGAAACATAACAACAGACACCACAGAAATAAAAAGAATCATCAGAAATTACTACAAGGACTTCTATGCCAGCAAACAGGGAAACCTATCAGAAATGGATAGATTCCTGGACACATGCAACCTACCTAAACTGAACCAGGAAGACATAGAAAACCTAAACAGACCCATAACTGAGACAGAAATTGAAACAGTAATAAAGGCCCTCCCAACAAAGAAAAGCCCAGGACCAGATGGATTCACTGCTGAATTCTACCAGACATTTAAAGAACTAACTCCAATTCTTCTCAAACTATTCAGAACAATGGAAAAAGAGGGAATCCTCCCAAATTCTTTCTATGAAGCCAGCATCACCTTAATTCCTAACCTGGAAAAGATGCAGCACTGAAAGAGAATTACAGACCAATATCCCTGATGAACATAGATGCAAAAATCTTCAATAAAATTCTGGCCAATAGAATGCAACAACAGATCAGAAAGATCATCCACCCAGATGGGATTTATCCCTGGCATGCAGGGATGGTTCAATGTGTGCAAAGCAATCAACGTGATACACCATATTAACAGACTGCAGAAGAAAAACCATATGATTATCTCAATAGATGCAGAGAAAGCATATGAGAAAATACAATACCCTTTAATGATGAAAGTCTAAGCAAACTGGGTATGGAAGGAACATTCCTCAATACAATCAAAGCAATTTATGAAAAACCCACAGCCAACATCCTATTGAATGGGGAAAAGTTGGAAGCATTTCCACTGAGATCTGGTCCAGACAGGGATGCCCACTCTCAACACTGCTATTCAATATAGTTCTGGAAGTTTTAGCCAGGGCTATTAGGCAAGAAAAAGATTTTAAAAGGATACAAATTGGGAAGGAAGAACTCAAACTACCCTCTTTGCAGATGATATGATTCTTTATTTAGGGGATCCAAAGAACTCTACTAAGAGACTATTGGAATTCATAGAAGATTTTAGCAAAGTAGCAGGATATAAAATCAATACACAAAAATCAACAGCCTTTGTATACGCAGGTAATGCCACGGCTGAGGAAGAACTTCTAAGATCAATCCCATTCACAATAGCTACAAAAACAATCAAATACCTTGGAATAAACTTAACCAAGGACGTTAAGGATCTCTACAATGAAAATAACAAAACCTTAAAGAAAGAAATAGAAGAGGATACCAAAAAATGGAAAAATCTTCCATGCTCATGGATTGGAAGAATCAACATCATCAAAATGTCCATTCTCCCAAAAGCAATTTACAGATTCAATGCAATACCAATCAAGATACCAAAGACATTCTTCTCAAACATTGAAAAAATGATGCTGAAATTCATATGGAGACACAGGAGACCTCGAATAGCTAAAGCAATCTTGTACAACAAAAAGAAAGCTGGAGGCATCACAATACCAGATTTCAGGACATACTACAGGGCAGTTGTAATCAAAACAGCATGGTACTGGTACAGAAACAGATGGATAGACCAATGGAACAGAATTGAAACACCAGAAATCAACCCAAACAACTACAGCCAACTCATATTTGATCAAGGATCCAAAACCAATCCCTGGAGTAAGGACAGTCTATTCAATAAATGGTGCTGGGAAAATTGGATTTCCACGTGCAGAATCATGAAGCAAGACCCCTACGTTTCACCTTAACCAAAAATTCACTCAACATGGATTAAAGACTTAAATCTACAACCCAACACCATCAAATTATTAGAGAGCATTGGAGAAACTATGCAAGATATAGGTACTGGCAAAGACTTCTTGGAAAATACCCCAAAAGCACAGGCAGTCAAAGCCAAAATTAACATTTGGGATTGCATCAAATTGAGAAGTTTCTGTACTTCAAAAGAAACAGTCAGGAAAGTGAAGAGGGAACCAACAGAATGGGAAAAATATTCGCAAACTATGCAACAGATAAAGGACTGATAACCAGAATCTACAAAGAAATCAAGAAACTCCACAACATCAAAACAAACAACCCACTTAAAAGATGGGCCAAGGACCTCAATGGACATTTTTCAAAAGAGGAAATCCAAATGCCCAACAGACACATGAAAAAATGTTCAAGATCACTAGCAATCAGGGAAATGCAAATCAAAACCAAAATGAGGTTTCACCTCACCCTGGTTAGAATGGCTCACATTCAGAAATCTACCAACAACAGATGCTGGATAGGATGTGGGGGAAAAGGGACACTAACCCACTGTTGGTGGGAATGCAAATTGGTTAAGCCACTATGGAAATCAATCTGGAGATTCCTCAGAAACCTGAATATAACCCTACCATTCAACCCAGCCATCCCACTCCTTGGAATTTACCCAAAGGAAATGAAATTGGCAAACAAACAAGCTGTCTGCACCTCAATGTTTATTGCAGCTCAATTCACAATAGCTAAGACCTGGAACCAACCCAAATGCCCATCAACAGTAGACTGGATAAAGAAATTATGGGACATGTACTCTATAGAATACTATACAGCAGTCAAAAACAATGAAATCAGGTCATTTGCTACAAGATGGAGGAATCTGGAAAACATCATGCTGAGTGAATTAAGCCAGTCCCAAAGGGACAAATATCGTATGTTCTCCCTGATCGGTGACAACTAACTGAGCACCAAAGGGGAAACCTGTTGAAGTGAAATGGACACTATGAGAAACAGTGACTTGATCAGCTCTTGTCCTGACGGTTGATGTAATACTTTATCCATTTTAGTATTTTCTCTTTGTTTTGTTCTATTACTATTGTTTGAACTCTGTGATTAACACACAATCATTCTTAGGTGTTTAAATTTTAACTGAAAAGTGATCCCTGTTAAATATAAGAGTGGGAATAAGAGAGGGAGGAGATGTACAATTTGGGACATGCTCAATCAGAGTTGCCCCAAATGGTGGAGTTAGAATCATGCCAGGGGATCCCAATACAATCCCATCAAGGTGGCATGTACCAATGCCATCTCACTAGTCCAAGTGATCAATTTTTCAGTTCACAATTGATCACACTGATAGGTCTAAGAGTCAAAGGGATCACACACAAGACTGGTGTCTGATAATACTAGCTGATAGAATCAAAAAGGGAGAGAATGATCCATCTTGGGAAGCGGGATACACAGCAGACTCATAGAATGGTAGATGTCCTAAACAGCACTCTGGCCTCAGAATCAGCCCTTAAGGCATTCATATCTGGCTGAAGAGCCCATGAGAGTATTTTAGGCATGGAAAGCCAAGACACTCTGGCAAAAAAAAAAAAGAAGACCTAAATGGAAGATCTCTGTGAGTGAGATCCCAGTGGAAAGAACGGGGCCATCAAAGAAGGAGGTACCTTTCTCTGAAGGGAGGAGACACCTTCCACTTTGACTATGACCCTGTCGGAATAATATCGAAGTCATCGAACTCAAAAGGCTTCCATAGTTTTGGCAACTCATGACTAGAGCCTAGGGAGATTACTGACGCCATAAACAAGAGTGTCAAATTGTTAAGTCAACAACAGGAGTCACTGTATACTTACTTCTCATGCAGGATCTGTCCTTAGTGTGTTGTCCAATGTGAAGTAATGCTATAACTAATACTGAAACAGTATTTTACACTTTGCGTTTCTGTGTGGGTGCAAACTGATGAAATCTTTACTTAATATATACTGAATTGATCTTCTGTATATAAAGATAATTGAAAATGAATCTTGATGTGAATGGAATGGGAGAGGGAGCAGGAGATGGGAGGGTTGTGAGTGGGAGGGAAATTATGGGGGGGGGAACCGTTGTAATCCAACTGTACTTTGAAAATTTATATTTACTAAATAAAAAATAAATAAATAAATGAAAAAAAAGAAACCTCACATACCAGGAGAGAGTGGTATGAGACTTTATAGCACTGAAGGCAAAAAACTTTTAGGCAAGAATGCTATAGCCTGCAAAGCTGTCCCTTGGATATGAAGTATAGATGCACTCTATACAAAAGATGAAAGAATTGATTGCCACTAAATCTTTTTACTATCAATGCTAAAGGGAGATCTCTGAACTGAAATACAGACACTAACAAGCCAGAAGAAAATATTAGAAAATAAAAAAATTCACATGTAAGAATAACTACACAGAAAAAATTGTGAATGCTATAAAATAATAACCATGGTGTATAAATCATTCACATCTTTAATTATAAGACCAAAAAGAAAAATTATTTTTAAAGATAATAGATACATTACCTAAAGGTAAGACTCAAAACTTTGAGACTGGGGTCAGTGCTGTGGTGTAGTAGGTTAAGCTTCTGCCTCAGGAGCTGGCATCCCATATGGGTGCCACTTAGAGTCCCAGCTGCTCCTTTTCTGATCTAGCTCCCTGCTAATGACCTGGAAAGGCAGTATAGAGGATGGCCCAAGTCCCTTGTCAGGGGCACCCACATGGGAGACCCAGAAGGAGCTGCTGTCTCCTGGCTTCAGCATGGTGCAGCCCCAGCTGTTGTGGCCATTTCGGGAGTGAACTAGAGGATGGAAGGTCTCTCAGTCTCTGCCTCTCCCTCTCTCTCTCTGTAACTCTGCCTTTCTAATAAAATAAGTAAATCTTTTTTAAAAAAACTTTAAAAAAATAAGGGGAAGATGCTTCAGGATATCTGAATGGGCACCAGAAAACAAAATCAAAATTAGACAAATGGGATTTCATAAAATTAAAGCAAGGGAAACAACAGAGTGAAGACATGATCAACAGAACAGGCAAGAACACTTTCAAGTTATACATAAAACAAGTGGTTAGTAAAGCAGAATGTATAAGGAAATCAAGCAACATGATTGTAAAAAAATACAACCACAAATAATCCAATTCAAAAATGAACAGCAGATTCAAATGAACATTTTTTTGAAGCAAGACATGTAAATTGCCAATGGGTACATGGAAAGATGTCCAACATCACTAATCACCAGGGAAAAGCAAATCAAAACCACAGTGGGATATCATTTCGCTCTGGTTCCATTGGCTATGACCAAAAGTTCAATTGCTAGTGCAGGTATAGAGATTGTTTATTAAACCACAAAGAATCACTCTGTTGAAGAAATATTTATACTATTACTACAGTGCTATTCACAATAGGCAAGAAATCAAAATAAGCTAAGTGTCCATCAGCTAATGAGTGAGGAAAAAATATATGGTTCATAAATGCAATGGAATACTATCCTTCCATGAAAAATGAGGAAATTTGTAACCTGAACAACATGAATGGAACTAAAACTCATTGTGTTTAATGAAATAAGCCAGTAACAGACAGATGAGTGCTGCATAATCTCACTTGTGGAATCTAAAAATGTTGATAATCTAAGAGTGTGAACTGAACAGTGGTTACCAGAGGCCATGTAGAGTAGGGGAGGAAGGTTTTGGGAAAGGTTGATAAGTGAATATTACTGTAATTATATAAGAAAAAGAAGTTCTGATGTTCTATTGCAAAGTAGAATGATAATATAAGGAATTTTTATTTTTAAAGGCATAAGAAAATATATTGATGTTTTTATCATGAAGAAGTGAAAAATGTTGAAGAGATAGATATATCTACACTGTTTACACTGATTTGAGCATTAAACTATGTACATATGTATCTAACCATCACACGTTATTTCATAAATATGTATAGCTTTTATGTATCAGTTAAAGAAAATTGTAAAAAGGAAAATGAACCTATAAATTCTCTCTTTGTTACAAGGTATTGGGCTTATAAATTATTTTCTTCTTTTTTTACTCTTAAAATCAGAACATGTACTTTCTTTTAAAACTGAATTCAATAGTGAATTCACAGCCAAAGTAAGATGGACACAAAGACAGAACAGTTTTCTCTAGCAGATCAAAGAAAATTGAAGGGATATGGAGTTCAGTACCTTGGATAGCTCCTCAGACATGCAGATTTTCTGCTGGTGCTGCATGTGTCTTCTAACCTGAGAATGTGAGATATATGCAATTGGCTGTACTTGACTAAAACAGCCTCATTACTGGAGTTTCCTTGCTTTTATTTTGCCATCTTTCTCAGTGAGGTTATGGAATCAACTTCATATTTTGTTTCTCTGTGAAACAGGAAATCACCTTTTGTCGTCCAAAGGTGAGTGCCAGGAAGATTAAATTAAGGAAAATGTGGTAAACATCAACCTATATCTGGGAAAGCAGGGTCATTGTTGTAGGAATTTGTCCCTCTTGCCTTAACTCACACACAAAGTTCAGATTTGTTGTTTTTAACCAGAAGCTGTTCTAGATGTCATTAGTCAGTTTTAACTCCTGAATCTACATGATCTTAGAATGTCATTCAAACTTCAGAATCAACCTTGATAACAAGTTGTTTTCTTCCTACATTCATTTCTTTTATCTTTTATAGTTACCTTTTCTCCTTTTGTTGACACACAGAAAAATATTGATGAAGCAGAGGAGACTAAAGTTTTCATGGGTTTTGAATGGAACTGTCCTAATGATCATATTAGGTACAGCCATACTAAAAGAAGGCGAGATAAACAAGAATAAGGTTTTACATTAGCTGGAGTTTTAAAAAAAGTAAAAACATTATGGGAATCACAGAGCCATCTGAATAATTTCTCCTTCTCAAATAGGTTGGATAGTCACAATTAACAGGGGAGTAAACACTCAAAAAATGTACTGTAACTGTAAAATGATCTATTCATTCAGCCAAGCAAGCCATCTTGCAACACAGAGACAATCTCACTCTAAGTAAGATCAGAAAAACACAAAAGAGCTTACATACTCATTCCATCTTTGATCCAAGGAATCACTCCTGGACAGTACACCTTTAGAGTCCTCATAATTCTAGGAGGAAAAACCAGAACTTTTAAAACAACTTAGAGAGATTTTTCCAACTCACCACTAAATATGTACCTAAGAATTTGGGGAATAGGCAGTTGCTCAGCAGGTTAGACCACCACTTAGGATACCTGCATACCATATTGGAAGGCCTGGAATCTGCATCTCTTCTCTGTTTCTGATCCAACTTCCTGCCCAAGTACTTGAGTTCCTGCCACTCACATAGAAGACCTGGCTAGAGTTTTTGGCTCTTGGCTTAGGCCTGATCCAGCCTGATATTTGTGACATTTAGGGAGTAAACCAGCAGATGGAAGCGTTTCTCTCTCTCTCTCTCTCTCTCTCTCTCTCTCTCTCTCTTCTTTTCAAAAAATAAAATAAAATTTTTAAAAAATAATTTGAGGTAGTCACTACTATAAAGTTTTGCTCTTTCTTACACACTGTGAGAACTGGTTCATTAAAATACTTAGCATGAGTTAATAGTTAATTTTCCCAGGGCTGATGCTGTGACATAGCAGGTAAATCTGCCACCTGCAGTGCCAGCATCCCATATGGTCACTAGTTCAAGTCCCGGCCACTCCACTTCTGATCCAGCTCTCTGCTATGGCCTGGGAAAGCAGTGGGAGGTGGTACAAATCCTTGGGCACCTGCACCCACATAGGAGACCTGGAAGAAGCTTCAGCTCCTGGCTGTTGCAGTCATTTGAGGAGTGAACCAGTGGGTAGAAGACCTCTCTCTCTCTCTCTCTCTATCTCTTCTTGCTCTCTCTCTCACCCCCTTGCTCTCTGCCTCTCTTTAACTCTGCCTTTCAAATAAATAAATAGATCTTTAAAAAATACTTAGCATGAGCATTTTTATTATGTACTTCATGTACGCTAGCTATTATGTAACACCCTTGGAATTCAAAGATTCATCTGAACTTTCTGAAACAGATCTGTCTTGCCTCTTTAGTTTTGGGGAGGCTGTGGAGGAACAGTTATGCTTATGTTTTAAGCAGTCATCAAAGATTTCAGAACAATAGCAGAGTACTGCACTTGGGGACAATTTTAAAGATCAGATGCTAATGCTGGTCACAATTCCTTGGTCTTATGATAGGGAATTGATGTAACATACTGGCTAGAAGTATGGGCTCTGGAATAAGTGCAAAGAGTTCATATTCTAGCTTTATCACAGACTAATCATGAGACCTTGAGTCAATAACCTGGTCTACTAACTCTTGGCAGCTTCATCTATGGAATGAGAAGAAAAACAGCACCTACCTCATAGAGCCAATGTATAGATTAAATGATCTAGTGTGCAGAAAGCATTCAACAGAGACCTTGGTATGCGTGCAGTGCTTAAAATGGGAGATATAATCATCATTATTTAAATAGAAACACAAAAATGCACTTATTGCCTAAATGCATTAGGGCAGGAGATGAGTCATGGTTTGTGCTGGAGGGTGAGGAACAGATGGAGTGGACCAGGGCAGAATTCATGCAGCAGCTATATTTAGCAGCACCAATATGATGTTGAGCCAATCTGAAGTCAGTTTCCCCAAAACAACTGCTAGCATCAGGAATAATAATAATAAAAAAAGACTCTGAGAAGCCACAATTCTATTCTAGCCACTAATCAAGTTATTGGCTTCAGTGAGTGATGCATGATCTAGTGACCTCATTGCCTTCATAGGCATCACATGGCCTGCTGCCATGACTGTTTTGTGCTCCTTTTGGTTGTGCATGGGAGTAAAACACCATATCCTTGGAGAAGAGAAGATCCTTAAGTAGAACTGTTCTATCTTTCATACTCCCTCAGGAATGCATATTCTCATAACATAAAGAAGCTCTCCATAGAGTATTGTATTTAGTAACTCCAGTCATGTGTTGGAGAGAAGCTGAATCCTAAGCCTTAATTATGTATTCATAATCATTGGGCTTTTTTCTCATTACAGCCAAATATATCTAAACAAATCTACATTCCCTTGGTGTTAAACTCTTAACTTTTAATGATGTCTCCTGGGCTTTCAGGTCAATTTAAACAAAAAGTACAAAACTTTTAAGCAATGATTCATGAGCTCATTATAGCTAATTGTCCAATTTTCCCTCTTTACCAGAATATTCTAAGATCAACAATTATTAAAAAAGCTCTCTGATCTGCTGTCTTCTCAGACCAGGCTATTGGGGGATGAAGATGTCTGGAAAAGCTGTCGCCTCTGTCCATGCTGCTTTCACCAGCCCTCCCTCTCTCATTCCTAGATATGGGATGGGAAGGCTCCGGGTAATTATCTGAGTCATGCCCATAAGAGCTTGAGGTAGAGAGTTTCAAGATTTTCTCAGAAGTTCAGTCATGTCAGAGCACTGAGATGCCCTGGCAGCACTTTCCGTTGTGGTTGTTTCTCCAGTGGTTACAAGATCGGTGCAGCATCTCGAAAGATAATAATACTGTTAGCTCAAACAAAAGAAGACATGGAGGGAGAAGGGTTTCTCCACACCACTCAGCAAGGAGGAGCATCTCCTAGAACTCCTCCAGGAGATTACTGCTCACTTATCAGCCAAGACTAGGCCTATGTCATGTGCAGAGCTTTGGTATTTGATTTATCAGCATAATTCTAATTTGTATCATTTTACGAAAATTTCAATATCAAAACATCCTGGCATCCCACATTCTCAGCCTCTATTTCTTTGGCCATGGTATTATGAACCACATTTTATGCTTCATCACCCCCTTGTCTCAAATGATGAGTGATGACACAAAAACCTCATGCTCTTCAAATCCTCTTACTCTCTTTTTTGCCATTACACCTAAGTCCTGATAATAATAGTCAGTCACTTTGCTTGTGCTTACCCCTTTTCCTCAAAGTTTAACAATTCCCCCAATTTTTAGCTTCACTTCTTTCCAGCTGAGAAACCCACTGTGCCATTTCAGCATCCTCAATTGCCTCACTGTCCTCCTGTGACATTTACCCAACAGGCATTAATCCAACAACCTGATCCTCCTACTCCTAGTTGATTGGTAGAGAACATAACACAACCATGCATATCGGTGTCACTTCAAACATATGGTGTCAGTTCTTCACTGCAACACTTGGCAATCCTCTTAAGAACAGGAAGTCAGTCTTTTCAAATTTTCAGTGGCTATTCAAAATTTTGATCTCCTGCCTCAGTCCCCAAACATAACATTCCCATCTCTTGGCAGGTATGCTTGCTTCCATTTCATAGAAACAAAACATTTTGTGTGCAGAAGTGACAATAATAATTCATTCATGTTATTAAGATCAAAAATTAATCTATAGGAAAATTGTTGAGGTTTTTCTGAAAAAGAAAGCAAACAAACAATAAATATTAGGCTACTGAAAAAAGTTCCTGAAAAAAATCGAAAGCTAAGTTTATTTGGGTGCAAAATATTTTGAAATATATACAAAGGAACTTCAAAAATTCATGGAACCTTGCATAGTGTTTGTCATAATATGCATTTTCCATGAGACCTTTCTCAAAAAGACACAACAATGCCTGCAATTTACTGTGGAATTCATAAATAAGTATGAGTATGGGTTGATAGATATATTGATAAAGTCAATATCACTAGGTGTTTTTGTTGGAATCTGGGTGCTGGGTATATAGACGCTCACTGTAAAAAAAATTTCAACTTTTATGAATGTTTGAAAATGTTCAAAACAAATGTTAGGAACTAGTTTATATCTTGAATATTACTACCCATGGGCTATCAATTATTCAACAATACTGAAGTGAAGTTTTAGATTAGATTTTATGGGACACAGCAGTCATTTCTGAAAATTTACATCACAAGTCTACTTTCTTGTAGATAAATGGAAGACCAGTTTTGCAAGTTGCTTAGTTAACTAGTTATCCAACACAAAAGAGAACAGAATGGTTTCAAATTTAAAATATTTATATAAATCCCTACACAGAGAAAATGGTAGGTTGAGGCCTCATGGCCCTACCTTTATCTTAAATCTTTTCCAAACACCCTCAATGTTTAAAATCCTACTTTACTTCACAACTTCAACATCTCTTTCCTTGCTCTTGTCCCTTCAGGCTTTCCTTCATAAGGAGATACTAATTAGGAGATCATATTCTCAAAGTTTCTCCTAGAAATTACATTTGACAATCAGAGATTTGATCTATAGTTTTGCCTTTTCTGAAACCTTTTTTGCCTAACTTCTTCCACTTACCATTATGGTTTTGAGATTCATTCTTGTTATTGCAACTTAACAGCTTCTTATTGCTGGCATATATTCCATTGTGTGAATATTCTATAGTTTGGTTGTTGGCAGTGAAGATGTTATAAATATTTATACACAGGACTCTGTGAACTTACATTTCCATTTCTCATGCACAAATTCTCAGGAGTGGGATTTCTGGATCATCTAGTAAATATATATAGGGTAACACAGCAAAAAATTTTGTTAAGTTGAAAAGTAAAATGTCTCTGGAAATTTCCAATTATATGCCTGGGAAATTTTGAACTTAAAAGCTTTGAGATTTTGGGCCAGCACCTGAAGTTCTCTGAGCCTTAGTTTCCTTGTCTGTAATATGTTGACAATGTACCCTTTATACTGCTGCTGATATAATTGATGAAAACACTGAATAATACAGAAGTGATGTATCATAGATTTAACTAATTATCTGTGCAATGAATAATATAATACATACTCAAAAATGTTACATACACCTCATACAATTTTGACTCTCGATTGCCATCTGGTGGTGGTAAATAAAAATTTAGAAGTAGCTCCTATTAAAAAAGGTATTACCCATTTAAGGATGAAATCTCACAAACTATTCACCAAGATCGTTAACTGATGGTTTCTGGAAGTGCTATATTTTTAAGAATCCTCTACCAATATTTGATCCATTCTAAAGTTCAAAAAAGGCAAAAGTGTCTCACATGGATGTACTGGTATAGGCAGCAAGAGAACCATGGCCCTCCCTGGGACTTTTCATGGTGTATGCTTTCTGTGTGCCTTGTCAAAGAAATATAGGGCCACCCATAGCATCTCAATGATTTGGAGTCAAGTGGTCTTAAAGCTTCTGACCCAAAGATAATTGGAGAATGAATTTGGGTATAGTAATGTGATTTCATAAGCTAAATTTGCTAGAACTTAAGAGAATAGGATAAATTGGAATATGACTATTACTCTATAATGTATAGATTTAAGTTCAAAAGGTCAGTTATTGATAGCCTATAGTGAAGATGTGGTATAATCCAAAGACATCCATTTATTTATTAAGCACATATTTTCTGAATACCTCCTATGTAGGTCAGAACTTTCTGGATGAGTGAGTAATTGAATGCATGCTGAACAAGTGCATTTTTCACTGTGAAACCCAATTGGAGATGAATTCCATGGGTGGCATCCCCCAAGCTGACCAGGGACCAAGGCTCCGCTATTCCTCCCTCTGCTGGACTTGTCTTCTGCAGTACATGAAAATCAGGATGCCTACTGACTGACTTTATGGCATCTAAGGGATGTCACACCCTATCTGATGAGGATTTTAAGGAATCTCAGGGAGTTGAAGTCTAGGGGATAACTTGGAACAGTTTGGGGAGTGAAAATGGTTTAGACCATCAAGAACTTTGTACTGTGTCAACCGCCAGCCATTGCTCAACTGAATCCAGTGCAAAGAATAAAATCCATTACTACTCTCCCCCTTAAACACTTAAAAAGCCTAAAATGCTTAGGCTTGAGTTCTAGATTTTAAGGCAAATGAGAATTTAAGGGATGGCCATGTTTTTGATAGATATTGAAAAACTGTCCTCCATGGAGGTCAACTTACATTCATATTATCAATATTCAGTTATGCCTGTTTATCTTGATCCCATAGATACATATGTATGGTAGCCACAGCTACTGAGGGAGAAATGCCAGTACTCCATAGTGTACTGTGTTGCTAAGCTCTAATGGTATGTAAGTTAAGTATGTTAAGTGCCTTTTTCTTTTTTAAAAAAAGATTATTTATTTGCAAGTCAGAATTACACAGAGAGAAGAGAGGCAGAGAGAAAGAGAGAGATCTTCCATCTGATGGTTCACTCCCCAAATGGCCTTGATGGCCGGAGCTGTGCTGATAGGAAGCCAGGAGTCTGGAGCTTCCTCCAGGTCTCCCACACAGTTGCAGAAGCCTGAAGACTTGGGCCATCCTCTACTGCTTTCCCAGGCCATAGCAGAGAGCTGGATCGGAAGTGGAGCAGCCGGGGCTCCAACTGGCACCCATATGGGATGCTGGCGCTTCAGGCCAGGGCGTTAACCCACTGCACCACAGTGCTGGCCCCAAGTGCCATTTTCAATTCAGCATATTTTCAATTTATGATGAGTTTATTAGGCATAATCCCCCTGTAAGTCAAGGAATATCTGTACTGAGAAACAGTACGGAGTAATGGTGGTGTCTATAGTCAGGCTGCCTCAGTTTGAATCTGTGTTATGACACCTATCAGCTTAGGGTACTTGGAAAAACTTCTTAACCTCTACATACCTCAGCTTCCCCATCTATCAAATGGAGATGTAAAGGAGCCACTTCAGTGAAGGTTGTTGTGGGATGCAAAGCAGATCCTGGCACATGGGAACTGCTTAATAAACATGGCATATCATGACTAAAATTCAGTTATTTTTTTATTTGTTTAAGGATTACCATCTAATTCCCATTTCTGTTAACCTCTTTAAATTCACTTTACCCTTTTCCTTCTTGGGCTATTGGCATCCTGGTTACATTTAGAAACAAACACTTTTATTTTCTTTTTTTTTTAAGATTTTATTTATTTATTTATTTTATTTGACAGATAGAGTTAGACAGTGAGAGAAAGAGACAGAGATAAAGATCTTCCTTCCGTTGGTTCATCCCCCAAATGGCCACTACGGCCAGAACTACGCTCATCCGAAGCCAGGAGCCAGGTGCTTCCTCCTGGTCTATCATGCGGGTACAGGCACCCAAGCACTTGGGCCATCCTCCACTGCCTTCCCGGGCCACAGCAGAGAGCTGGACTGGAAGAGGAGCTACTGGGACTAGAACCCGGTGCCCATATAGGATGCCGGCGCCTCAGGTGAAGGATTAACCAAGTGAGCCACAGCGCCTGCCCCACGAACTCTTTTCATATGCTTTGAATTGCAAACATATTTTCCATGCTTGTAATTGATTTGATTTTGTTTTGTGGGTTTATTTTGTGTATTCTGGTTTTTGAATTATAGTTTGAAAGTCCTACTAAATTCTGATATGACAAGAAAAAAAATCCTGTGTTTTTTATCTGATACATGACAACACTGTTTGTTCTATCATCTTTGTCTGCATTTCCTTTTCCCTATCTTTATCTCTGCTTGCTGCATTATGAGTCATCTCTTCAACTACAGCTTCCACTAATTCTCTTTAGCTGTATTAGTCTACTAACCACTCTACTGCATTCATAACCTGATTAGCCATATTTTTCATTTGTAGAATTTATCTTTGTTTCTTTTCCAATTCTCTGGTTCTTTTCCCTCAATATCCTTCTCTTGCCCTGTGGAGTTTATTCCCTCTCTTTCTCCATGAGCTTACATAATTCAAATATTCTCTCATTTGTTCCTTTAACTGTAGTTCTTTGTATATGCTCTTTGTCACTCTCCCTCAAGGCAGCTTGTCTCCTTATGTGACTTGTGATTTTGTTGCTAAATTAAAACTGATCTTCAAAGAGAGTTGTTTTCCATAGAAGGCCCTCAGATCCTGGAATGTGAGAACAATCTTATGTGGCAGTTCGAAAGCCTTTTGCTGTGATCTGACAGATTTCATTGGTTTCAGGGGGATTTTATAAGATGTCATCACTCTATATTTCCATATTCTTGGGATGAGTAATTAAAAGATCTCAAATACTGATCAGGGTGGGGAGGGGATGATGTTCCTCCATAAACTCTATTTTTAAGATTTGTTTATTTGAAATTCAGAGTTACAGATAAAAACAGAGAGACAGAGAGACAGAGAGAGAGAGATCTTCTATCTGTTGGCCTACTCCCCAGATGGCCACAATGGTCAGGGTTGGGTCAGGCCAAAGCCAAGAGTCAAGAGCTTCTTCCAGGTCTCCCACAAGGGTGGCAGGGGCCCAAACACTTGGGCCATTTTTTGGCTGCTTTCTCAGGCCATTATCAGGGAGCTGAATTGTAAGTGGAGCAGCCAGGACTCAAACCAGCTCCCATAAGAGATGCCAACATTGTAGGCTATGGCTTTGCCCACTTTGCCACAATGCCAGCCCCCGTTAGCTCTTTCTAAACAGATTTTCATGAGGCAATCAAGCTTCCTTATGGTATATCTGGACTGTAGAGCAAAGGAATTGCATCTCCTCTTTCAAAGACAGGTAGATTGCAGCTTTATGTGTGTGGTTTGTGTCCAGCTTCCTGACATGTAAAAGCCTTCTGTCTCACCAACCATTGCTCTTCTGCCATTGAATTCCCTGCATTCTGAAATTCACCAGATTCTGATACCCTTGAAGCGCTTCAACTTCTTGAGTTTTGTGATCCCTTTTCATTTCTGGCACTTGGGAATTTTACTTTCTTGCTTTACGATAAGCTCAAATGTTAATAAAATGTTGACTATAATTACCTTATCTGTTTTGTGGGACGGAATTACACATTCCAATTCAAATCACTATATTGTCCCCAAGTTCCAGAAAGTCTTTCTAAGATGCAAAATTTATCATGTTATCCTCCTCCTTAAAGCTCTTCAATGTTGTTTCCTTGGCCTTAAGATAAAATATGAGTATATCTCTGGGATATACTCATCGTAGACCAGGGCAGCCTAGAGAGCAGTTTCTGCAGTATGAATAATCTGAGTTTTTATCCATGTGTGATCTTCTCACCATGTGTCTTTTCACAAGTTAGTAATGTCTTAAGCCAGCATCCTCATTTGTAAAATAGAGACAATTCTAGCACCAGATTCACAGGGTTGCTGTAAATTTAAAATAAGCCAAAGTTGTATCCTATGGAAATGGAATGGAGCGCCACTAAAATCTGGTTCAGATATGGAGGCTGATGTTGCCAAACATGACTAAGAGGTTATGAAAAGGTTCATTACTCATACTATGAAAATGTCTGAGAACAGGGCAAGATCTCTCAAGCCGCTCTAAAAACGGATTGAGAGCAAGGAAAAGATGCTGACTTGGCTTAATGGTGATTTAGGAGTGAGGTTAACATGAGGGTTCAGAACTGCATCATAGGCACTCAATAAATGCTGATTATCATGATAATGTTGTTATAATTATTTATAAGGATCTTCATGATGCCATTTTATTCTGTTATCTTTCTCGTTCTACACTGCAGTCAGATTTTGATTTTTTTAGATTCTTAAAAATAGCACAGTTTCAGTGTGTAGCATGTAGTTTGCTCTCTCTGCCAGCTTTTCCTCCCCTACCCTGTCCACTTGGCTGGTTCCCACTCTCTCCAGATCTCCACTGAAGGAACATTTCCTTCCAGAGGCTTTCCCTGACTCCCTAAGTTTCACACTCCCAGCTCTGCTTTCCCAGACCCATCCATTTGTTAGTTTGTTTCTTTATTGCATTTTATCTATTTTGTAAACTTTACAATGATTTTGTCTCTCACACCTAGCATAGTACCTAACACATAATAAATGCTCAATGACTACTTGCTGAATGATAGAGTACCTCGTTGAATCCTTCAGATACTGGAAGTCAGGCAGCACCCCTACTTTGCTGATGGGAAAATTTAAGTTCAGAGAAATCAGATAATTTATCCGGTGCCACACAGATTTTAAAAATCTCAAAAATAATATATCAAAAATCCCAGCCCAGATTTCACAACACTTCCTTTCATAACACAGCATTCTTTCATCTCTTACTGGTTCCATTATCATTAAGTTAAATGAAGTAGATATAAAATAGATTCTCATGTAAGTAGTGGGATTTGAAAGATTTGAGGCCAGCGCCTTGGCTCAATAGGCTAATCCTCTGCCTGCAGCACCAGCACACCGGGTTCTAGTCCCGGTGGGGGCACCGGATTCTGTCCCGGTTGCCCCTCTTCCAGGCCAGCTCTCTGCTGTGGCCAGGTAGTGCAGTGGAGGATGGCCCAAGTGCTTGGGCCCTGCACCCCATGGGAGACCAGGAGAAGCACCTGGCTCCTGCCTTTGGATTGGCGTGGTGCGCCGGCCGCAGCGGCCATTGGAGGTGACCCAACGGCAAAGGAAGACCTTTCTCTCTGTCTCTCTCTCACTGTCCACTCTGCCAGTGAAAAAAAAAAAAAAAGAAAGAAAGAAAGAAAGGTTTGAAAAGCCTTTTTATCAACATATCAACATGTCCTCACCAACAGTTGATTTAGAATTCTTTAGTTCCCATTAACCTATAAAATGAATACCCCTGGGTAAGGAAAATAAGGTAATTTCTTCCAACTAGTTAAGTTACCAAATTGTTTTATTCCTCCCTTCATTCTTACTCCCACAGCCCCCCACATTGTTGCTCCTGCCAGTCCGTGCAGCTGCTCCCCATCCAGTGTACCCATTGCCTCCTGCACTGCTCACTGCCTTTCTACACCTTGGGTTTCGCTCCAGTACTTCTCTCTGTTTGGTGTTTTAATATATTTTCTTTATTCTGGACACACAAGTCACAATTCAAGAAGACAGCTCAAACAGTCTCTCCTGCATAAAAATTACTTAATTCCCCTAGGAGAAGTTAATTTGATTCTTATTTGATCTAAGTATTTATAGCACTTCATACGCAATGCTGTTTCAGAACAAAACCCATCTCCTTAGACTTAGTTTACCCCAAGCACACACAATCCTTCAAAATCAGGAACTATAGCTTGTTCATTATTACATCCTACCCAAAATATACTAAATCATCACTATTTGTTGAAAGAGTGAGTGAATGAAGACAGACATCCAAGTGGGTTTTCATGAAGAGGGAGAAACAGAGAGTGTGAGAACACCAGGCCCTGGTAGAAATTTCACAGGAAGGATTTATGGAAAAGGATTGTCTTGCTGCTATAAAGATGTATCCTATAAGAGCAGTTCCTCCTTCCACCTCTGGGAGGTGGTGTGTGATATGACAATGCCTGGAACTGCCACAGCCCCCTTGTGACCATGACAGGAAGTTCACAAGGACAGCAGGACAGCAGAGCAAGTAAATGCAACATGTTTGATTCTTCTTGCTGGCTTCAGTGAGCTGCTAAGTCAAACAACGTGGGAGCCCCTGTTTGGGAATTGACTGAGCAAGAAATCACAAATCTTTTAAAATCATATTGAATTAGCTTTTCTCTTACTTTTGATGGAAAGCATCCCAACAAATGCAAAGGGATTCTCCTCTGTGGTGGAAAGGGCCTTTGTCTTGAAGGAAGCAAGCCTGACTCTGTGCCTTATGTCTGGAGAATGATGGTCAACAAGTGGAAACACATCCTGTATTATCAGGATAGTTGTATTTACTTCTCCTAGGATTGCTGTAATGATAAAAGTTACAGAATATACATAAAACTTCAGCAATTCAGAAATACCTACACAGATGTATAGGACTTCCAAATTTGCGTTAGACTAACCCTGACTAAATATATTTGATTACCAGCTTCTAAAATCTGCAACTGACTCACCTAGGACTCAAACCAATGATTTTGGTCTCATTAACAACTTCTATGAAGCAACCACAAATATAGTGCATCCCAGCAACTTTGGACCCCTGTCAAACAGGGCAAAGGCACCCAGAATCTTCATACTGCCTGGGTATGGCTTCTCCTTTCAAAACCATGGATGGACTCCATCATTCACTTTGTGGACTGATTTAACAAACAAAAGACAACTCTGACCCAAGCTCTGAACTCCTACACAGCCGATTTCTCTTTATCCATTAGAAGAATATCTAAACCCATCCATGGAGAAAGCAGCAGTGACTGGAGGTACCAGGACAATGATGAAAATGGGCTTGTGGCCAACACCGCTCACTTCTTGGAGGATCATCCTCACCATGAGTCCAGCTGGATGATTTGTGTTCAGGAAGAAGGAAGACGCAAGTTCTGTTAGCCACTAGGACTCCATCTCTGGGTCCCGATCACCAGCTTTTTGCTTTCAGGTGAAAGCAAGCCTGTGGTAATCAAAGAGAAAAATCCACTAAACTTCTCCATAGGCACCACTTGAGGGCCAAGGGATCAAACCAGACCAAGAACAAGCAGAGAGAAGGAGAAAGGGATGACAGTAAAGGAGGTGGTCCACGGTCATCTCTTTGTCCCCTGGGGCTTGGGCAACATGACCTCTACATGGACCTGAACTAGAAATACATCTCTTCAGCTTGGGATTTTCCCACAAAGTAATGAGGCATGGTGGGCAATTGCCTATTAGAAAAGCTGTATTTTATATAAGAAAAGCAAAAAAAGCCTAGTTTATCACCAAGGTTGTCTAGAGTAATACGTCTAAATATTTATGGAATAGTTGGTTTCCTTTTGACTCCAGCAAAGCCTTTTGGCAATAAAGCAGAGCAAGCCGGACCCCAGGCTCAGGAGCCAAGGCACCTGTGCTCAGCTTCCAGTTCTTCTGTTGACCTGCTACATGATGCTGGGGAAGGGACTTAGCCTCTCCACGCCTTGTTTTCCTCTGCAAAATGGCAGTGATCACCCTTTGCTCAGGAGGAATCTGTGAGATCTGAAAGCATTCCGTTCAACGGTCTGCAGGGATGTGAGATTGTCTGCTCTTGTTCTGTCTTTCTCCCCCAACATGCACTTGGAACCCCTGAATCCTATCAGTGCTCCCCTGCTGGTCCAGAGTGGGCTTCCTGAGGTCTCCTTTATTGCTCTCCTCTTACTCCTTCTCTTCCCCTGGTTCAGAAAGAAAGCACAGCACGGTGGTTAGGAGACTGGGTGCCAAAAATGCATTACCTGGGGAAAAAAAGTCTTTATCTGTGCCTTGTGTGACCTTGGGAAAGTGATTTTATCTTTGGCATCTCAGTTATCTACTCTTTGGAATAGGGGTAATGATGATAACAATCATACACTTTAAGGATATTGTGAGCATTTCATGGGATAACGCATATAAAGGCCTTTTGGTAGGGCACAACATAGTGTAAGTCCTCACTCAATATTCACTATTATTGTTATCCATTCACACCAGCATTTACTATCAGCCTGGCACGTGCAAAGCACTGGTAGACACTGCCTGCTACTAAAATGATCACTGTTCTCAGGGAAGTTAAGAGTTTCCAAGTCAAGGTTTGCAGACCTTTGATTCATCCTGCACAATCCCTGTTACTGTGATCTTATTTGGAGAGACCACTGCTCTGGAGGGTGGGGTCATCTCAGGGCTCGCTTCCCTTGCAGACTCTGTGTTAGAGGCCACACAGCCTTGGACTTCTTCCCTTTGTGGGATCCAGGAATCCTACTGTTCCCTCAGGGGGTCTCCACCCTCTAACTCTAATCATTTCTCTGTCTCCAGGCAGACTCTGCCTCCACTGAACTACAATTTGGGGTCAAAAGAAGTACTGGAAACAAAATAGTGGGGTAGTTAAAGGGTGTTCTAGGCTCTCATGCCCTAGATGGCTGCCTTTTCCTGGCAAGTTCTCTGTTGTCCCCAAGCCTGTCTCCTCATCAGCAAAAAGGGGCAAATCAGGACCTACCTCAGGAGGATGCTATAAGCAGTGAATGAATAGATAGAAGACACAGTTTTGAATATTTCCTGGCACACAGTAAGCAGTGTTGAAGAATTTATTATTCTGGATTTTATGTTGACAAGTAAAGACTGTGTACATGTACGGGGTATGAATTGGTGTTTTCATGTCCATGGATATATATGTGGAATGGCTACATCAGGCTTCTTCACATATGCAACGCTGCCCATACTTATCATGTTTTTGTTGTTGTTGCTTAAAGGTTTATTTATTTGAAAGGCAGAGTTACAGAAGCAGAGGCAGAGAGAGAGAGAGAGAGAGAGAGAGAGAGAGAGAGAGAGAAAAGTCTTCCATCCACTGGTTCACTCCCCAAATGGCTGCAACGGCCGTAGCTGGGACAATCTAAAGCCAGGAGCTTCTTCAGGGTCTCTGATGCAGGTGCGGGGGTCCAAGGACTTGAGCCTTCTTCTACTGCTTTCCCAGGCCATAGCAGAGAGCTTGTTCAGAAAGTGGAGCAGCCAGGACTTGAAGGGACTCAAGGACTTGGGCCATCCCCCATTGCTTTCACAGGCTATAGCAGAGAGCTGGATTGGAAGTAGAGCAACCGGGACTAGAACTGGAGCCCATATGGGATGCCAGCATTGCAGGCGGCAGCTTTATCCTCTATGCCACAGCACTGGCCCCACTTATCATTTTTAGTGGTAGAAACACTTCAGATCTACTCTTTTAGCAATTTTTATATACTCCACATCTTGCTGTTAATTTTAGCCACCATGATGTATAGCAGACCTCCTGAACTTATTCCTCCTGGCTTATTGAAAGTGAGCGTCCTTTGACTAACATCTTCCATGATAATAGTAGTGGTTATCATTCATTGTCAAGAAAGCCACATTGTGGGGCCGACGCTGTGGCATAGTAGGTAAAGCCACTACCTGCAGTGCCTGCATCCCATATGGGCTCCAGTTCTAGTCCCGGTTGCTCCACTTCCAATCCAGCTCTCTGCTATAGCCTGTGAAAGCAGTGGGATATGGCCCAAGTCCTTGAGTCCCTGTACCCGTGTGGAAGACTTGGAAGAAGCTCCTGGTTCCTGGCTTCGGATCAGCCCAGCTCCGGCCATTGTGGCCATTTGGGGAGTGAACCACTGGATGGAAGACCTCTCTCTCTCTCTCTCTGCCTCTGCCTTTCAAATAAATAAATCAGTCTTTTTTTAAAGAAAGAACGAGAGAGAGAGAAAGAAAGAAAGAGAAAAAAGAAAGAAGGAAGGAAGGAAGGAAGAAAAAAAGAAAGAAAGCTAAATTGCATGGAATTTGCTGGCGAATGTGGAATGTCACACACCCTCACCCCCAACAAGTGTGTCCAGTGCTCATCCAACCCACCTATAACATCTTCTGACACTATCCAAAAGAGAAGTCCAGAGGAGCAAGGACTGGGGGAAAGTGGGAAAGGGCTGCATGCTAACACTAAAAGCCAGGAATATTCACCCTACTGTCCTGCCACATCACAAGGGAGTCAGCAGGCATTTCTTTAGAGAAGGCTGGCAGTAGGGGCCAGCATGGTGTAACAGTGGGTTAAGCCACCACTTGTGAAGCCAGCATCCCATGTCAGAGTGCTGGTTCAAGTCCCAGCTACTCTACCTGCAGTCCAGCTCCCTACTAATGCACCTGGGAAGGCACTGGATGATGCTCTGAGTGCTTGGGACCCTGCCACCCTTATGGAAGATCTGGATGGAGATCCAGGCTCCTGGATTCAGCCTGGCCCAGCCCCCAACCACTGTGGCCATTTAGGGAGTGAATCAGTGGATGAAAGATCTTTTTCTCTCTGTCTCTCCCTCTCTGTGTATCGCTTTGCCTTTCTAATATATAAAATAAATTTTAAAATAATAAGAAGGCTGGCAGCTGTTTATATAACCACAGAGCCACGTGTCCAGGTGTCCAGCCCAGCATTATTTCCCCACCGTCTCCTTGTATGTACCCCTCCTCCCTGTTTGCAGGAAGCTGCTAGGAATAGGGCCCTTTCCTGGAAGCTTTCAAAACAACCCAGGTCTGGTTTGGGGCTCAAGTCACAGATGCTCTTGGAATCAGGCCAAGGAGACATGATTTTCTACAGATCCACCACCAGAGGGCAGAGCATCACCACGAGAAATCTTCAGGCTGGGCAAGCTTTGAGCTGGGCAAGCTTAGGGCTGGCCAAGACAGCAGGGCAGAAACCTCCTGAAAGACTACAGCTCTTCCAACTTAGCATCCCTGAATTGTGGCCAGAATCTTGGAGATTGTTTCGTAATTAGACATTCTGCCTGCTCAGGCCCCCAGCTCAGGTGATGCTCACATAGGCGTTCAGATGTTTCTGTTGTCAAACAAGGAGAAAGGCAGAGCACAAAGGTGTCAGTCAAGCAGTATCGCTGGGGAAGGGGATCTCACACCCTGGTTCTCCTATATCCTGATCTTACTGCTTTGATACAAAGGAATGGTAGGGAAGGAAAAGCAACCTGGCTTGTTCCTCTCTGTTGCTGGTAGATCTTAAGCTTCTAGAAGCCCAGAAAGTCTTGGTTCAAGCTGAAGGCCCTCTTTAAGGCAGACTTAGTTGTAGAGTATTTGGGCAGTTCTTCATTGGCTGGTGTAAAGTGACATCATTCCTAAAACCATATCCCCATATCTCCAGTCTCCCTCACTGAATTCACTTCTTTAAAAAAATTATTTAATTCATTTGAAAGAATTACAGAGGGAGAGGGAAAAAAAGAAACTTCCCACCCACTGATTCACTCCCCAAATAGCCACAATGGCCAGGGCTGGGCCACGCTGAAGTCAGGAGCCAGGAGCTTCTCCAGGGTCTCCCACATGGGTGCAGGGGCCCAGGGACTTGGGCCATCTTCTGCTGCTTTCCTAGGTGCACTAGCAAGGATCTGGATCAGAAATGGAGCAGCAGAGACTCAAACCAGTGCCCATATGAGATGCCAGCACTGCAGAGGGTGGCTTAACCTGCTGTACCACAGCACTGGCCCCGTGTATTCACTTCTTAAGTCCAGTTGGTCCTAGACACAGAGATCAGAGTGGCGTTCAGGGTGGAGGGAGATGGAAGCCTTTATACTCCTGTGCATCTATGGAGATTTGATGAGTGTGTCGATGTCACCATGCAGAGAAGGCCCAGGGCAGCACCCCTGCTCCCCCTACACCTGCCACCGCACCTGACCTGCTTCTCTGACTTCATCTCCACTTTTAGTACAGGTGTCACAGGATCACACCTTCGGACAAGCAGAGGGGAGAGTCGAGGGCTAGGCCACAGGGAGCCTCGAACCCTTACCTTGCAGCTGTGTTCTAGGGATGTTTTGAAGCTGATCTGGCTTTGGTTTCTTGCATTTGAAAGTAACGGTGGCTCCCCTTGGAGGGCAGCCCCTGATGGAGGAGAGGAGAGCGGAGCGTGGGGCCTGGGATTCATCTGTATCATTTCTAAGTGATTCCTGCTCAAACCTTAGGAAGGTATCTGCAGGAAGGAGGAGGAGCCAAGGTTGGCTGATTGGGATCACCTGCAGAGGTCACGGAAGGAGTGTGAAATGTCAGATCGGTATGATTCCGGGCTCTTTTCAGACACACGCACTTCCCACCCCCAGCATTTAATTAGTTTCTTCTGGCACAGGAAATGCAGAACATCTGGAATATTGTTGACTGCTCTGCAAATACCACACGGCTGTGTGACGCCTCTCATCACGACAATCACCCGAGGCGGGTCTCACGGGAAAGTCTCTGACTACCGGCCTCAAGCAGTGTCTGCCACGTTCATGCCTGCTCCACCCCCAGCACACGTCGGCGTAAGTCCCACTCCCCACCCCATCCCAGGTCACCATAGACACGTCACTGACCCTCTGTAGTCATCACATTGATAAAGTCTTTAAAATTGGAAGTCAAAAGAATGTTTCAGTCTTCTCCCGGGCTTATTCTCTTGGTTCTCCCTCCCTTCCTCTTTCCTCCCTTCCTCACGCCCCAAAGCAGGATTCTGCATCCTGGCCGTTCTGAGCTACTCACCTTCCCTGGCACAGTCTTTCTTTCTTGCCCTTGGGCCAAGCACTATCAGTAGCTTTGAGTTCCCATTCTCGAACCTGTATTTCCCCCGGTCACTCCCATGACGCTCTAGACTCAGCTTGGACAATGTCTTCACTGGGGAGGCTGCCCTGCCCTCTCCACTCACTGCTCTGCCTGATTTCACATCCCTGCTCTATGCTCCCCTACTACTTATACCTCCTCCATCATAAACAGCGAGTCTACATCAAATTCATCCTTCTCTATGGCCCATAAGCCTCCTACCTGTCTTTGAACATACTACGCCAGGCACATCCCACGGTCTCGCTGGCTGGGTTCTGTTTTCAGTGTGGCCATCCAGCCCTTCTCCCAAACCTTGCTCTGCGTGTCAAGTAGAGAACCAGGATGATGATTTCAGATCCTCCCACCTATGTGTCAGGACTGCATTCCGGAAGAACGAAGGCAAACCCATCCCAAATGCTGGAGGTGCTTGCCAGTGGTTGCTGTTGAGCACCCAGAATTTCTAGAGTGTCGCTCCCCGTCTTAGTGGAGGAACGACACAGGACCCTGCGTTGTTCTGTCTGCTCGGCCCTCCCCGGGTTTGCTGCTGGTTCTTCCCGGGTTGGCTACCGACCCTTCCACCTCCGTGGAAGGGCGGTTCCCCCTGCCACATTCCCCACTTCCGCGGGGGAGCGGCACACCGCCGGCCGGCTCTCTCGGGGGCTGCACAGGTGTTCCTTCAGATAGATGTTCCCCTTAGATGTTCCCTGGTGCATGTTGTCTCTCTCCTCCTTTATAGTCCTCCTCCACCAATCCTAACTCGGCTGCCCACACGCCGAGTACACTGCTCTCCTCCAATCAGGAGCAGGTCCTGCAGCTTGTCAAGTTGGTGAGAGGCAGCTGGGTAGAAGCTGTTGCCTCCTCTCCCAGCGCCATATTGTGGGAGAGCAGATGCATAGAATAAGTCTTAATTCCAGTAACTTAGTCTAGTCCGAATTGCTCCCCACATAGAGAAGAGGAAAGCCACACCCACCTCACAGGACTTGGCAATGTGCAGGGAGCTTGCATGGGCCCTCTAATACTCCAGAGTAGCCTCAGCTGAGATTGTCTTTGTTAACAGGTTAGGGAACTCAGGCCCCAAGGGAGGCCGATTTGGGGTTCTAGAGACAAGAGTCTTGGGGCTGTGACTAGAAGCCAGGGAGAGTATCACAGCCTTTGCTTCCATCCACCCCCAGAGGAAGGTTCTGCTCTTTGCCTGCAGAGGGCCCAGGGAGAGTCACAAAAGCAGACAATTGGAGGAGACAGCTCTGCAAGGGCCCGCCCTCTGTGGACTCAGGGAAGAACATGCCGTGCTCTTCCCCTGTCCAGCCCAGCACCGCATCGATCCCACAGTTGGAAAAATCGATGTCAGCGGGGACAGGAGAAAAGGTTTGTTCAAGTACATTTGTCATCTGAGGTGCCTTCAGACATTCTCACGGAGTCATAGCCCTCCAGCCTCTGTTCTGTCACGGCAGCTCACCCCAGCCAGAGCAGTGCTAGGGCCAGGGCTGAGTGCACAGGTCAGAACCGTGGGACAGAAGCATCTTGCAGCATCCACAGTCCAATTCCCCACTGCACAGTTGAGCAGTCCAAGGCCAAGGGGTCAGTGACTTGCTCCATGTTACACAGCTGGTGGGGATGGGGACAGGCCCAGGGCTTGAATTCAGCTCTCTGTATGCCACTTCCATGCCCCAACCCTGGATCCTATTGTGCAAACATGATGCAATGCCAGGAGGCCTCTTTCCCCTGCCCACTGGTGCCCAGCACACCTCCGTCATCAGGGCACAGAGCCTTCGTGGGAGGAGCACAGAGCAGCATTTATAACACAAGCTTTGCAACAGATTGACCCAAGACTGATCTGTTCCTACACACATATTTGGCTAGTGTGTCTCACAGGTTTTTTTTTTTAAACAGTAAAAAGTATTTCATATGCCAGAAACCGTTATTGACATGTATTAACACCTAAGATCTTTACACAAACCTTTGAGGCTGGGACAATTGTGTATGGCTATTTTAGGCACAGAGAGTTTCAGAAGCTTGCCCAAGTTCATACACCCAGTAAGGGATGGCAGTGGGCACTTTGGGGTCACCCAGCAAGTGTAGCTCTGGAGCCCTTGCTTTGCCTCCTGTGCCACATGCCACACCCTAAGCTCCCTGATCGCCCATCCCATCCATATGGCAAGCTTGAGCACCAGCTGCAGATGATATGCATGGAACATGTCTACTCAGCTGCGGGTCAGACAGTCAGTCAGTATCTCCTGCTGGTGCCCAGTGGGTACCAAGGGAAGGAAAACCACTAGTAGCCCCGGCTTCTTTAGGTTGCCACAGGCTGTGTTGCTGTGTCTCTCCACAAGTGTAAATTCCCAAGACATCATTTTATCGTCAGAGTCTGGACTGTTTTGTGATGGCTTATTTCTGAAGCTGATGGACACAATGACATTTGGGCATTTCCAGGAAAGGTCTGGAAAAGCAATGGCTGTCTTTACCTCTAAAATATCTATCTGTCTATTTATTTATTTGACTATTTACTTCTAGTAGCCTGGAAATCCAGCTTGGTCTCTATGTGGGTCAAAAGGGCGCAAGTACTTGGCCCATCTTCCTCTGCCTTCAACAAGCACATTAGTAGGAAACTAGGTTGGAAGCAGAGCAGACTGGACTCAAACCAGCACTCCAATATCCCATATGCTGGCCTCACAAGCAGCAGCTGAACCTGCTAAACCACAGCACTGGACCCCTGGATGGCTGCTTTTGAGCCCAAAGATTCCCACAGTAATTTGATTCTACAGTGAGGGTGGCCCAAGCTGGATACTCTCAACCTTCTCCCTGCTCAGCCTATTAACTATTCACAATGTCCTGAAATACTCCTGTCTGATGAAATGTTAAGTAACACATTAAAGATTCATCACGATGCACCTAACACAGGGCCAGGGAGAGAATTAAGCAGGAAAAATGTGATTTCTGATTACATCTCTTTAATTCTAGGCTCTGAACACCTCCAGGCAGCCGAGACTCTGTCCTATTCTGAAAGCAAGCCAGGAAAGTAGATCCTGCAACCTCTGTGCCAAATTGTCTTTAGATTCTTGGCAAGAAG